>NC_040229.1:29296062-29656062 GCF_001444195.1 Xiphophorus couchianus | reverse complement strand
CTGATATTGAGCTGTTTTGCAAAGAATGTGAAAAAAATACCCAACAACTATTTCTAAAGCAAAGTTAGTAAAAAGAAATAAAAATACTTCAAAAGATGTGCAGATGGAAGTGTAACAATACAAAGACAGGCCACACTCTGAGTTTAATTTGTAACTTCGGTTTAAAAAAACATCCATCATTTTGTTTGCATTGTTCTCTCCTATATAATTACTCATCACATGAAATCCATTGAAGTTGAAAGTGAAGCAGAGCCACGCAGTTCCCTCTTCACAGTTGCACCCAAAGCGAGAGTAAAGACAGCAGACGTGTCTTGATCTGTATTAGAAACGCGGCGCGGTGCGGAGAGGCGCGGCGCACTCGATGACCCCTCTGTTGCATTTAAGCTTTGCTCTTGAGTGTATCGGCACTTTGTCCACCCTCCCCACCCTAGACCCCGGTCTCTACACATCAATACGCCTCTGTGTGCAGTAACTCCATGGTATGTTTTTTTGTTTGACGTTCTGCTGGGAGTTAAATATATAGAAAGGCTAAGTGCAAAACAAATGTCAAAGTTTAGCTCCCTTCCTACCTAAAATGCAAATTAAAGGAATGGAGTAATGTTTACGGTTTTTATGCTGAGTTTCTCATAAACATCTTCTCATGCGACATCGTATCAGAACAAATCTGATTTAAAAAAAGTAACAGCACAGTAAAGACCTTCAGGCTCCTGAAGGGCCCACTGTTTCTGCAGGGGGCACTATAGCCACGGACTCAACAGGGTGGGTCAGTCGATGTGGAAGCTTGTAAATATCCACCCTTCAGTGTCCATAATGGCAGCTTGTCTTTATGTTGCACCGTTTGACGTCTGCTGGGTAATCCCTGCCTAAAATGTGCGTGCTGCTTACAACCCGTGTCCTTGCTGACAGATATGTACTTGAAGGACATACGGACCGGGGTGTGTGCAGTGGAGGGCGAGCCTGTGGTGGAGAAGGAGAGTGCGGCCACATCGCTGGTGGACGGGAACAACCTGCTGGGCCCAGTTGTGGGAAACTTCTGCATGGATCTGGCTATTAGGAAGGCCAAAGAGGTTGGCGTTGGCTGGGTGGTGGCTCATCTTCTCTGGTTCTAATAGAGGCTGGGAAACAGAGTCAGGTTAGCCATGTTGTTTAGACGTATCCGAAAACGTCAGGTTTAATGTAACAGACCAACATTCAGCGATGTATAACTGTGAAATGGAAGAGAAATTATAACATTCAAAATTGTTTATAAATTAAAATCTAAAAGCAGTATCCCCATTTAAATGACATTTTAATCTAATTGCGTTGAAAAGTTACTTTACTCATAAATAAAGTTCACTTGCATGTAACTTATTGTCCACATAAAATAAAAATGCAATAGTGCATATTTTGATATTGATCTGATACAAATAACAGGGCCAGTATCACCAATACCAATACTTATTACTATAATATCATATCACATTTGACTTTTATGCATCTTTGTGTTTTTTTCCCCTTTGAATTATTTTGTTAAAAACTAGGTCAGAGTTTAGAAAAAGTTTATAGGTGTCTGGAAAGCACTTTAATAATATATACACACAACAAACAGATGCAATAGAAAAATAGAATTGGGCGAATTGTTTTCTAAAGAAAAAATAATACATATTTTTTTAAATTATAATTTGAGAAATTTTCAAACCAAAATCTTTTTATGGCAGAGTTGAGAAACAAACACAAAAGTATAATAGAATTTCAATCTGGAACTAAAGTGTCAGTCTTATCACACTAGTATGAAAGGAAGCTGAAACAAACTTGGATTGATATTATCCGTACTTTGGATAGATTCGTCCACATCTGCCGTATAAATGCAGCGGCTCTGTAAACAGAATCATGGAAACCAAGGAACTCCGCAGCCAGTAGTGATGAGGTTTCATCGGAGCTAGGTTACAAATCAATATTAGAAGCTTTGAGCATTTCCTGGAGGACTGATCAGCCCAAAATGTACAAATTAAGAGTATGGCACAGCAGCAACGCCACCAAAAACAGAATCAGAAAAGCAGCCAAGGAGATTATGGTAACTTTATTAGTTAGATCCTCCATAAATCTGGCATTTATGGAAGCGTGGCCCTCAGCAAACAGCCAGAGCTACAATGGAATGGTTTAAAAAGATACTGAGCCATCACAGTTTAGAACATTTGTGTTATTTTAGTAAATGGTTTTACCAAAATAAAAAACTAAATTATGTATTTACTTCCCTTTGAATTGCAGACATACAGTATCTAAATAGGTTATTAGGGAAGAAAGGCAGGCAAAGAAAACAAAAAATAATTTTATGTCACTCTTCTCTCAAAGGCTCTAACCATTTTGGATTCGCTGGTTATTATTCAATGCAGGCCCTGAAAGAAAACATGATCATGAGTGAGACTTCCCTCGCTCCGTTAAAACTTTTTCATTTTATAACCAACACAAGTGAAGCACATTTTCAGTCGCCTTAATAGTATTTATGTCGTTCCTGCAGGGTTTGTCATTTACCAACACGAGGTAAAGAGGTAAGAATGTCATTTAATCTGGAGAATAAATCCACATGTGATGCTTCTGCACATCAACGACAGCAACTGAGAGGCTTTTCCCTTCTTTAGTCCGTGTATTCCCTAAAGCCTTAACACAATATAGAATGCATGTCCTAGATTTGGACATTTGGACATTTTCTTACATATAATTCTTGTAGAAACAATGTGAAGTTGCACCCTGTAGCGCACGTTGGGCACCAGCCCACTGAGCGTGGCGGCTCCGGCCGAACACGGAGCCCGCTTTGTCCCGGACACTTCAGCTGTGGCGCTCGGAAAGGTGAGAGCCGGACTTTCAGTGACGTATTTTTGGTTTGTTGAAAAAGAGAGCAACACTTTAGTACCGGAAAACCTCGTTTAGAAGAGAATCCCAGCTGAGTTAATCAACCTTTTGATACAGTTAATGTTTATTTATGCCTGTTAGTGGTCCGGTTAATGTCAAATTAGGCGTCGCATTTGTGATTAAACCAAATGTGTTAAATATACGAGGCGGATCCGATCCCTGATGGATGGGGCTGCGACCCGGAGGGACACGTCACAACGGACCCAAAGAGTGTTCTGACTGGAGGAGGACTGGTCCCCATTGGTGGCAGTGAAGCCACAGGTTGGTAGAAATTAACATCAACATTAATTTTATTTTAGCCTTTCTCCAGTTCCCCAATTCTATAAACAGTAAATTATCATTCAATGAATATAAATTGTTAATTTGGATGCAGAACATACTTCAAATATACATTTTAGTATCATGCAAATTAGAAACAGACGCAGTTTGGCATAAAGTGTGTAGATTATTTTCTGGATGTTTCTATTGCTGAAATTGGGCTTTGAAACTGAATTAAATCACAGGCACATGAACAACGACCGCATTTTTATCATCACAGTATTTACAATCAAATTGAATACTGTAATATCTGAAACTGAACAAAATCACCACCGGGCGTAGTTCACACTCCGACCTCCAGATGGCAGAAAAGTCCTTCCAATGTGACTCTTGATGCTTGCTCCATAGCTGGATTAAGACCGCAAAGTGATTGAGGCGGATTCAAATTAACAATAAAACAATATTAGCAATATTAGCAATAACATAAGCACTTTAATCTAGAACCAAAGCAGAAGGTTCTAGGTATTCTAGACATTGTTTTTCTATGCTCCCACTTACAGGGTTCAGCTTTGTTTCCCTGCCTTTCCTTTAGGTTCTTAAACCGTTACTGGTTTAATAATTTCCACTGCAAAATTTTATATAATTATTCCATTATTAAACCCCCAAATTGTTTTTTGTTTTTTTTTAATCAAACACACAATCCCAGATGTGTTGATGGCACTAAAGGTTAAATTTAGCTGTACTTAGAATTTTACAGCTGCACAGATTTTAGCATATATTTAGTATGCACTTATGCGTCTCATAAGTCTCACAAATGTGCATCTTGGCATAAATTCCCCATTAAATATATATTTTTTTTCTTCAATAAATATCTTTACTTTTTGAAATTATGATCAAACTGTAATTTTGATGTAAAAAAAGGGCTACATTCTACATACCTTGTCTATTGTAACTTATAATTAGTTTATTTCTCAGTTTTGTTCAAAACGCTGCACAATAAAGAATCAGCTCTCCAAATCTCAGTCCCAGGTTTGTGGGATTCCTCTAGGATTCGTTCTGAGCCCACTTAAATTTAACACGATCGATTTCTCCCTTGTCAAATTATTGAAAACTACGTCTGCTTCCATATTTATGCTGAAATCGCAGCTTTTTAATTTGTGTCATCGCCTGACCTTAGTCCGCTGTGATCAGTGAGTCAGTCTCTTCGTGACACCAGTGAGTGGATGAGTCAGAGTTTCCTCCAATTTGTTGCAAACAGGTCAGAAGTCGTCGTGTTTGGTCCGAGGAATGCAAGGACTGAAAGAAGCGCTCTGTTTTAAACTTTAACAACCACTAACTATCATCTTAAAACACTGCCATGAAAATGAGTTTCCTGTTGAAATGGGGAAAAACTGAAAAGCTGTCTTTAGTGGTCTGTTAAAGAAAAATAAAAATAAAAAAACCAACGAGGCAGCTCCTCCGTGATGCTGCTGTCAGAGTCCTGTTATATTTTCAAAATGGTGGTGTTAGGCCAAAGTTAATTACTGTTGTGATTTGGCTACTTATTCAGTGTTTCCAGAACCTGAACAGCCTTTAGTTTCTATGCCTTTTGCTCTGAACTGACAGCATTTTTTTTTTATGATCAAACAATCTGACTAACGAACTGTTTGTCTATTTGAAGGATGAAATAAAAGACAAAATTTGGATTTAAATGAAAATTAACCTACAATTTAATTTTGGATTTACATTTTTTAAAGTTGTCTTTCAGTAATTGTTACAAGAATATGCAACATGCTTTAGATACTATGTTTTAAACACTTTGTTAATTTCTGTTTGTCTATCCAAATGTCTTGGACATGTATGGTGCTCTTTTAAATTAACACGTTTCCTTGCCTTGCAATGTTGTTAGCAGTTGATTAAAAATTAAGTCTAATTTAAACTCTACCAATAAGATCACTCAAGCAGTAATTCCATTAGAAGCCATTTTTTCTCTAAGAGGAACTTTATAAAGTTCAGAGACAAAATGGTTTTAAAACAACAAGAAAAAATGTCAGCGAATCAACAAAATCTTTTATTTCTTGCTTCAGTGAAAAGGCGAGTCTGTACAACCTTTTTGTCCTTCATAATTTGTCCCGTTTTGGATTTCAGGGTCAGTTTTTTGTAGCAATCAACCTAGAAAACTTTGCTCCAGGATTCACCGAGAGAATGTCAGCTCTGCTCTCCATCCATCCAGAGGCCAGGACCCCGTGAGTATGCAACGCTTTGAAAGAAAATAGCAGTAGCACTTTAGCTATCTAAGCTTATGTCTTTTAATTTTTAATAACCCAGGAAACAGACGTTTGCCTCTTAAGAATTTTCTTTAAGTTGTAAAATGCGGGCAGAGGCAGCAGCAAATGTAAATAGATTTTTTTTTGTGGATTGAATAGGAGAAGAGATTTCCTTCTTTTCTCCCCAACTTTTATTTGTTGTTATTTATTTATTTTTTAAAAATTGTTTTGCTGCAGGCTGATCCGGGCTCGCCTGTTTTGGCTCCTGGAGATCCGGAGAGGTTGAACATGAAGAAGTGTGAGGAGACAGGGGGAAGACCCTACCACATCAACGTTGTCAAGTAAAGACTGAAACATGTCCAACATTAAGCATGTTTTTCTTTTACGTGTTTCTTTCTTATCAATGTAAGATCATGTCAGTAAACATTACAGTCAATAATCTCTGCTAACCTACGGTGGCTTTAAGAGGATGCGTTTTGATTCCTAGAGCAAGCTGCTGACTTTACCTTTGCATTTGTCTCTGCAGAACGATTATGTGAAGAAAATCGGCGTCAGCCAGCTGCTGCCGTGTGACAAGGTTGTCTCCGTTTAGACAATCCAGCTTTGTAAATCTGTTGCTTCTACTCACTTTAACGTCAACGGAGGGGAACTTTGTAGGAACGGGGTGGCATTTTTAAAGCCACAAAGTCAAAAATTAACAGCAATAATTTGGTTTATTGAGACTGATAGAGGAAAAAATAGGGGGGTCGTTTTTCAGTCATATTTTCATCATGGGGCTGCACGGTGGAGCAGTGGGTAGAGCTGTTGCCTTGCAGCAAGAAGGCCCTGGGTTCGATGTGTTTATTTAATGGCAGGGTGTTCTGCTTTTTTAAATTTATTTCACTTAAAGGCTGTAAACATCTTGTACAAATTTTTAAATAAAAATGTTTCTAAGTATTTGGGTTTTCATTGATCATTCCCCCAAATAGAGATAGAGATAGATAGCATTTATTGTCATTGAACAGAATTCAACGAAATTTCCATTGCAGCTCCCGTGCAAAAGGTCAAATATATACAGTATAAATAAGAAAACACACAATAATAATAATAACAATATATACAACTAAATTAACTAAAGGCACTCAACCACACCAAAGAAGTAGCAGCAGGTCCAATTATGGCAAAGTACAGATGATGTGACAGTGCAAAGTGCAGAACAATATGGCTGTGTGGGGGTGGGGGATATGTATGTGTGACTGCGAGGTTATGATATGTGTGTGGGGGGGGGGGGGCGGCAGGGAGTAATGGCTCTGACGGCTGTGGGGAAGAAACTGTTTCTCAGTCTATTTGTTGTAGTCCGTATATTCCTGTACCGCTTGCCTGATGGCAGCGGCACAAACAGTCTGTGGCCCGGGTGGCTGGAATCCATCGCTATGGATCCAGCTCTCTTCTTGACCCGGTCTGTGTAAATGGAGTCCAGGTCTGGGAGGGGGCATCCCACAATGCCTTGTGCTGTTCTCACCACCCGTGCCAGTTGTTTCCTCTCCAGTGCTGTGCAGCTACCATACCACACAGTCATGTTGAGGCAGAGGATGCTCTCGATCATCGCCCTGTAAAAGTTCACGAGCAGCCGTGAGGAAAGTCCAGCCCGTCTCAGTTTCCTGAGGAAGAAGAGCCTTTGTTGTGCTTTCTTCACCAGGTGGGAGGTGTTTGTGTTCCAGGAGAGGTCAGAAGTGATGTGGAGGCCCAGGAACTTGATGTTGTCCACACGTTCCACCACTTCTCCATCTATGAGAAGGGGAGTGTGATCCGTCTTCCTGGACCTTCTGTAGTCCACAATTACCTCCTTGGTCTTCCCTGTGTTCAGCACCAAGTTGTTGGCTGAACACCACTGAGTGAGCTCCAGAATCTCCTCTCTGTAGTGGGTCTCGTTGTTGTCTGAAATGAGACCCACTATTGTTGTGTCGTCCGCGTACTTCACGACTGTGTTGGTGGGGTGGATGGCCACGCAGTCGTGTGTAAACAGGGTGAAGAGAGCTGGGCTGAGCACACAGCCCTGCGGCGTGCCTGTGTTGAGGACCAGTGGGGACGATGTTGAGCCACTTATTCTCACCACCTGAGGCCTGTTGGTGAGGAAGTCTCTGATCCAGTGGCACAGTGAAGCGGGCAGCCCCACCTCGAGTAGCTTCAGCACCAGCTTGTCTGGGATGACGGTATTAAATGCTGAGCTGAAGTCTACAAATAGCATCCTAACGTAGGTGTTGGGATGCTGCAGATGGGTCAGGGCTGTGTGCAGAGTGATGGAGACAGCATCCTCTGTTGACCGGTTCGCTCTGTAGGCGAACTGAAGGCTGTCCAGGTTTGCGGGGATGAAGTCTCTGATGTACCTCAGAAGAATCCTCTCAAAGCACTTCATGATCACCGGGGTCAGAGCGACGGGCCGGTAATCGTTCAGGCTGGTGATGGACCTCTTCTTCGGTACAGGGATGATGGTGGAAGACTTGAGGCACTCAGGAACCATGGCGAGCTGCAGGGACAGATTGAAAATGTCCAGAAACACTCCTGCCAGCTGGTCGGCGCAGGTTTTCAGCGTCTGGCCTGACACCTTGTCCGGTCCTGGAGCTTTGTGGGTGTTGATCCTCCTCAGGGTGGACGTCACCTGATGCTTCTGTAAGACGAGGGGGACCGAATTTCCCCTTGGTGACTAAGAAACATTATCATTAAGGAACTACAAAAGTTGAGAGGCTTAATCTAATATTCATTAAATGTTTCATTGCAATTTTAAAGTAGCTGCATGTAAAATATAATGTCTGACATGTTGAACTTTTTCACAAACATGTGGAAAAGTTCAAGAACAAACCTCAACGTTTCTTATTGCCATTTCACATTAAAGGTCAACATAAATCCATAGATAACTTAAGAAAAAGAAAAATGATCATGATTCTCAAAATTTAACCTTGAAAAGTAAAATTTATATTTAGTTTGTTTATGAAAAAATACATATTGAGGGATAAAAAGGTGAAGAAGGGCTGAATACAAACCAGATTTTTATATCTACAAATGTTTTGAAAGCAGTGTATTATTTTTATTTCACATAATAATCAGGCATTATTTTTCATTGTTCCGTCACATATAGTTACAATAGAAAAAAAAAAAGAAATGTACCACTTTTCATTAATAAAATTATTCAAATATAAGATCTCACAAAATCATTTTTCAAATGTTAATTTCACTTTTAAAAAACATTTTTATCTGTTTTGTCATGAGCAAATGTGCTTTACCTTTCAAACTTGCTTGAAAAATTCCTAACTTTCTCTTTGAGCTTCTTCATCTTTCCTTAAATAATCATAATTTTGGATCCTAACTATAACTTTATTTAAAAAATAACTTATAGGTGAGAAATATTTGGACAATGTGAGTATGCTGAAAACAAAAAGTTGAATAATTTCATCTGAATTTATGCGGTAGGTGGAGAATAAATCTTGGGAATAAATCATCCGTTCAAGTTCAAACTCAAATGTTTTTGTTTATCTTTACTCCATCTATCATAATCATAAATTGCTTGCAACGTTGTGTTTTTCTTTTGTTTTTTCTCCAGTATAGATTATCGTCAGTTTACAGATAAAGAGCTAGTTGATACCTTCACAAACTGGCCTCCAGAACCATGAAGTAGAAGGCGGACTCCACCTTCACAGATGTCTAGATTAGGACCTTAATCTGCCATGCCAAAAGTTCTGGCACTGTATTCTGGACCCTGGATGTCCAGTTCACGCTCCAGTGGTTGCAAACAAAAGAGGAGAAATCAACAAATCAATGGGCTTTAAATCCCACCAGGGGAGGGAAAGGAGGTGGGAACAGAGTGCTGTGGGAGTGGGACTAGTGAGTTTTGGGCTGGTGAGTGGGGTGGGGGGGCGCATGGGCAAATTAAGAAGCCAGTTCAAACAGTTGTTGTATGAGGCAGACTTAAGAGGTGTGTGTGTGTGTGTGTCTGTGTGGAGAGGGGTGAATGTTTGGATGGATGCTGGGGGTCTAAACTGCCCTGGCCTTGGCCTGGTGCTCTTGTGCGGATTAAACCGGGCCCCTAAGAGCCCAGGGAGCACCGCCGCTGGCTGGGATTAAGCAGATTCTAACAGGTGTTTTCTTTTGTGACACTAAGGGGGGACCAGTCCATCGCTCGCTCAAAAGAGCAAATCATGAAGTCGGTGGTGTGTCCATGTGGACAAGGCAGACATGTTTGTGTATGAATTGGATCATTTTTAGTTTGTGCTTTATTAGCCTGAAAAGACCTACGTTTCAAATGTCTGCCTGGATATATTTTGGTTATTTTAATTGTAAGCAGTTCTTTAAATGTCCTGTGAGTTAATATATTTGCCCATTTACCCATAACAACTGGAACTTTCAACATTTAGCCAGTTATTTTTGCAATTTACCGTCTATTAAAACAGTGTTTCATCAGCTTAATTTCACTCCCTGCTACAGCGGGGGTGAAATTACCGTAATAACTCAATATTGGCAGGAAAGCGCAACGTCTCCCCTTCGGAAACTGTTTGAATTGGTAAGATAGCACAAAGTGTGGCGGTATTACTGTATCGTACAATTGGCTGGATCGTTGCCGATCCCTTCAGTCTGGAAGGGTTAAAAGAGAACTGGTGAATACCCAAGAAACATCGGATCAGACGTTAATGAGATGTAGGCAAGTAAGTAAAGCTTAAGCAATGTCGTACATCAATGTCTTGCATAACACTACTCGGAATGATTTTGTTTGGAACGTGTCTGCTTGTGATTTGATAAGAGAAAAATAAGAGCCATGGAGTCACAGATTTCTGCTCACTATTGGTGTAAAGTGGTGAGCTTTGTAAGATCACCGGCCTTTAGGAACGTGTAGATCTGCATATCATCGGCATAGCATTGATGGGACGGTTACATTTTTTGCATGAGGTGATCCAAGGGATTTTCACAGAAAAAGAAGAGAAAAGGTCCAAGCACTGGACCTTGCATCACACCTTCCGGCTGTGCCAGGAGAAGTCGTTTGAACTAGTTCAAAAGAAGAAGAATCAATGGAATTTTTTCTAGAGGTTCAGGCATTAAAGTTTCACCACAATCTAAATGCTATTGGTAAATTGAGGAAAGTTTGTCTTTCATACAGAAAAGCTGAGGGCAATACCCGCCAAAATGCTGAATTTCTGTTTGCAAAGTTGAAGAAAGCAAAGACGCTGTTGCAGAAGAGTAGCACTTTTAAATTATATCTGACGCGCGTGGATCAGAAATTCTCATTTTAGGTCTTGAGAAGTAGAAATGTACTTTTGAAGCACAGAATCCTTCTACCTGTGAAGCAACACCTGTAATGTGAAAACGCTCCTCGTAGTCTCCTTTGGGGAGTGGATATGCGTACATATGGGCGTAACGACAGACAGGAGGGAGGAGTGGTGAGGAGAGCTCCAAAAGCCTCTGCTGCTCTCATGCTGAGTCTTTAATGAAGTGAAACGGCTGCCCGGTCAGTTCCTCCCAGCTGTTGTCCCCACAAAGCCAAGACATTTGCCATTGGCTCTTTGTCCCCTCTCGGGCTGCCGTACCTCCAAATGACCCGCAGGAACACGTCGAAATAAAAGCAACGCATCTGCTGCGCTGTTGACTCCCAACTGCTCAGGAATGCAACCATGTCTCCATCTGTTGACCCGCGGATCAGGACCGAAGCCGGTACCGGTAGGAGTCGACAGTGAAAGAAAAATCAAGGACTGGCTCCTGTTTAAAGCCAAAAACAAGAATACTCTACAAGAAATTGATAACACTCGAAAAGGATCATGTTTATCTCATCGCATGTTCCAAGGTAATAACTATAAGTCCAATTTTTATCCATCTTGAATTTATTTGAACAATAAGTTTCCTCCTCGCAGAAAATAGAATGAAGATGGTATAAAACGGATATCTTAGATATTCCTACGGTATATTCCATCCATTGATTCCAGGTTTTAGGAACCATAATCTAAATTAGAGAGCTGCACAGTGACTGTGGAAACCAGTGTTTCCCAACCCTGGTCCTCAAGGCCCACTGTCCTACATGTTTTAGAGGTTTCCCTGCTTTAATGTGCCTGATTCAACTGATTGCAGTTCAACAAATGCCTGTTACACTAGAATGGCTTGAGTTAGTCCACTTTGACATATACCTATTTCGGCTTAGATAGCCAACTGGCCTGAAGGATTTTATCTAGCAGGTGCTTTTGTTCAGTAAATAGGGCCATTACCTTATCAGTACCCTGGTAATGGCCTCAACGCATCTCACAGTTGCACAATTGTTCCTTAGACTTCGACTTCGACTGACTTTGTTGTCATTTTCAATGCACAGGGTGTATACAGAACGAAATTTCGTTGCATACGGCTCAGGATAATGTTTGAGGTTCCAATGTTGTGAGTAAAATAAAATACAGTATAAAATATGAATATAAATATAAATATAAAATATAAAGTGCAGGACTGACAGTAAAATAGAAGTTATTTAGCTCTGTACATGTGCAAGGTATAAAGTGGAGACCAGTTTTTGAGTGCAGTCCAGTTAAGAGTTCAGCAGTCTGATGGCAAGTAGGAAAAAGCTGTTTCGGAACCAGGTGGGCCTGCACCGGATGCTGCAGAACCTCTTTCCAGAGGGCAGCAGGGAGAACAGTCCATGGTGGGGGTGTGAGGGGTCACTGATGATGTTTCGGCCTCAGGACACGCATCCTGCATCGATGGTTGACCTGACACTTCGCCCTTTTGCCTGAGCTGGGTGTGGAAGGTTGTTGCCGAAGCAGTTTCTCCTTGTGTGCCTTCTTCTCACTCACATGAGAGTTACCCAACTCTTTTGCAAGCTCAACCAGGAAGTCCACCCGTCTCTCCTGCACCCCAATGCATGCCTGATAAAGCACATGTGCATTCAGTGCTGCCATGTCAATCATGTTTGCCAGGTTTGCTGACCAGCTGTCACATAGTGATGGAACCTTGGTCACCCCCGCAAGATTATGACTGAAATAAATGCCATTAGTTCTTGTGAACTAAATAGGTGAAGCAGTCACCTATTTATCCTCCACAGCACAAAAGGCTGCATGCAAATTTGCATGTGCAAAGTCTCCCAGATTTATTTTGCTTACACTTTTTGCATGATTTTTTTGAGGTGGATCAACACAATTAATTTGGTTAGTTTATTTCTAAACCGTCATGTTATACCCTCTTAGCTTTATTTCAAAGAAAAACATTACTAATTTCTTTTAGAAAAACCTTTGCATATTTCTTGAAACAGATTGTATGTTTTGCAAACTCTATGTACATTTGGCAAAATGACCTGGATAATGCAGCACAACATCATGGATCAGCTGCAAAAAGTCACATCTCTCCAAAAACACTTCATGTATGCTTCAAAACTAGACTGAAGAGCATTACCTACAGGAGATCTGATCTCCTGTAGGTATCATAGATACCCACCCCCAACATGGACTATTCACACTCCTACCTTCTGGCCTGACGGTCAACGGCCACATTTACAATTGAAGAAGGGATGCTAATTTGAGCCATCAGAGTCGTCAGGGTGGACTCCGGCCTTTTGGCCCTGTTGAGCCGATATGGGAAGGACTCGAAAACCGAGCCATCCTAGTTTAATCAGTCATCAATTGAACTGCTGAAAGCTGAAAGTCTCACTTTCTTTCACACATAAGCAGTATGGATTTTTCTTGTGACTTTATCTCCTCTCAAATGTCATTTGATGGACAATAGTTGGATGGAACAACGTAAACTTTGCAAGTCAATTTATAGATCCTGTGACCTCTACCAGAGAGGTCACGAGGTCCAGACTGTATCAAATGGCTGCGCATAAAAAACAACTGGGTAAAATCATCTCAGAAAAATATTGGAAGTGGAAAACATGTTTAAATTCACAGAAACTTTTGCAAACAGTCAAACTAAATGTTAACGTTTTTACAGCAACAATATATTTGTATACACCACATTTATTTGTTAAAACTACAAATGGTGGTGAAAACAGAAAAATACTGAAATAGAACAAAACAATTCTGCCAATATGACATTCTAACGTTGGAAAAACTAATTTTTTCAGTCGTTTTTGAAAATATAAGTCACTTCACGGCCTTATGCTGCACTTTCTACATGATCGGGTTTGATTAGTTTTGGTTCGTTTTCATTTTGTTGCGCAATTCTTTTGTAGACTTAACAAATTGTTCATGTAATCCAGCTGTGATCTCAATCACTGTAAAATAATTTACAGCTGCCAGAGTTTTCCTGTGAAAACGTTTTGCGCCGCATAAGACGAGGCACTCTCGAACCAAACTTCCAACATATTCTGAAATCACAGAAACTCAGTTTGTGCCTTTCTGCAGCAACAGTTAGATAGAAGCATAGCTGCTTCTTTTTGTCCCTACGTTGCCTCATCTTACGACGCACGCTCGACAGCCAGTGTCCGCCTGAAGCTTCCCTCGTGCAGTCAAGCTGAAATGATGACCAAATGAAATTCAGTCAACACTAAACACGTCTTCCTTCTTCTGGTCACCTGGAGTGACAGATGTGATTTCTCCTGTGTGGTCTGCACACGCCCTGAGTCGGCGCCCTGAGGAGCGCCTCAGCCTGCCGCCTACACCCACGTGTCAACAGAGCTGAGCTGCTGGCCTCCGTCTCAGTGTGAGGTCCTAACGACACTTCCAAAGTTGTCCCGTGTTTCCATCCTGCAATGATTTACTCTCTGTTTGAACGCTGAACTTCCATTAGCAGAGAAGGGTCATTTAACATTTCTACCTTTGGAGCCCAGAGACGGGTCGACTGACCTGAAGGATTTTAGCTAGCATCCTATAAGCAGGTGTGAACAGGCGCTTTTGTTCTTTAAATAAGGCCATTACTGTTTGGTTCTAAATAAAAAATAGTCAGGAAAATAAAATAGGTAGGTTGAGAAATCTAACCTGAAGACAGCTCAGAGTCCGAATCCAGTTGAAGGTCTATGTCTTCTCCATCTGAATCACAAGGGCTGGCACTGCTCAGAATCAGTTCCAATGCCTTCTGAGTGGTGAACCTCTTCTGCATTTTGTTTCTTGTGAACTAAATATGTGAAGCAGTCACCTATTTATCCTCCACAGCACAAAAGGCTGCATGCAAATTTGCATGTGCAAAGTCTCCCAGATTTATTTTGCTTACACTTTTTGCATGATTTGTTTGAGGTGGATCAAAACAATTAATTTGGTTAGTTTATTTCTAAACTGTCATTTTAAACCCACTTATTTAAAAGAAAAACATTACTAATTTCTTTTAGAAAAACCTTTGCATATTTCTTGAAACAGATTGTATGTTTTGCAAACTCTATGTACATTTGGCAAAATGACCTGGATAATGCAGCACAACATCATGGATCAGCTGCAAAAGGTCACATCTCTCCAAAAACACTTCATGTATGCTTCAAAACTAAACTGTAGGTATCATAGATACCCACCCCCAACATGGACTATTCACACTCCTACCTTCTGGCCTGACGGTCAACGGCCACATTTACAATTGAAGAAGGGATGCTAATTTGAGCCATCAGAGTCGTCAGTTTGGACTCAGGGTCTTTTGACCCTGTTTCAGTAAGTCTGGGGGGAGGTTAAAAACCCTGGTAATGCTAGTAAATGAGCCGTTTTCACTATATTGTATTTCTGAATGGAATACAGTGGAGTAGATGAAGATGGGTAAAGATGTCTCGCAGCAATATTTACTCGACTCAAAATGCTTCTGGCGCTTCTGCTGATGATTTTTCTGCGTTTTGAACATTTTGCAAATTAAAACTGTAACATGTTTACATGTATAAACAGGGTTGGGTTTTTTTTGCACCCTTCTAATGATAATCATCTGCAGTTTTCGTATTTGCGTTCACATTGCCTGAACGAATATACAACATAAAAAAAGTGCAGCGGTAAAGAACTTAAGTTCACAACAATACAAATCAATAACCAAAGATTATATTGTAGATTTTTGAAAGGATGTGGGGGAAAAACATATCAGTCAAACTAATAAGACGCAGTATTGCATCTGTTGTGAAGATCAGATGCATCTCCACCAAAATGTTGAATAAATTCATATCATTGAATTAATGTACTATGCCAGTTAAAGATGACTTGCAACAGTTTAGAGTATTCTGAAATAATAACAAAATATATATTTTTGTTTTTAGAATAATTTCATAAGATGTCAGTGATTCATTATACATAAAATAAATGTTGAAGTCATTGCTTAACAATATCTCAGATGTTTTAAAACCTTTTAAAATGACACAAAATGATTTCAGCATTTTTAAAAAATCATTTAATATTTTCTTTACTACAGTTCATCGTCCCATAATGAGGCATGTCCTTTTAAAATTATTTCTAAATTGCTTGCACACTTTAATACCTAATAAATGTCCGTTTCATACATGTATGTAGCACATTTTTATCTATATTTAAATTATTGCGTCACTTTATGGTCACGATGAACGCTTCTGGACATTCATCATTTCACAGGCGTCTGATCGGCGGCGTTTCACGACGCCACGTTGTTTGCCTACCTGTCTGAACTCCAGTACCTCCCAGCCTCCGGCCGACGGGGTTAAATGGTTCCACTGGTGCTTCCTGGGAATAGATTTCCTCACTTTCCTGGCCTCAGGAAGTGGAGCCTAAAGGGTCACCAGAGCAGCGCCGCACACTGGGGTCTGTGTGTGGGGTCAACAGGATCCCGCTGTGTGGCGTAATGCTGGGGTCCACAACTGTCACGTTAAACATAATCGTGGGACACAAACGTTTTATCACTTTTGCTGTGAACAATGCAAAACCAGTTCTGAATGCAACACTTAACGAATTGACCTGACCTGATTTCTACACAGAAAAAAAAATCTGCAAATTGTACTAGATGTATTCCAGGCTAGGAGAATGATACGAGTTATTTTTTTAACCTTCTTATTCAGCTACAACAGTAAAAGTTAAAGTTTGTTTGTGGGGCGTCCAAACTTCCTGCACAAAGGGGCCAAAATCACCAAGGTGAAAGCATTCAGGGGCCAACATTTTCCTTTCTTCCCCCCTTAAAATCCCCAAAATATTATGGTGAATTACTTCTCTTTTACCTGCACAGCAATAAATAAAGCATGTAACGTTTTGGTGTTTACAGTCACTTACTAGTTTGGGCTCATTATTTTACATTTTGTAAGTCTATAAAATTAATGCTCTTCCATGAACTTTGCTGTTTTGAGCCAGATGTCGTGGATTAGTGTCCCCAAGTCGCTAGACGTTTTTATGAGATTAAAAATGAAAGCCAAAAAAGATCTTTGTGTTGCATTTAACATTTTCAGTAAGAAGATGTAAACTTGCCATTCTAAAAATAATTACAGAAGGTGCTGCAAGACCACAAATGGTGCTTTGGATCAAATTAAAAATGAAAACAAAACGTGTCTAATAAACAATTAGTGGTTTGTGTTGTTTTAGTTTTTATTTTAAGACCATTTTAAATGATCCGCATCATTTTTTTTTTCTTGATCTGTTTTAAGCATTTCATCATTAACAGTCTGGTAAAAAAAAAAAAAAAGAGTAATTCTTTAACGGTGGACAAGGGCCCCATTCTAAGAGCCACAAATGGCCCTAAGGATGGTTCTCTGGACACCAAAAGCAGCCATAAAATAATTATGGAAGACTTTGACTTCTTCCGTTGCTCTGCAGGTTTGTCACCGTCATCAATGAGCTCCTGATTGGTGGACGGAGAGCCGCCCTCCATTTGTTAACCAGCCGGATGATCAGTTCCTCTGAGCTCCGAATTGACTCATTTACGCCGGTGCCTTCTTGACTTGAAAGATCAAAGATAATCTCGTCTAATCTCTACACTTTAAACGTAGAAGAGTGGAGGATTAAAGAGGATTATACTAAACAAAAATAAGACTTTTTCTCTACTGAGAGGGTCACACTTTAACCAGCACAGCTGCGTGTAAAACCGGAAGGTTTTAAGCGGCTGTAGAACAGACTTGTTTAGCTCCATCTCTCGCTCTGGATGAGGTATTTTTGACTCTTCGGGACGCAAATGTGAAAATAAAGAAAACCCTTTGTTTCTGCTTAGAGGTCGTATATGGTCGCCTGAAAACAAAGCAGAAGCAACAAAAGTGACTGACTGGCGAAACGCTACTGTGAATCAACAGGATCAATTCAGAGCAATAAAGCTTTTGATCATCAGAGCAACAGATTCTTCCTCCGACTTAATCCTGTCTTCCTTTGTGCTTTGATGTCTGTAAGGTTCGTTTCCTTTAAACGCAGGTGTTTTGTTTTTTTAATGTTTCATTGCGACTTCCTTTATTTCTTCGCTCGCGACAAAAGGCGTCTTCAGGAAAACGCCGACGCACGGAAACAGAGGCTCCTCTGGACACACAGGGGACGCCGCCCCCCCACCCCCACCCCAGCTGCCGCCCTGCAGCAGTGAGCTGCTGAGGTGTGACCGCAGAGGCAGGTGACCGCAGCTCGTCCTTCCTCCACGTCTGTGCTGGTCCAGAGCTCCCAGTTCGGTGGCCTCTGTGATTAATGGGTGCGGCTGATTGTGCAGAGAGGGAGAATCGGATTTGGGAGTAAACCGAGCCAAAGAACTGCCCGACTCCCAAAACCCGTTTAAAATCGTCTCCAATCAGTCAGTCCCTCTGGGATGCTGCTTTTTCCCCCTTTTTTTTAGAGATTGTTGCAGCTTAAAATGATTGATTTTGCAGCACCTTTAAAATATATATATATATTTTTTTTTTTTTTTTTTTTTTTTTTTCTTTTTTGCCACAACATTTTTCTTACAAAAAAGTTGATTTTAGAATAGTTCATATTTAAGGTGCAAATGACATTAGGGCTGCAACTAATGACTATTTTCATAGTCGATTAATCTATCGATTATTCTGACTTAATTGATTAATCTCATAAAAACTATTGGCACATCCTGCAAACTTTTTAGTTGACTGCTAAAGGCTTTTTTATACAATATTAGAGATATATTAAAGGAAACAAAGGAATAAATAATTCCATTCCTTTTCAAAATAAGAATAAATAGAAATACATGAACAGAATTCCCTTGGCAGATGCTCGGTCACTTGTACCACAGGATGAATCTACAACTAAAAACAAATACTTCTATCAACATGTGATATCAATAAATTGTAGGGCTGATCAGCTGATTTTTTTTTCAGATAACTGGTTAATAATTGGATTGCAAAAAGGTGCTTATTAAGACACCTGGTTCACAAAATTTGAACCAGGTGAAGCTCATATGAGTTTTGGGTAGAACATATTTACTGAGTTTTTCCATCAAATGCTAAATTTATATTTTTGGACAGTTTTGGATCATTTACTGCCCTGATTTCAAAAATTAAATGTTATAGCTTAGCATCGCATGCTTTCATCCTGCAGGTTGCAATGAATTTGCATTAATAGTTGGAGGAACCATCGAATACATTAAATAGCAAAAGTGTAGATTAAACCGTATTACTTAATCTCTACGGCCAATTCACAATATGTAGAACTCCTCAGGAGTTCTACATATATCCTGAATAGCAGGATATATTAAGAAATATTTTAAGAGATGTCTGGGTAAATAATAGCTACTAGAGAGCAAGACTTTGAACAGAAAACAGGAAGGCTGAACATTCAACAGCAAAGTTTGTATTTTATCCTCTTGAGCATTCAGTCTCTGATTTGGAAATGTTTGATTTGTCGTGTGGATATCTTTGAATTAAGGATCTGCATTTTCCAGAACCTTTACTGATAATAGCCAAACTTACTACATTAATAACTAATATATAATTACCAGGCTTTTTTAAATTGTTGACGCTGTGGCTTTAAAAATAAGGGTTAATGTTTTACAGTGACTACTTTTTCTTACAGAGGGTGTGATGTCACTTCTGCTCCTTATATGAATAATTAATGAAGGCATTAATTAGGAAGCCAGGAAAAAAAAAAAGTTTGAAAGCTGTTCTTAAATTTTCTAATGTTACAGTTTTTCAGGAGAAACCGGAATCAGATCAAAGTTTAATAAGAACGGAGGATAGTAATTAGCCATAAAGTATAAAGTTCTGACCTGTGCAAATATTTACATTGTGACTATTTGCCCCTATGCTGTTTAGAAAATAAAAATAAAACAAATATATAACATAGACTTTAAAAGTCCCTTTTAAAAAAATGTCAAACTTCATCTGCTCTAATCCATTTTTAGCAACTTTAATTCTGGATTTACTTTTGATTTCTGGCCACTCGGAGGCACTGAACTGAAGAGCAAACACTGATCGCGTTAGATTTCAAATTGAATTAGTGTTGCTTTATGTGCCATTTCATTTCGCGCAATTGCTGTGTAATTTAATTTAGCGTCAGCTGGTCTGACCCTCGGTGGCATGTTGATGTGTTTCTGCCTGAGCTCAGCTCATAAAAAGAGAAACAACTCTTCCCATCCATCAACCATCTGGGGGCTTCGCCTCCCTCCAGCATTCACACACACACAGTCACACACACATACTTGCGCACCCTACGCCCGCACACACACACTCGCACACAGATATCTTTACCCCATATGAAGGAGCCGAAACCCAATCCTACCATTTTAATCTCTAAAACTTACAACTGCTTACGTTGCGATCCTACATAACGCTGGTCAAAGCGATGTGTCACCAGGCTGAAAATTTGGTATTTTATACCAAATCTAATAAACTTGTTCAAATACTGCAATACTGGATAACAACAAGTCATTAAGCTTAGCTATATGATAAATTTAGCAGATGTGTGTGTGACTATATAACTGTTATGAATGTCGAAAGAAAAGAAATCATAAATTTAAGCAAACATGTCTCAGCTGCGTAAGAGCTGAGTAAACCTGACTGGGTGTCAGGCATCCTGTCTCTGCACACTGATCTTTTGGCCTTAGTGCTGCTCTGTGCGTCCAGCTGTGCTACTGGACCCATTTACAAGATCAGAAGATGGTGGAACCGTTGCTGAGGTCAGACTGAGGAACCCTTGGATTCTTTTACAAGCAAAGTTCTGCTTTCCTCGTCTTGTACTCAGCTGATCTTGAAATGTTGGAATTGTAATTAGAAATATAGGATGAGCTCGTAAGAATGCGTAATAAATTATTTATCGATGGTGAAAGTGGATCTCCACTCAATATGGATGCATTTTACAACAACATCTAATTTCCTAACACAGGAATCAATTGAACCAGTTGATTGTAGCTCTGGTTGTATGAGTCATTGTTAGAGTTATGGAAGATGTGGTGTTTTGGGGAGTCTATTGCTATTTTTCCTCTATTGTGCAATGACAATCAAAGAGTAAAACCTGTTTTTATCGGGCCTGTGTTTTCTGGGGATAAAGTAGCCAGTAAGAATGGTATGCAGCGAACTTCAAATAAGCTTTTTCTTCAGCAGTGGAGTCCTACAGTATGTAGCCAGTGGTGCCGACTGGTAGATTCAGAAGTTTAGCGGTGTGACGTCAACGAAATATTTTGTAACAGTGAGGCTGTGAGAATCTGGAAAGAGTTCTTTAAGCCGTCATGACATGAAATGCTTCTTGTGTGATGCCTTGGCCATGAGAAACCTTTTCGTAGATCGCCAAATCGGATCCAACCGGCTCGTACTACTTGGCGCCAATTTATTTGTCTGTATTTACTGAATGCCTCGACATGCCGGTGTTCAGACATCGACAGACTGGTGCATTTCCACACATGTTGTGTCTGGGGTAGTTTTGGAGTGGTGGCAGTGGAGGGCAGTGGGGTTATTCCCATAGTGTCAGCTGTTCCATACAGTGCAACACCTGAACGCCGTCCTCAGCCAGCCGCTGCGGCGAAGGAAGTCCCCGGTACGTTTAGTGCCACGGTCGGGACAGCTGGTGCCTGAGCAGCTGCGCGGCCGCGGGTGGCTGAGAAAAAAGCCAATCCCCCTGCTAACCCGGGAGGGGCTACTTCATCTGCTCAGCTGTTATCCACCCACCCCCCACCCGTCTTCACTCGCACCCTTCCTATTCCCCGATGCTCCGTCAGCTGAAAGCTGAAGGAGAGACAGCTGGCCTGTGCTGCTAGGGAGAGGGGAGGAGGGTGAGGCTGTTAATACTCGTTTGACTAAAGACAAAGCACATGTGATGTCACTGCTGTGATGATATTTTTAAATCTAGATACATTTGTAACATCTATAGTGATCCGAGTCCTCGCTTTTGAAAGGTATTAAGACTTGAACCAGATAAATAGACGTCGCTGCCTTGAAGAGTCAACAATAATTAGCTTAAACTGGGGAAGGCAAAGAGAAATCTTTTCAAATCTGTTTTATTATTATTCAGCCTATACATTTTGTTACAATACAGCTTCACTAGATTTTTTTACGTGGAAATCTGCTCAAGAGCTTTAAATCATAAACCGTATTGCTGAGTTCACTCATATGGTTGGTGTAAATGAATCCGCTCTAAGCGACTCCAACAGTATTACAGAAATTAGGTCATTAATTAGGGCATTTTAAGCCAAGTCACGCAAAGTCTTCACCCATGTTGTTCATGGGTTATTTGACTAAATAAATGTAATTAAATGTATATTTAATTAAAACTTTCTTTTTGTTGTGTGTGTGTTTTCATGTTCATGTGCATTGATCTCCTGGAGAGTGTCACCGGTCCTACACCAACAACAACATCAGAAAGACAGGAGTCTGGCTCAGCTGCTGAGAGTCGGAGGGGGAGGAAAAGGCTCCCATTATGAAAATAGAAACTTGAGACTTTCAGCAATAAAATGTTTACTAATGGTTCCGTCACAGTGATTAGCCTTCATAGCTCATCTGCAGTGACGTCCAACTCTAAATAATGATATAACTTTAACAAACTTTGCGAGAACCTCCTAGAATTACAACCGACTGTTCGGCGGCCATTGTTTGCGATATTTCACAGAGGTTTGATTCTGTTTGTTTTCAAAAACAACGGATTTGTATGACCCCAATATCCCACTTTATGTAGTCTTCCGATTGGCTCCTTTTGTACTGCGTACAGCTGCCGTAAGCTTTGTACGTGTTGCCCCGAAACGTCACACAATAACTCAAACATGGTACATTGAAAGTATTAGATAAAAAAAAACAATGATTTGTAGTCATATATAAATCTTATTGTCTTCAAAACATGTTTGTCCTGGATCTAAGCACGCACAACTACGCAATTTCGATTAAACCCACACCTAAAAAGGTTCAGTCATAAGGATCCTGAGAGGCAAGATGGAAAAGCTTCCTCTGTTCTGAGTTTAACGATCCAAACGACTCGAAGGATGGGAGGTGGGTCATAGGCTCATGCGACCTTAATGACCCTATTAGTGTAACCTAAACCCTGCTATAGACGTCTTCACAGCTTCATCCCTGACCTGTCTGCTGTGCTCCTCCGTAATGCTGCTCTGTCACCAGTGTCCTCAACACTTCAGTGACTCCTGCACCTGCTTCGCTCATCAGGCCGTAGAATTTCTCATTAAAAGAAAAGAAAAAAGTCTGGTCTGGTTCTGACGTCACTGTCAACATGGTGACTCAGGATGTGGTATCTTCCCACTTCCGCTTTTAAGCCATACATTTTCAACACCCTTAAACATAGAGTCGGCAGGAAGCTGAAAAGTGTGAAACAAGTTTCAGACTTCACGAAGTTTGGTTCAATCACTTAACCCGTAGTGCAGCATGTTACTGTAAAAATAGTTTATGTCTGGATGTAAGAATAAAAACTTGCATGCTCACCCCTCACGTCGTATGTTTTTAATCAGCCACTCGAATTGACGGACGACAGTCATTTTTTCAAAATGGCCGCCATTTACGAGCCGTCTTAAACCAATTATTGCAATAAAATGGTGCCCATTTTCATGACGAGTGAACTTTATGTCACATCATAAGTTTTCAACTTTGGTCAACCTATTTAAACAACTTTAACGGAATAAACGTGGCAAAATTAGAAACTGTTGCTCTGTGTTCCTGGTGATCTTCAGGTGAACAGTTTCAGCCAGAGGTAGATAAAATATCGGCTTAGTACCATGAAAGACAGACAATAACATTGGTGTGATTGTTCCAGCTTTCCAAAGTTGCATTTATGATTGCGATTGGACGAGCCTGTAGTTTCACTGCGATTGGTGACAATTGTACACAAAAGAAACAAAAAAATATGTTTGTTTTTTTTTTTTTTTATGGTCAGTGATTTGTATATGTTTAAAATCAGCTGATTCTGCAGCAGCAAACTGGCTGCTTGTCCGGTAGAGGTCGAGTCGTTCTGTTTGGCTGGGGGATGAGAGAGTCTGGGGACTTTAAACGAACAGAAGTCAGATGAGTCGGGGAGGCGGAGGAGGGAGGATGAGGGATAATGAGGTAGATGGGTGAGCTAGAAAGCAGAGCTTCTTTTGTCTTCCAGTGTGATTGTACCGGAGCAAGGGGGACAAACATTTTACACAATGACATGTCGACATTATATGATACGTACCTCCCTGTAGGATGAAAAGCTACAAGAAAAACAAATTCTCACTTGGAAGAAAAGGGACTTTTGACTGGATGTCACATCTTCGATTGGAAAAGATTGAAATAGAAACCTAAGATTTGATCATTTTTTAAGGAATTGTCATCAAGTGATCAAGAAACGTCCCTCTTAGAAAGCAGTAATGAATGAATGAATAAATAAATAAATAAAGTGTTCTGGTCAATTTGTAAAAATTAACAAATGTATAAAAAATTGGTTTGACAAATGGGGGAAAAAAATGTGTGCAAGATTTCTTTCCATTTGTCAAACCAATAAGTATTCTCAATTGTTTATTTTTTTTTAAACATAAATTTCAAAGACATACGTTTTTACTTAAAGCAACACTTACGATGTTGAATTACTTGTGATTTAAGAGAGACACATTTCCATTTTTGGCTCACATGATTATCTATACTGTACCACAGGATTAAGCAAAACAAAATAAAGACACTTCTGCTGTATGTTGAGGGGGGGAGGAGCGGAGGGACTGTACATATCCATCTGTCTGAGCAATAAAGCATGATCACGTCATCTTCACTGTCATCCAGTTATGGTTTCATCTGAGGGGGGCTGCAGCCCATCTGCTCACAGAACATGAAAGCTCGCTGGCGGCCATTGATCATGCATTGTATCCGTTCATTGTTTAATGACCACCAAGGTCAATTAATTAACCATTTGCAGGGTGCTTTAATAGCACTGGGCTAATTTGAGCCTTGTGATTAACTCAGAGTCCCCGGCGGTGGAAATGACCCTTATTGTCAACGGTGGGATTAGGAGCACAACAATGGCTGACAGATCACAGAGTGGCTTTGGAAAGCTGTTTTCATGTTTGCGTTGCATATTTTAATGAGCACTTTGCGCTCAACGCAGGATGCAGCGGCCATATTGTCCCTGGAGGTCCGACTGCAACAAGAGCATATTGGAGAGGAAGGTCAACCATTGGCACGAACAAAGGCTGCGGATGTGATGCTAAATGCTTTTATTCACACAAGGACAGCAAAGGGTTGACAAATATAATCAGGATTTAACTAATGATGTTAAATTGAAGTTGTTCGGTTAGTCGGCTGTTTGCATCAAATGATGTGTTGTTATTGTCAGATAATGTAAAATTGGAGAGTAGTAGGAAAATGGAACAAGGAGGAGAGGATAAGCAGCAGAATCAGCATAACTACAGAGATAACCTGAACCACTACAACTATACGCTTTATCAAAAAGTATACCATATTTAAAAGATAGGGTTGCCAACTTGTGGAAATTGAAATAAGAAACTTTAACTTTAATTTGTGCGACAAAGATTTGTGGTCGATAACTCACAAATCCAAACTTTCACATCCTTATTTTTGTTCCACTAACGTTTTACTCCAATTCCACTCTTAAAACTGTGGACACTTTTTAAATTTCTGATTTTGATAGGTGGTCTTCTTTTGTTGTCTCAGCCAAAGGTCTAACATCCACAAGTGCACAGACAAAACTACAGTAAGAGTGTTGTAGACGTAGTCTTCCCTCTCATTGAACAATTTAAAGCTTACTTACGTTTTTACGTACTTCATAAGAGAATAGCAAACTTATTTTTTTTCAGTATGTGTTTAGCAATCTCTGAGGGAAAATTTGTTCAAAACAAATGAATAAAAGCTTGTTACTTTGACTTATTAGCTGTCACCTTAACCAAACGATGAGCAATGACTTTATCAGGACGTTTCCATTAGTCTGAGTTTACTATGGAAGACGTTAGCGCCGAAGTTTCGTGGTGTTGTCTCTTTCCAAATTAATCATTCTTCCACATGTCAGATGTCGGTTGCCTCCTCCAGACCCTCTGGTTGTGCTAAGATATTATCTCGGAGCTGTGAGTGAAGAACTTAATGTCCTTCTATTTTGAGGCAGAGCTTATCAGGTTTCCTGGCTTTGATTAAACACAGAATCTAACCGAGCTGCTTCAGGCCTCACTGTCAGGCTGTTTTTCCAAATATCCTCTCCAGACTTATTGTATTTGCAGATCCGACATTTTGAAAAGAGAGCAGCAAAAAAATGAGGGAGAAAGCTCTAGAAAAATCGATAACGAGTTATTTCTTCTTTAATGTGATCCTTTCAAGTAGTTAAATAAAAACCAATTCAATGAACAGAGACGACTAAAGGCTCACTGATCGTGGATTGTTCTACTTACTTTTAACTTTCTTTAAAAAGGTCTTGTCTCTTCTTTAATTGTTTGTTCTCATTGTTTTAAGCTCATTTATTTTCTTTGGTTTTTGAGCTGATTATAATTTGACATCCTAAATAGTTTACATCACTGTTAGTTTCTTTCTGAGGGAATTCTGCTGCCATGTTATTGATTTATGTTTCAGTGTTAATCAGTGTCACCAGTAGGGGGCAGCGTTAGTTTGACAGCTCAACTCCAGCTGTACAACTTCCACCAGCCTGACATCAATGTGTTGTTTTCATCTTTATTTAGTCCTCATTTCAGCAGCAAAGTCAGAATTAGTGACTGGGATATTTAAGGACTCTTGGTATTAGTCTGTAAGAATTAGTCAGAAAAAGGAAACAGCTTTTTAAAGAAAGCAGGCCATTTTCCCACCGAGCTTTCACATCATTTCCATGGTCATCATCTAACCCACTTTATTTTGAGGTCATTTTACTCTGAACTTTTTATCCTAAATAGTAACTCAAAGCAGAAGTCGAACATTTTCACATTCAGATCTTCGCTTCACGCCGTGCGCAGGAAACACCGGCCAAATGTTGTTTCTTCTTCTATTTTGAGAACAGCTTTTGTGTCACAAACATCACATTTTCCACTCCTGAACTCTGTTGTACCACCGAATGATTCACATCGGCTGTTTCCCTAAAGTCTCACATGAAGCTCGCCGATTTAGCCCCATCTGGTGCAATGGAAGTCAGTGGTCTTGGTTGAGGAAAAGCATGAATTAAATAAGAATAAAAGACAATAAACACAAGTCAGATTAAAGTGTTGGCGTAAAGCACGATGCTAGCTGCCTACATGGGCGTGTCTGTATGTGAGAGAGAGAGAGAGAGCATTCATTTATCGCATGTAGTCAGCATGGCTGAAGGGTGGCTCTGTTCAAAGTGGTGTCTGTGATGAGTTTCGTACTTTATGTGCAGGTAATGGAGGGTCACTTCCTGTGTTTGCATGACTGCTGCAGGCATCCATTAGATTCAGACTTGTGTGTTCATAGTGTGATTGTGAAGAGTCCTGGTGATAGAAAGTACTTCATGGTTTCTTGGGTTTACCGAGTATTTCACAAGCTTTCCCAGTGTGGATTTATCTTTGTTAAACAAACACGGTAGTTTGTTGGAATCTGTAGGGTTGGGTTTTTTTTTGTAAAGGATACAATTTAAATCATCTTTACCAGCTTATAAAATGGAAAATTTTCACCCCACTCCATGTTGGCAGAAAGCTTCTGTTCAGCTATTTATTGATTCTATTGGTTTGGTAGTGAACCTCAGCTGAAAAATGTGGGTAAGATGGACTAATGTACGATTTAACAAGAGTGGCAATTATTTTTTTACATAACATACAGTACAGACCAAAAGTTTGGACACACCTTCTAATTCAATGGGTTTTCTTTATTTTCATGACTATTTATAAGGCAAGAAATCCCACTTATTAACCTGACAGGACAGGTTGACCTATGAAGTGAAAACCATTTCAGGTGACGACCTCTTGAAGCTCATCAAGAAAATGCAGAGTGTGTGCAAAGCAGTAATCACAGCAAAAGGTTGCTACTTTGAAGAAACTAGAATATAAGGGCTATTTTCAGTTGTTTTACACTTTTTTGTTTAGTGCATATTTCCACATGTGTTATTCATAGTTTTGATGCCTTCAGTGTGAATCTACAATGTCAATAGTCATGAAAATAAAGGAAACTCATTGAATTAAAAGGTGTGTCCAAACTTTTGGTCTGTACTGTGTATTATGAAATATAGTTTTTACATGTTTCTTTTTCCAATATATACTGCTGCCTTTCATTTAATACTCTCTTTTCACCTCTGAAGGTACAATCACATTGTTAATATATCAATTAATATCAAATCTGTGTGGGGAGCAGGGGCGCCGTATATATAGGGGGAAAGTTATGACAATTCTAAGGGCTCCTGACCAACAGGGGGCCCTTCACAATTTATTCATTTAGTTTTTGTTCATAGAAATAAAAAAATAAAAATGGGGCCCTGTCAATTACAAAATTAATCATATTGTATTTTCGAAGATTGTTTTTAGCAGTAAAAATTTAATGTTGCCACTCCCAGACCCAACAGCACACATCCATATTTGCCCTGAACCTGCATGAAATGCTTCGTTCCTGCTTGGAGCTTGATGGTGACGATGTTCAGCAGCAGACAGTAGAAAACAAGAACGACTGTGGCTGTTACTGTGCTGCTAAGAAAAATAATAAAGTCAGGTTTTCAAAAAAAAAAAAGAAAATAGAGGGAGAGAGAGAATAAGGTAAGTTTCAATTTGTAATCCCGTTTTTCTCTGAGAGGTGGGTAAACTGAGATTATCAACCATTTAGCATAGTTAGCTTAGCTACAGAATACAGTTTGCCTCCATGTCACTAGCATTTAATAAATTATGAAAAGAAATTACCAACATATTCATATATTGAACTTGTCCCTGTACCTTTTACCACTTAACAACAGGTGAGTCAGTCAGCAGCAGCTCAAGTCCCTCCTGACTCGTCCTCTGCTAAGTGAAATTAAAGCTGCAGTATGTAACTTTTATATATATATTTTTTATATATTTGTTAAAACTGTCATTATGTTGTTACGGTATGAGAGATAACCTGTGGAAATCTATTTCCTCTGTCTTCTCCCAGTGATATCTAGAAACAACTAATCAGAGACAGGAGAGTTTTAGTGCTGTCAATCACAATCTCATGTTGCTGCTCATCCTTCCTCCCCTTTGCTCTGTGCTATGCTGCAGCTAGCATAGCCTGTTGTGAATGCTCAGTCTAGTTAGCATAGCTACCAATGACAGCAGATAAACAATTTTCCTGTAATGACATGTTGTGTATCCACCATTAGCACATTTAGCAGTGAGTGAATGAGGATGATTGACAGCGCTAAGACCCTCCTCCTGGTTCTGATTGGTTGTTTTGGTCAGAACGTTGCATTACTTTAGCCAGTAATAGCTCAGGGAGGAGATTGATTGTTTTCACAGATTGTCTGTCTCATAGCAAACTGTCACAACATGGTGACAGAATTAACGAATATGGAGAAAACATATTTTATTAAAGTTATATACTTGAACAAAATGTAACTACCTAGCATTTTTTGAGAAGTCTGGATTGATTCATATACATTTTGAACGTTGCCTATGACTGCTGGTGGGGAGAGACATTTCAGTAATCTAAAACTAATAGAAAATATTTAAGCAACCTATTTGCATACTGTATGTGGACTGTTGGGTGTAAAATTCATGAGCAGTAAATATTGTGCTAGTTATTAGTATTGGACCAAAGAAAATAAGGCAGTGGCAAGCTTTTAAAATTGTGATGCTTTTGGATGGGTCAGATAGACTAAAATAAATTGTAACAGCAGCTGTGTGTGGGGGGGTGGGGAGGGAGTAAATTTTTTGTCAGGGGGCCCAAGATTCCTGGTCCCCAGGTGGGGACATCTACTAAAAGTCTCTATAATTCTAATTTGAAAATACTAATTATCACACATATTTTGAGAGGTGCTGCAAATCTTTATTCCACAAGACAAGTCAGTTTTTAAATAACTGAATCCAAATCATAAAATAAAACCAATCCACTAAATGTGTATTTCACCCGTTTTTTCTTACTACGTTATATAAAAGGCTGTTACTAAACCTGTTCAAATGTTCAAAACATGTTCAATGTCAGAACATGTTTGAGGGGAAGGAATAAAAAAATAAAATAACAGCCCTGTTTTCTGCTTTGGCCTTCCAGCAGGAGGCAGTAGAGATCTACCTTCTCCCCTGTCGCTCCCGCTGGAAGTGTAAATAAATCTGTGCCTCTCTGTCTCACTCACTCACCCTCTCACGTACGCACACCCCCGCATACACACACACACACGCCCCCCCCCCCCCCCCCCCCCCCCCCCCCCCCCCCCACCCCCTCACACACACACACAAAGAATTGCATTTTATGGGGGTATTGTTATTTTGCAAAGCTTCTTGCCTCTTGTGTAATGTGTTAAAGGGCAAAATCTACTCTTACACACAGAATATAACAAAACAGCAGTTTTCAAATGATTTTGTTTAAGAAAAAAAAACTATTCTAATATCTGCTTGCCGTTATACCTGCTATGAAGTATTATTTAAAATGTAAAATCATAACATTATAATGTTATTCAGTGACCACAAACATACCTGGAGTGCTGCCTTGATTCTTTTACGCAGGTTTGAGAAATCCTTTAATCTCCATGGCAACCATTCAGCTGTGCAAAACGCCTGGGTGGACCTAGCACTACCTTTGAGGTGCTGCTCCTTCTCAGAAATGTAGGTCCTAAGCTTGTGCTTCATAGAGCAGCCCTCCCCTGCAGCTCCCTCACTCAGCTCCTTCAGACTAGCCAGCAGCAATTAGCAAACACCTGTGCATCTGCTGAGCTCTTTATAGGAGCTACTGCTCAGAGCAACGCTGGTAAAAAACGTTATTAAAGGGTTAATAGAGGAGCCATGTTGTGATGACTTCCTGAAGACGGAGTTTCAGAGAGAACAGGATTTTTTAAAGAGACAGAGCCCCAATTTCAAGGCGCTTGTGCCAGAAAAATACATAATACTGCCTCTTTAAATCATTGCCAATGATTCTTATGTTACTGTAGAGAAAGTTTGGTCCACTTTTCTAAGCAGAGCTGTTTTAACTAAGCTACAACGGTAGGTTTTTGAGCTTAAGCAAACTTTCAAACTCAAAAAAACCTTGAGCTTTGAGTTAATTTTGTTTTTGTTGTTTTCAGAGGTGTATTTCCTGATGTGTTTGGATCCTCATGCTGCTGCATAAGCCAAGTTCGCTAAGGCTGAAGGTCAAGAATAAAGACATTTTCCTGCAGCATTTCCAGGCAAAGAGAAGAATTCCTGGTTCTATCAACTTCCTTCAACTGGATCCCAGAGATAAGGCAAATATCAAAGTACAGGTCACATGACATGTGCTTGGATGCTTAGAAAGAATACCAATGACACACATCTTCCAAAATGCAAGGAAAAAAAAAATCCCTCTTCAGAAAACATTTTTTCAAAGGTATCAAGGATCATGAAAATGTTTCCTTGGAAAATTAGGCGCAGGCTTTTTTTACAGATTGTTTGGTCAGCAGTAGTTTTGACCACAGAATGGAGGCCATTTGACCTCCATTCGATTTTTTATGGCGGTTGGCAAGCAATGCTTGATATGCATTACCGCCATCTATTGGAATGGCTAAGCAATACCAAATACCAATAAATAATTTGGATATCAAAAGGTACTTAATAGGAGATTTTTTTAAGTTATGGATAGAACATATTAATAGACAAAGAAGATTTTTTCTCTTAAATGCGTTATGTATGTATCTTTTGTACAATTTTGGCTTAAAATTGTACAAAAGAAGTTTTTGACAATTAAGTCACTGGTAGGCTTTAGAGTCCAAGTTAAGTGAATACTAGTCAACAATGATTTCAATAGTCGATTAATCCGACTATTGAAATCCGATTGTTTCAGTACGTGTGTGCCAAAGAGAGAATTTGTGCAGCCTATAATAGCTTAGCTTTTTTTTTTAACCAAGACTGTCCTGTATTTAGCCACATCCATATTGTGTGTGACAGAAATCACATCCCTCCTATTTTATCGTGTGCTCTGGGAGCGCAGCACGGTGTCGCTCCAACCACAGAGGTCACAGTTGCCAGGTAGGCCGGGTCGCAGCTGCCCTCGGCTCCCCAACGGTCACCCATTCCTCCACTCTTCCACCTATTGTTCCCACCTGAAGTAAAACCAACAAACAAATATTTCCTAACCGAACAATGTCCTCCCCCCGGTCGCCAACACGTGGATCGTTGCCATGGACACGACCCCAGACCGATGACAGATTTAACGCCTGCATGTGTGTGCATAAAGGGTCCGCGCCGCTTCGGGTGAACATATTCATCAGACGCAGATTCCTGAAGGGGCTCCTGCTTCACTGGTCTGTGCACTTTCCTCTCAACAAGCTAAAGGTCAAATGCCTCCTCTTATTGTGTTGCAGCTGCGCTCACACACAAACCAGCGCTGAACCATGGATGTGTGCGTGTGTGAAGGAGAGAGAGAAACAGGCAAGACTGAGGGAGTTTTGGTCTTCAAGGTGAAACAAGGCAAAGACAAACAATGTGGAATAGTTTAGCGTCCAGGCCTATCAAACCTAGAATGAATAACAACGGACACTTCTTTAATAGACAAGACTATAAAAATCTAAACTTTTCCATATTTTAGTCTAAAAAGTGTCAAGTTGCTCTTAAATAAACCCAGGATTATCTACACCTTCCCTAATCCTAAACCCAAATTCACGTGTTTATTATAAAGAGGCTTTTTCTGGCCTTGACTCACGCCTGGCAGTAAAGCCAAGCGACTGTTAAAGATTTGAACACTTCTTGTTTTAACCAGATTGGCTGGTTAGAAGAAGATGAAATAACATTTCCAACAAAAACATTGCATATTTATTTCCCTTCGGTCAATGGGCTGAGACAGAATTTCCTGAACTGTTTAATTTTAGAGGCTTTTTTTTTTTTTGTCACTGCCCGCTATGTTTGCTTCCTCTAGATGGTGTGTCACTTCCTCCTCAGTGTTTTTAATGTAACGTGACTTCTGGGACAGTTTCTGTAGAAGTTGTGCATTAAATATGGGGAAAGTAAGTGACAGCAGGAAGTCACTGTGATTTCATGGGGAAGTTCATTTTCCCCATATTGTCACCTTCCTAAAATAATGGTCCAAGTCACTTTTTTGCCAAATGGTGTTATATTTGACCAAAACATCACCCTCTTTATGTTGCCAAAATATTATTTAGAAACATTACTTTTGGCATAAAATGACTTGAATGAATTAATTTTAATTAATTCATGTCAATATCATAAGAATGATTAATCCGATTAACTGTGACTAATCGATTATTGAAATAACTGTCAAGTGATTTAGACGTCGATTAATGATTAACGGCAGCATACAGACTCAAAGAAGACAATTTTCTGGAAGAACAACGTATTTAGAGAAGTAATTAGGCCACAATTGTTGAAAAAAATATATACATTTTGCATTTAACATTAAAAAAAAGGAAATATGCTTGTATAAATATGTTCTACAAACTACTCAAGTGACATTGTTAACTTTATCGGGTTCAAATTCTGTAAAATGAAAGAGAGAGAGAAGGTCATTAGTCAATTAATCTACTAATTAATCTACAATTTATCGATACTATGCTATGGCTTTTATGTTAAAAAAAAGAGTTATTTCCTCATTTTTAAAAAAGATTTATTTACATGCATCTTTTAATGCATTTTTAATAAAAAAAAGGGTTACATGAAAAATCTGCACAATGTGCCAATCATTTTTAAAGTCCGATTACTCGCCAGAATAATCGATGTAATACCAAATTCCTAAATTAATCGCTAGCTGCACGAAAATCTTAACAGTCATGGAAGGGACGGAGCGAAGTGAAAAACACACGTTGGGAAAACATATTTTCACGCCCCTGCACCACAATCCTCACACCAGTGGGAAATATGTAACACCATAACACTCGCGGCTCCAACGCGGTGCATCCGTCCTTAGAGCGCCTGCGCTGGCACCGGAGAGCACGCGGCCGATCCACTGCCTGCTGACGTCACACCCCTCCCGCCACATCCGCGCGGGCCTGCTGCCGCCGTCCGCTTTTAACCCCTTTTCTTCCACAACGGCCCGCTCTGTGAGGCCTTTCATGTCTACTGGTCCATGTCATGGGTTTAGCTATTAGCTCATTTCCCCAGACCGGAGTCCGGGGGATTGTTTAATTTGGCCCTGGGTTGCAGTTATTGGACTTGAGAGGAGGTGATGTTTAATGTGTTCATGTGCTGCTCATTTAGAGGAAGTCTGCCGGGCCTGGATGTCCACGCGTCGGCCCGAGTGGCGCGTGAGCGAAAGAGGAGGGCTGCACACCTCCAATGCCTGCTGAGAGGAAAGTTCCTCTGGGCCGACACCATCACTGACGGATGGAGCAAAGCAAGCTCTTCTTAGTCACTTCTCAACAGTTTACATAACACCAAGCAGCTGCAGGTCCACATGTGAACTAGTACATGGCAAGCGAAACATTTGACATTCTACATCCACCGACACACTTGTGTTTTCATTGCAGGGCAGAATATGAACTATGAAAATTTACTTTGTTGTTTAACCACTTTTTGTCAACCCGTTACCACAGCCTAAGTGCAAATTAAATATTATTTATATAATTAAAAATTGCTTTTATTCTAGAGGTAAAGCATATATTTCTTTTTAGGTAAGGAGAACTAATAAGGTTTTATAGTCTCTATAAAAAAAAAAGTCTCCCATTGCATGTTTTTAATCCATTTGAGTTTCCTGAAAACTTGTCAAATGTTGCCCAAAAGTGACTAAGTTTGCAACAGTTTGTCCCTGACAGGAGAAGGGAGGTCAGGAGGAACTCCAACGTTGAGTAAGATAAGTGTAATCATCACTATTGTGTTGCCTAACTTCACTTGACTAATGTGTATAAATCTGTATCAGGAGCTAAAGTTCTGATCGGGGACATTTCGGCGTCTTCTAGAATCAAACCTCACTTAAAAATCTTCACCTCTCCCCTTTTAGACACACACAAACAAACAGATACTAAAAGAAACTTTCCTTCCCCTCAACCGCCGTCTACCCGCCCGAAAGGGATTAGTCATTTATAAGTGACATCAGCCTGAAAACGTGGACCTTGACCTTATGACTCAACTTCGCGCACAAACAGAAGCGCACGTCCACACACACGCTGTTGACTCACCGCTGTGTGTGTGTGTGTGTGTGTTTCATCAGAGTTGCAGCGCTTTCTTCCGACACGGATCGATTCATCTGTTGGCTTCCCTCTTCGGGGAATATCCTCTTGAGATGGACGAGATTAGAAATCGCATACTTCCTGGTGTGTGTGTGTGTGTGTGTGTGTGTGTGTGTGTGTGGGTACCTGTTAGCGATTATTACTAATACATTACTTCTGTTTCACAGCTTCATCCGATTTTAAGTCACTAGAAAACAGAAAATCCAACTAGTTTAGATCGATCTGATCATTCGTGCATTTATCACTTGAAAATAAACAAAAAAACAAACAGGTTGATGGAAAAACTGCATTAGTCAAAGAGATGACATCATCAAAGGAGGAGGCCAACAGCAGCCAAAAGCAGCTAAAAGGGAAGAGAAGATATTTACATCCATGGTGCACAACTTAATTTATAAAAACATTTTAGATATAAATTAGAAAAATAAAACAAACCCACTGTAGTACAATCAGCTACAGCTCCTCATTTTAAAATGCCAGTCTTAATATGTGGTGAACAATAACTCAAAAAGGGCACAGCAATGAATACTAATTAGAGTGATTATCCCTGTGAATTATATGAACCACAGTTCTACAACAGCGAGAGGTGCAGTTCATGTCTGGTGTGCAGGCGGCATGGTGTGTGTACGGAGGGAGGATTTGAGTGTTTGACGGCGTGTGTGTGGGTGCGCGCACACGCCTTCACGTCTCAGCTGTGCATGAGCGTGCGAGAGTGACTCAATGCCCCACTCGCTGGAGAGGCAGAATCAGACTCTGACTCACCGTCTTCTCAGCAGGAGGTGACTTTCCTGGCCCGACTCCATTTTCCCGCCAAAATTTCCCTCATTGTTTATTTTCTTCACACACCCCCCCCTCCCCCAAGTGGTGCAAGCGCTTGTCCTCCTTAACTATGCTGACATCGCTCCTTTTTCTTGTCGTTGCCAGCATTCTATCTCTTCTGACCTTTGACCCCCCGCCCCCTTGTCCTGTTGACCCCAGAGGCCAGAAGAAGCGCCGGAGCGCTCTTAGTTCCTCTGAATGAGTAGCGCGGTTGAAGTGGAAGGGAAATATGCAGGGAAATTAAGAAGTGAAAACTAGTAGTTTATGTTCGATATGACTTTGCCATTAAAGAAAATGTGTGGAACCAGATGCGGTTTGAAAAAGTCAAAAACACAGTTTCACATGTCGGGGGGGGGGGGGAGGGGAGAGGTTGTGACAAGGAATGGAGAACAAAATGACATGTTGTTTTTTTTGTGTGTGTTGTTTTTGTCACGTAACGGTCCTTTCTGGAAGACCCCAAACTTCTCCCGCTCATATTGTTTTTCTCTTCATGTCAACGTTGCAGCCTTTTAAGTTCCAAAGCCAAAAATTTCCAATAAAAGCCACAGGTGGTTTGTGAAAAAAATATATCTACATTCTTCATTTCTTGCAAAAGTGTAGACAAAAACAACTACTAAATTTTTTTTTTTTTACAACTTTCTTTAAAATGAAAGTCAACTTAATCTGTTGCTTGAAGTTCAACAAGTGGTAAAAAAATAAATAAAATAAAATAAAAATAATTTTACAAAAACCTCCCGTCATCACGCCGGACATTTGCCAAACAAAAGCAGCTGCGCCAAGCACTCGGCGTGCTCTTAATCACTTAAATTAATGGGCGCGTCAAAAGTAAAGTTTTATTACAGATAAGTATATTAAAACTGTACAAAGAAGAACAAAATTTATAGAAATTACAATGAACAAACGTCAACATAACTGGCCACGACATGTGACCTTGATGTGAGTGGAGGGAAACTTCCCATTATGCTTTATGGAACGCAGTACAGTTGGTTTTATAAGTTCAATAATAGTCTTATGACTATACAATTAGTTAAAAACCAAATAGACAAAATTAAAAAAAATAAAAATAAAGGGGTTTCTATCCTGTATTTCCAACTGGGAACTCAGAAAACGTTCCATTATATCTCAGTATTTCCACCCTGCCGTACATTTAAGAAATGAGCTTTACACTTTGGTTTACAGAACAGAACAACTGACACTGTAAACTATTATTATCCCTTATGCTTTACACTGTGAGTGGACTAAATGCTGGCTTTGATGAGAATCTGAAATTTACCAGCTACCATCGCTTGTGTCATGTAAATAACCTGGAGAGATGATGTCTTTGCCTCGGACACGAAGAAAAGAGTTACTGTATACGCGGGGATAAAAGACTTGTCTGCCCGTAAATCCGCAGCAACACACACGCCGGAAGACCCGAAGACGGATTCACGTACTTCAAAAGACATTTCGTATTCTCACCACCAGCATAAAAAAGAAAAGAAGCCAGTGACACACTGAGCAGCGCTTCTCAGAGCAGTCCCATAATTGTCAGGCCCCCCTCGCTCTTTGACACTCACTCTTTACTCGTTTGAAAGTCCACTGAATAATCTTGACCTCCGAAGTTCGCGAAAGACGCACGAGTGGCTGTTATATGATGTCATCGGGGTCAAAGGGCGGGATTGTGATGCCTAGTCATGCAGACTGGCTGTGGCCTTCAAACAAGCCCTCCGTTCAGTCGTCCTGACCCGCTTCAGAGCTGTGGGGTTGCAGACATACAAAGAATTGAAAGTGGGGAATACAGAATAAATCATTTTTTCCCTCATCTGTCAAACAAAAGTTTCTGTTTTCCACAGGGGAAAAAAAAACAACAATGCACCGAAGCAGAGACAGTTGGAAGGCTTACAAAACAAACATGAACACAAACCACGGACAAATGCCATCGAGATCCAACGCGTCTGACAATGCAGCATTTTGTAGTTAGCTGGATATTCTAATCCAGCGAATCATGTTTAACTTGGTCAGTAAAAAAATCCACATTAAATTTAGTATTTTTAAAGGGGCAGCATAATGTGTTTTCCAGCACAATCAAGCAACTACGTTGCCTTCAGTTGTTATAAAAATGCTAAATATATCGAATGACCTAAAAGAAATCTGACTTTGTAATTTAAAGTGGGCCACTCCCGCTCTTTCTGAAACTCCGCATTCAGGACGTCATCACAACATGGCTCCTCTATTAACGCTTTAACAACGCTTTTACGAGCTTTTACGAGCTTTTACGAGCTTTTCACTAAGAAGTGGTTCCTATAGTGAGCTCAGCAAATGCACAGCTCCACCTGGTTGCTAATTGCTGCTGGCTAGTCTGAAGGAGCCGTGTGTGTGCGAGTCGCGGGGGAGGACTGCTCTGCAATGAGGGAGCTCTGAACCTGCAGAGCTTCGCCATCGAAGGCAGCGCTAGGTCCCTTCAGGAACGGTTGCCATGGGAGATCCAAAGATTTCTTAAACATGCACAAAAGAATCAAAGCAACACTCCACGCATGTTTTTGATGAGGGAATAACATTATAACACGATGTAAAGCTAAAAAAAGTTCATTTTACTTAACACTGCCCCTTTATTAGAATTATGCCAAATAAGTACATTAAATCTTATCTGAAGCAACATTTCGACATCTTCATTAAGTGTAAATCCTGGTTTGTGTTGTTTTCAGTGGATGTGTGCAAATAACAAATCTTGGACTTTCATTTGGTTCTAAGTAAGTTGTCCTGCCCAAGCAAACTGTAAGGCATATTACACGAACAAAATTTAAATGCTAATATCGATTAACATTCCTGGTAGAAAACCAGTTTGAAGCTAAGTACTGGTTTCAGTTCTGGGGAAATGACAACTGTATGAGCTAGCAGTGGCTAGTAATCGTTACTTACTACTCCTAACATTTCAACAAAACTTCATTTTAAAATGGGTCAAGCATCCTCTTCATTGTGCTAACATTTAAAGCAGTAAAGTGTCCAAAATTCAGATTTATTGGCTCAAAAGCCAATTTTTGGTCAAACTGGAGGAGCTGATTGTCTCATTAGCAGCTGAATTTATGAGTTAGCTTACTGTTGGTAATCGAAGTGGCCCGAGTGTTTACACAAGAATCCTGCTGCACCGCCTTTTCAGAAAGGACAAGTGGAAAATCCTAAGTAACACATGTCTTTTTGACAAGCGCACATTTAGTTTGCAGCTCTCCACTTTGCAATCCTCGCCTGCCAGTCGCCCCCCTCCCCGCCAAAAGAAGGAAAAAAAAAAATCACAGTAAAGAAAACTTTTAAAAACAAATAAAACCAACGCAACCTTGAAGAAAAAACAACAAAAAAAAAACGACCGGCGAATCAGAGCTGTAGAGAAATGCGGCAGCGAGGCAGATAAGGGTTTGAGATATGGGAGGAGCAGGGTGTGTCTCGGCTCTCCCTTTTGTACAAAGCGTCATTGTCCTCCCAGCTCTCCACATGTCAACAATGGCTTTGAGTGACAGACGGCTCCCAAAAAACCTGAGGCTCGGCAATAGTGTCTTTGTTTCCTCGGCTCACATTGTGGTGGACAAAGAGTGCTCTGCTACGGGCCGAGTGTGGGGGCGGTGGGCTGGTGGTGGGGCGGTGGGGGGGTGAGTGGCTACTATGGCAGTGTAGTTTTACAAGCAGCCACTGCACACCGGAGGGAATTGGTCAGCAGAGGGGGGGAAATACAAGACGCTACGATGGACGCTCGCCATGAAAAAACGTACACTTTTGGGATAAACATCAAATGAATTAGACTTTTTCGTGTATTGTGAAAATTTCTCATCGATATATCTGTTTTGTTATTGATTTAGAGTAAGACGCATATTATGTACACATCTGCCTTTCAAAATTTCAGGCTGATTAAATCTGAATGGGTGCTATTGACCTGGTCCGTCACGGTAACAGATTTGACTGGCCGATAAATTGTCCCAGAAGTTATCGCGATAAACGATAATATTGTTGTTTTGAGACCATTTTCAAGCGTTATTATTATTTTTGGATGGCGCGATAAGGCAATAACACATTCTCAAAAAGCAAATACCATTTTAAATGTCCAAAATAAATATACAAATAAAAAAACTAATAAAATGAATTATAGAACAATTTTGTTATCTGTGAACAAAATTGTTTCTTAAAAGAGTGAGTAATTGAGAACAAAGCACCAGATTTAAGACTTTTGTCATCCTGTTTTTGGTAGACAGAGAAAAACGACCAATCATACAAATGGAGATTATTGAGTTTGCTTTAATTCATCATGTGATCAATTGATTTATTGCTTATTGGGACAGGCCTACTGACTCTACTTTATGGGCGTTGACTGACTGTGTAGCAAACTACAGTTGGAAAAAAACAAGCAATAGTCAAATTCTCCAATGTGTCCAGTACGTGCATTTGAAAAAGTCAGTAAGAAGATGATATAAAAAAGATTTTGACAAAAAAAAAAAAAAAAGAACAATATTAAATCTTCTAAAGTTGTGGTGGTCGGCATGCCGCCCCCGGCGGGTTAGGTGACAAAACAAGCTGCCTGTTTAAACAAAAAAGCTGCAAAACCCGTCCAGCTTCACTGAGTTAAGCTGTAAGCAGTCATGCAGAAATGACATAAAGCAATGACACACTTGCAGATTTCTGCGGTGGTGATTGTTGATTGTGATTGTTGTAGGCGATAACACGCCTGCAGAGCTCTTTGATCAGATGTTTGAGCAGATCACTTTGAGCCAAAAGTTTATATAGACTACATAGACATACTATATATGGCTTTTTTCACTGTCTGAAGCTAAATCAGACCAAACTTCTCTTGTTTTAGATCATTTAAAATCATCAATATTAAATCTATCTGCAAAATGTCCCAATTGTGAGAGAAATTATATGTCAGATATTTTTGTTTATAAGGGAAACAAAAGCTAATTTATCTAAGCAGATGGGTTGGGCGAGAAAAAGCTTTGAAACAGCCATGAGACACCTCTGTTGTGTTGTGGTTTTTCATGCTAGCCATCGTAGTGCAAAAGTCAACTTTTGGACCAAATGCTCATTTTTGTGTGGATATAAACGGAAACGCTGCGTATCGCCCTAAATAACCTCAACAACGTCATGTAAAATGTTGTGCTCTGAGCTACGAGAATCCAAACAAAGACAAAAAGAAAACTGAACAGATGAAAGTGACACACTCCGAGCAAATATCTGAGATTCCACCCAAGATGAAAAAAACAATCCAGCTGAGCCGTGTAAAGAGATTCTTTGCACGCAGGAAGTTTCCTCCAGCCATATAGCGACGGAGCTGGGACAATGTTTAACAATCTCTGCAATTGACAAACGAATGATATTAAACAATCATTCAGACGAATTACATTTGGGTCTTCTGTTGCGGATTGTGGATGTAGAGATTTGGTTTAATCTAAAAACTTGCTGACATTCATAGCTGCTTGTACGAAATGCTCAAGAGATGATGTTTCTGCTTGGTTTCTGTCCCGTTTCGCTATTGCTAAGCCATGAGATTCTGATATTTACATGCAAACTATGATGTGATGTCGCTGCAACAACAGACTACTTGTTCAAGTCCATGGTTGGAAGATTTAACCTACTGCAGGTTTGAAGTTATGCAATGAGTTCGAATTGGGCCTAAAAAATCCAGAACAACTGAGTCCAAGCTAGTGGACATTTTGTCCGAGCCCAACTTGACCAGAGACTGTGGTAAATATGACGTTTTTATTCAGATTTTTCTGCTTTTGTTTGTAGACCATAATTTGAGTCAGCAGTGTAAAGTCTCCCGTTTTTAGCTTTTGTTAAACATCTTCCAGCTCCTTTTTGCCGCTTGTTGTGAGTCAGGCGCAAATCATCTTTGATGTGTGACTGATAGGACTGGAGCCGTGGGCATTTATTCTGCAGGGCGCTGCGCCTTAGAGTCTAATCGGGTTCTCTGTGCTGCTTGTATTGCAGGCTTATCAATTGTTTCGGCTTGGGCCATAAATCTAAACTCTACCACATACGCACTAACACGCATCTTTGCATTTTCACCAGTGTATTTGTAACTCTCACCTTAACCTAAGCCTAAGTTTAACTCAGTTTAACTCACCCAGTGGTGCCCAAAGTCGGTCCAGCATCCTGCATGTTTTATTCTCTCCCTGGTGGTGGCAACAACCTTTTCAGCAGGTCAATGTTCTTCTTAGACCCTCTAATGAGCCATCATTGGATCCAGGTGCATTAAACCAGGGAAAGAACTAAACCATGCAGGATGCGGGCCCTCCAGGACCCACTTTGGGCGCCACTGGTCTAACCTTAACCTTAACTCCTAACCCCAGAAGTGGGTGTCTGTCACAAATGGCATAAGTGGCATTGGTCTTCGGTGGTAAGTGAGTCAGAAAAGGTGATAAATAAGCAAGTGTACAGACACACACACACACCCTCATACACAGAAGGCCAGTGCTGCTTTGCGCATGAGTGAAAACATCTAAAGGCGCATCTGTTTGTGTGCTGGGAGAACTCGAGCATGCCTTTTGATCCCAGTCACTAAACCATGACACAGCTGGCCTGTGAAGCCCTCCGCTCCGTTCTCTAAACCCCCGTCTCACTCAACTTGCTGATCCTGCATGGTCTGCTCGGGCAACACCCTCCTTACCCCAAGCCCCCCCTCCAACTCTCGCCTGGCCCTCATCAGATGTGACCCAGCCGAGTGCAGTGGAGCTTGCCTGGTTTAACGCAGCGGGCACCAGCGGACGCTATTGTGCATAATCTTGCAGCACAGCAGGCAGCCGGCAGACGCCGCATGTCGGGAGCCTTTGAAGAGAAGTCTACAGAGGCCAAGTTTGTGGGGATAGCTGGAGTTTACACAGAAAAGGGGGCAGGCAGAGAGGGGAGAGAGGAGGGATGGGCGTAAGCAGCAGTTTAATAAAGATATTTAACACCTCAGCGAGGTCCCACTTTGAGTCCTTGGAAGTAACAAGGAGATGAAAAAGAGGACCCCGCAGATATGATTGTGTGGGATTTTATGCCCTGAGCAAAGTGGAAAGGGGGGGAGGAACACGGGCTGCTGTGGCGGACGTGAAAGAAGTAAACGCGGATCTAGAAAACTTTGCATGGGTTAAGAAGAGTAGTCGAGGCTTTTTGTTGACCATGTTGAAATTCCTTCATATTCTTTACTGGAAACACTTGATCGATGCCTGAACGTAAAAGTGACATCATTTGTTTTGTCTTGCAAAATGTTTAATAAACTAATCTGTGTTGACACATTCTCTTAAAAGGTCAGTCTTTTTCCTTAGGGTAGGATGTGGAACTGAAGCTTGATTTAAAAGATTTTTCCTGCTGGTCATGTAGAGATTTTGAAGGTTGGCCTTCAGAGAACTTCCCACAGTATATGTTTATAGAAGGAAATCAGAGAAACTGCTTATTTCCCCCTACCAGGCCAGGTCACATCTTTATGTTGGTGCATTTGGAACTCTATTCATAACAATTAACATTACATCCCCTTATCCAAGCTATTTACTGCTGTATTTCCCTGCCTGAAAAAAAATCTGTCGTAACGCTTTATAAAGAGGACCCAGATGCACGCAGGAGATAGGAAGTGTAGACATAAAACAACAAAAGAATCCAGTTACAAAACCAACATGTAAACTTTAAACAAATATCCAAAGAGGATGCGACAGAAGGTTAGTTTGCGATTGGAGACTACAGTTATACTTCACAGTTTGGGTGACGATCTGACTTGCAAGCTTTCCCTGTTTTTTAATCCAAACTTAACGACAGTCATTGCTGCTACAGACCTCAGATATTTTCTTAAACCACAAGACTTGTTTCCAAAAATCTGGGTCTTTGTCTCTTAGTCTGTTTGCTATATGGAGTGTTTTAAGCGATTTGTGGAGTACTGGCTTATTCCTAGCTCAGAGGCCTTTCGGTTCATACTGGCACGGGTCTTGTTTCACTGTGGTTAACGCGTTTCTCTTACCAGCCTCAGCCAACATCTTTACAAGGTCTTTAACATTTTTTCTGGGGTTGATACACACATTTAGGGAGAAAAGTCAAATCAAGTCTGTTTGTATAGCACATTTCAGCAACAATGCAACTCAAAGTATTTAACATGGAGCATCAAGTGTAGGTGCATAAGCAGCCACACACAGAGACTGATGTGTGCTTTTGCTTTTGACTGGATCTACAGCAACATCTCTGAGTCCCAGTGGAAATACTTGCAGTGCTGACACGCAACATCCTCTATGCAGACAACAAAGCAGTGAATCTGCTGAGGGACTTTTATCCAGATGTTAAACAGTCAGGTCATGGGGCCTGAACGGGCAGACGTCTCTAAACAAGAGGGGTCAAACTGATTTCTTAGGCTGGTCGCCCTGCATCAAGTGACACAGGTGCTTCTCACTTACCAAGTAATATTGGCTTCTGAAATTAGAATCTGCTTAAGTAATACCACCTAATTTAGCACCTTTGTATGTTTCCTAAAGATATGAAGCAACGATGATTGACTTTCTAGCTGCTGCCTTGAACATTGTGGTTGCAGGCTGCAGCTCTCACACATGGCTGCAATTATTTCATCAACTCCCCTGTGGATGCCAGAAGCTTCTGGACGACCGCTCTGATGATTAACCTGTGAGGTACAGTCACGCGTTGTTGTTCGAGTTGCTTATGATTTATTCCATTTCTCTGCGATGTCTGAACGACTCTGCAGTTCCTCACCCTCCTCACTCTCTATGTCCCTCTCGTTGGAAATCTTTGGGTTCCAAACCAGCCCCGAGTCACCGACCCATCGAGTCGCCGCCTCTCTGTTACGGAAACACCTCACCCCGGAAACCCTTCCCAGTTCCACGGTCGTCCTCTGCAGATCCGCTCCCAACAATCCACACCTGCCTGAACCGCTCTCCGACGCTGTCCTCTGCTTGACCTTGAGAAACACCATCCGCTCTTCATTGCATCACCGCCGCCTCCTCCAAATGGATGTATATACATTCGTTAGTACAGACTTGGTATGTGCTTACACTGAAACCGGCATTGTGGAAACAGAGACAGCAGTGAATGCTTAGTTAAAGTTTCACACATACTCTAGACTACCTCAGTCTCAGCAATAGATCAGCTTAACCCCTCCAGGCCATAACTGAAAGTGTTGTCTGAAAGGGTTTTCTGAAGATGCCCTAACAGGAGACCTTCAGGCGCTCTCCAATCATTTAACACCATTTAAATATTGTATCTTCTTTCTTGCGTCATTGCTAACAATAAGAAACTTTGCACAGTAACTGAAAATGGTTGTGCTTGTAGTTCACCCCTCATGTTGAAATCCCAAATTTGTCAATGAAAGCAAGAAGCCAAGATAATTCCACAAGTCTGATTATGACTTTTGAGTTACACTCACTCTCTACATTTTCTCGAGCGACATACACACAGAATTTACAAATTTCTGTCAGGGTCTGAGCGGCCCCCCGGAGCTCAAAGAGACTCGTTGTCTCGTGTCGTAGCCGTGGGGAGAATTTTTAATGTTCAGCGTGGGACAGGAGCAGGGCATTGTCCAACCCTCCTCCATATTCATAGAAGCAGGGCGGAATCTAATAAACGTGGGCTCGGGCGAAATCGGTTGTCTCACACGGGAAAGGCAGTTAATTGTCCGGTGTCGCTAGCAAACAATGCCTCGGCTATTGCGGTGTGGAAATGCACCACCGTGGCTCTCAGCTGCGACGAACGCGGACGAGGGCGGCTATATCCGTGTGAACGTGCCTGAGGGTTTACATTGCAACATTGTCTTGCTTTCACATTTCCACTTGGCTGTAGTTTTCATTGTAGCAGCGCTCTTATCCAGTAGCTTTGGTCCAATGTGCAAACATAATTTTGTCAAGATGCGATGACAGATTTCAGAGTAAAAGCAGAAGAAATCAAATCAAAACGTCTACTTACATGTGGAGGAAGCCAATTTCAGTCTGCTAACGTACAGTATTTTCATAAGCTTATTCACCTTTTAGTTTTATTTCTAAAGTAAAAAATCTGAGGCTTTCATTTTGACACAACTTTAAGGTTTATATATATATATATATATATATATAAATGTTCAATGGTCTTTTTATCCACATTTGATCCACCAAAGTACTAATTTATGCTTAATATACGGCCATAGACATTAGGGTTAGGAAAGATTAATTTATACCTGTGAAAAATTAGGATTTTAAGTCATCTTTTTAGCATTTTAGCAACACATTTCTTTAGACATGTTAGTAATATCTGAGTCCTAACGTGAATACGATAAGAGAGTCTGTGGATGGTTTGACTTTTTATTCATCCTAGGAAACAAATTTCAAAATATCAACAACTTCGTTTAAACAACAAGTGGTGCTTGCGAGCTCCCCGCTATCCCAATCAGTTGGTGTTTGACAAGTTTATACAGTATTTACAAGTCTGCACAGTCTTTTGTGGAGGCATTTTCAGTTCCTGCTTCTGGGTAAATTGTTACATAAAATGTAATGACTAAAAAAAAAAAAAAAAAAAGGACCAAACAGTGTGTTTGAAATGTGCTGCTAAAACACGAAATCTTACCAAGTATTAATTGTCTGGTTTCTAATGCAAACATCTTAGTATGCTTTTTACTTTTAGCAATAACTGGTCCCTCGTGTTAAATCAAGTGAATTAAGATATTTGTACGAGAAACTAGACAAAGCATTCTTGGTAAGGTTTTGTGTTTTAGCAGTTTGGTTTGTTTAGTCATTTCAATGGCAGACAAATTCAGTCCCTTTTGTTGTGTTACCCACCTCTACAGTAAGCTACATTACATTTTCTCCCTCTAGCTAGCCAGTGTTAACTACCAGCTTCCCAGCTCATTATGCAGGTTTACCACTGGACAGCTCCCAGTAGTGTTTTCAACACTCATTTAAAATACTGAAAATTAAAACGAAACCTCTTTCCACCACCGAAAAAGCACAAAAGGACAGCAAACATTTAATTTTGTAGAAGGGGGGCGGGGAAAGTTGCTCTTATGTCACTGCAGACATCTGATCCACATAACCTGCAGCAGTACACATAATACACACCAAGACAAAGGCGTGATGTGCAATGACTTAAAAAATGTACAGCTTGGGAGTTCAACTCGTTGCGAGTTTCAGCCCACTAGCTATCGCAGGCAAAACTTATTTATCACCTTGTGCATCTAAATGGCCCAGTTAACCAGTGATCCCATTACTGGAGTCACTGAAACTCTCACTCGCTGCTCCTGTCAAGCGTTGACTTGTTACCCGCTAATCCGTCTCCCCGAGGCGGCCGTTGCCCGCCGCCCCCGTATCACATCTCCTGTGTACCCATGATGATGTGTGTTGGCAAGTTTCACTGCTTACAAAGCCAGAAGGAAAAGCACGCACACACACACACACACACAGACAAGATTCAAGAAGTATGAGATATTGCAACGTTTTCTTAAAGACGTCAGGACTTCCAGCTTTGTAGCGTTTGAAAAGGTCAAGGTTAGTCAAAAAGATTGTGGAGAAGCTCAGTGCCGGTTGCTTGTATCATATTGTTCCCAGTTGGTAGTGCTGTAGTCTTGCATGATAAAGGTCCTGGGTTCAGAGATTTAAATGTTCTCCACATTTCTGGGTCCGCAGTCCAAAAACATGACTGCTAGTTTGATTTATGCTAAATACTTTTCAGTGATGCTATAACTGTTATTATTATTATTACTACTATTTAAGCATATCGTTGTGGTTTCTCAGTTCAGTTTTTTCTCTTTCTGCAGATTTAGAGGCAGACTTTAAGAGTCTCTATGCTTCTTTTTCTCCTCTACTCCTGTCTCCTTTGTCCCTTTCTTTCAGGTCTCTGTGTGCATTACATTTGAAATAAAGCAAAAGAAGTTTATTATAAAGTTCATATGTATTTAAGTGGAGCATCAGTAAGAAATCCAGATTTCTTTTCCTCCACTCATGGAAGTAAATCTGTTAGGCCTCACCTTGACATTCTTAGTGCAATACCAGACATGGACATGCTAAACAAAACAAAAAAAAAAAATAAAAAAGAAAGAAAGAAAAATCTATTGTTTTGAAGATACCTGTTAATAGTCAGACGCATTAGTTTCTGCAATGATACCAGAAATGGTGTGAAACCCGATTCCTAACCACAGAACCTTCAGTGCCATAGTGTCAATTACCTTTAATCCAACGCGCAAATCAGACTGCCGTCCCTACGTTTACAAAGTGTGCATGTTCAGCTAACACTCACAACAACGACCAGGTGAAACAGCTCGCCTGGACATCACCCAAGCGTCTCTCTCGAGAAATTGTAAAGCCCACTAACAGGCTGGACGGCCCTGCGTCCATTGTGATTTTTGTCTTTTCTCTGCTGAATTCTCTCTTTGTGGGACTAATGGAGGAAGAGATAAGATTTTTTAGTGCGGTTTCACACCGCAGTCCCCCCGGCTCCTGCACTTGCAGCTGGCCAATGGGCTGTCTAGTCTGACTGAGGCAGGGAGGTGCAGGGTTACTAGGCGAGGGAGAACAATGGGCCGAGCGCCTGAGTCAGCACTATCACTCTGCCTTGCTCTCCCCGCTACGCACCAGTTTTGCTTTTTTTTTTTTTTTTTTTTGTCCCTCCAACTTAGTTGGTCGACCAATTGCAGCGCTGCTGGGAAGGGAGAATGCACACACACTTTATGAACACACACACACACCCGCCTACAGACGCACACACTCTGAGAAAGAATAAAGTCAGTGGGGGTTGGGTGGTGTTGTTTTTTCCCCCTGAGACAGGAGAAACGCAGCGCTGCCTGTCCAGATGTGAGGGAGGACAAACACGATCCTCGACTCCAGCAGTTTATATGTCAAATTCTTATTTTATCTTTTTCAACTGTTTCGCATTGCATCGATTTAAAACTGGGTCTTTTCTTTACATTGAAAGTTATGCACCTTTCACCATTTGATACTTTTGCATCTTTGATCATTTTGTTTTCAACTTGCGCTATGAACTTGTGGTACCGCAGGATCTTTCATAACTACCATAAACGTGACTCTTTACCACAGCTCAGTTTCATACTCCCTTTGGACTAAAAGTAACTTTATGCATTTTACTGATACAGATACGTTAATGGTAGTAAATTGAATTCATTTAGGGCTTTATGAGTCATAATGACCACTCACATTGCTTTACCCTGGAGCCACATCCACACATTCACACACACATGCACACACACACACAACCCAGCAGGCAACCTGGGGTAAAGTTCACCTTGCACAGGGGCAGAAATCTTTCAAGGGGGCGTATAAACTAATTTACTGATTTCAAAGTTGTTAAAAAAAAAATAGAAATACATTGCCTTATGAGAATAAAGCCAATCATTTCTAAACAGGCTAGTAGTGATTTTCAAGGTTCCACAGATATTTTGAAATAATATCTGCATATCCATGCATCTGTGTGTGTTTTCCCTGTATTGGCTTTCATGTTTAAAGGCATCTTCCCAAAACAAAAAGTCTGCGCATACCATCTGCTGCTCAGTGCTAGCCAAACTTTGGGACATATCCAGTGTCTTTTGGAGGTAACAACAAGTCAACAAAACCTGAACTTGAAACTTATGTACGCAAGTAATGCGATGCAGTTTAACTTAGAAAAGTTGCTTGTCTCACTATGAGTAAGTCTTTTTGTAACTGATATTTAGCATCTCAACCCAAAATGTTTGCATGAGTAGGGAAATCCAAACGTTTGCTCCATTCTTGGTGGAACCGGATTGGAGCGTTGAACTTCACATAATTCTGAAAAACTAAAAATCAATATTAAATAAATGCTGAAGTCAAAAATAATTTCCTCAGAAGGGGTTAAAAGCAAACATTTGTGTTTTTGAAAATAAGCAACACTTCTTTGAAGAAAGTAACCGACCAGTTTTACTGCAGTTCAAGGTGTTTTCACAACTGATAGTCCGGTAGACTCGGTTCGAATGCGGAGCAAATTTGCAACATTTGCTACATTTTCACACTGCACCTTGTCAAAACAATCCAAACTCTTTAAAAAAAAATGTGTTCACCTCCTCGCCTGTGGTGGCGCTGCAGCAACAAGCTCTCAAGGAAACGACACAACTCCCCCTGAAGAAACTAAAACGGTGTGGCATCACATTTTAGTGCTTGTAGGATTTCTTTTTTGTCTTTGGTAAAAGATAAAGAGCCATTTCTCCCGCTAGTGCTAGACTCTCGCATTTGTTTTGGTTGTATTTACCCAGAATGCCCTGCGCTGTAGTCTGCTTCCTGCTTTTTGAGAAGTCACCAATCCGCTTGGCCTTCACATCTCCATTCAAACTGAGCCAGAGTTCTGGTTGTCTTAGGCGGACCAGAATCAGATTGTTCAGTCTACGTTAAACTTTGATCACAAACAAATCGGACTTCCAAACAAATTAATCTTTGTCAGAGTAGACGTGTGTTTTGAAAATATATTTATTGGTCTGCTGTAATATTCTAATCTTAAATATTGTGTTTTCATTAACTGTAAACAGAAAGTCACCATAGTTAACAGAAACATCGGCTTGAAAACATCAGTTTGTTTGTAACTAATTTATATACTAACAAACACGTTGAATTCAGTTACTTAAGTAAATCAACTACTCAATAATAATCTAAGTTATTATAGGGGCCTTTAAATCTTATTTCTGTGTGTTACTCAGCCTAAAGTAAGAAAGGGTTTCTCTAAAGTCACATGTCCAAGCTCATTGAAAAAAACCCTCCTTTTGTTAGAATCTGTCTTTCACTCACACAAACGTTGCTCTAATTACGACGCAGAGCCTGCATTGGGACATTGTCACTGTTAAAAACTCTTGACCTCATGACGTCCCTCTTCCTGTTCTTGTACTCTTGTTTCCTCTGCTCAGTGGATGTCCTCCACTGAGTTGGGTCACCGGTTGAAAACGCTTCCTTCCTGTTCCCTTGGCTTGTGAACGCCTCAGAGCGATTACACGCCTTCTCAACACAGAGAGTCATCCGCAAAATTCAACTTATTGCACAAACACACGTTCAGAGTAGCATTATTTACTGTCTGCGCTGATGGGTCAGCCTCACTGGTTTTATCAGTTGTTGATGATTAGCTGACTGTGGAACCATTAGGCTCCGCCCACTGAGCCTAAATCAGCTCACAAATGCACTTTCGTAGCTTTAAGTCCGCCACCTCATGTGAACCCCATAAAGCAGAGGGAGTTTGGCTCCAGAGCCTCCCTCCTGCCCGACCCCGAGGGGCCAATGTTGCCTCTTGGTACAGATTGTAGAATCCCCCTGACAAGGAATGCCCTGTTCAAACTGCGGCCGTTTATTGCAGTTGATAGCAGGGGGAAAGGTCAAGGGTCAGGTCAGACAGAGCGACTGTCTTGGTCAGCAGGAAGTAAAGGGTGAGTGGGTTAGTAAATATTGTGGGATGGATGCAGGGGGTTGTCTGGGCAGAGGTTGACTTTTTTTTTTCTTTCGGCAATCGAGATGTAAACGTTAAGGCTAAAAGCCAAGATTTCTTTTTTTTTTTTACCCCTCCAGGGGGTCTTTTGTGGGCTCTAGTGTCCCTTATATGACTGGAAATGGGGAAAGAGAGGGGGGAAGACATGCAGCAAATATCGTCGGGTCCGGGAGTTGAACCCGCGACGGCCGTGTCGAGGACCCAAGGCCTCCAAATACAGGTCGCGCTAACCGCTACGCCACCACGGCACGCCCCAAGATTTTGTTTTTAAAGTGTTTTTTAATATTACAATATTACTACTGCGATTGGTTACAAATTTAATCAAATTAATCACAATACCACAGTGATTAATCACGATTAATCACTGTGACTAACTTTGTAAAGCTTGAAATATGAGTATACGCTGAGTTGTGGTTCTTGCCTCACGCCAACCAATTAAAATTTATTTATTTATTTTTTATTTTTTTGTAGCAGGTAATGTTGTCAACAGTAGCTAAAAATAACTTACTCCACTCCACATGTATACAAGTAGCAGCAAACTGGGGACAAGTGGCAGAGATATTTATTTTATTCTATTGTGTCCTTGCTGGGTGTCACACCCCTTTCTCATGCCGCCCTGGGCACCCACCCAAAAAGCGCCGCTGTACGCACGTTTTCAAATGTTTAATAAAATGTTTTATTGTATCAAACCAAACATATCTGAAGATTCACAGTTTTGCGGGTTTTTATATTAATTTTGATTTAAATGTTAAAGATTTAAATGTTAAAAGTAGAAACGTCCCTCTCCTTTCATTTCCTGTGAAGCTTGTGCGACGAGTCGGTTGTCCTTCTCCAGCCGAACAGCCACCGTAATTTGTGCATATTAAATTTTGAGCTGTTTTAAGCAAATCTAGAGACGCAACGCAAGAAAGTTGAAAAACGTTCAGCTTCCTTCGCCTTTGTCGCGCTGCTGCGATCGAGGCGACCCCAGTCACTGCGAGCTGAAGGCTGTTGTGTCAAAACAGGCAGTTTGATTAATATGCGCTACAAGAAATCTCCAAACATTCAGTTTGCCCAGTGTAATTTGTATGTTTGTTTGAAAACAGGTAAATCTCCACATTAGCCTTTGTGGTGGGTGGTAATTAAAACCTTGTGAAGCGCACAAAGCAGAGTATAACGAGGCGTGTGTACAGAGTAAAGTCGGTCCTTGTTACGCTCTATTTGCTGAAGTAAAATGGAAAAAAAAATGGATCAAGATTCTGTGCAAAGCCTAAAATGAATGTGGAAGAAATAAGTATTTGATCCCCAGCTGACTCATTTACTGCTCACATGCAGAGAAACCATCTCGCCCTGATTTTAACGTTATTTTCATTTATTTATTGAACAGAATATCAGTTAGGACAAACCTTTGTTGGTAAGCTCTGCCGTAAAATGTTCCACATAGTTGATCAACAGCTTTGTTTGTATAAGCATTTTTGATTCACTCCCCTCTGCAGATTTTTTTTTGGGGGGGGGGAGGAGAAATGCACTCCCTCTTTATTTGATCTTTTCTATCTACAGTGTCCTTAATACACCGTCGTATTTTTCTTGCTGTTCATTGATGAATTGACTTTAATTTCCCTGTAGAATCATTGAAGTATTTCTGAATTTGAGTTTTCTGTCTCTCATATTAGACTAAATCTACTGCTACAAATCAAGAAGCTATAAATTACTCTATTTGATGTATTTGCAGCGTACTGACAGAGTGGAAATTGAGCTAAAAGTTTTAAACTGTGCTTTCTTTGCAACTAAATGCACTACATATATATGCATATTTTTGTCTTTTTTGTGCTAAACATGTTACAGAACAACAACGTTTATTAACACTTGCCTTGCTTTGTACTCTAAAGTCCTTCTCATCATTATTTTGTGTCAGCTAAAGATAATCGAAGCTTTTCTAATCAAACAACTACCTAAAACACACACAAACAGACTATTCGGTGTAATCAAATTTCTTACTCAAGTTTAGCTTCATAAGCCTCTGGGGAGCTTAGAGGCAACACTTAAACAATGCAGCAAAAATGTCTTGTAATTCATTAAATGTCTTTGTCCTGATCTGAAACTGCTGGTGGTTTGGACAGGAGGCTGGTTGTTAAGTGAGACCGGGGCTCACGTTAAGCATACCGCGTCATTCTTAATGTATTTGCTCTGAGGTGTGTAAACAAAAGTGTTTGAGTCTCTGTTTGGTAAGGATCATCCTGCTTTTTCCTTCTCTTCCCAGGTGTGTGAATATGACACAATACTTACCGCAATATTTATTTTTTTGCCAACAGGCCGAGTTTCATTCCCTCCGCTACCAAGAGTTTGAACGCATGACCTTTTCGTTCTTTTTTATTTATTTTATATTTAGTCTACTGTACATTGTCTTTCTTGAAGATTTATCAATTGATTTGACTGGAGGATACATGTGAAAAGTAAATGTAAAGACTGGAAAGCGCATTATATTTACAGATTAAACACCGTTAAATCTCCTCCTCCTATGGAGGAATTTTTCGGCCACAGTCCAAGAGCACACATTTTTATTCTGGAAGCAGGATTTCATTCATGTCTTTTGTACTAAAAACTTTTAATACTTTTGCTTACATGTTCATTTTGAAAGCAGGACTTGACGTCTTTCTTCTCAAAACTTTTAAGGCTTGTAAGTCAAAACTTCTCGCGCTCAGACTTAGTCTCTACTCGGACTCTCTGCTCGCTTACGAAACATGGAACTGCCTTTTGGCACAGTCGCCTGGCAACTTCTCAGCCAGTGGAATGAAAGTGTTGTACTGGGTGCGTGTCTTTCCTTGTAGCCGGTGTGACTGTGCGGCTTCTCTACATCTGCCAGCAGTGCCAGAAGTTTTGAGAACAAAAGACATGGAATCCTGCTTTCAGACTGAAAATGTGGGCTTTTGGATTATGGCAGAAAACTTCCTCCATACTCCTCCCACTTTACAATGACACACCACTCTTTGTTTTGGATCAATACAAACTATTCCTGCGACAAAAATAAGATAAAAGTTTTTGACTTATAATGTGACAAAACGTGCAAAGCTTCAAGGGGGGTGAAGACTTTTGCGAGGCCTTCTTTTCATAAGGTCAAACGATAGGGGTCTGTTTGTTAAACAAGTTCAGCTTAACCATCCTCTTTGCAACACAAGAAAAAGAAAAAAAAAAATCACCTTTTTTCCTCTTCCTTTTCCTCATCTTCACCTTGACTTTGAGCGTCGCCACCGCCCTGGCAACTTCCTGCTGGAAACAACGAGCCTCCTCACAGGACACGTTTGGAACAGATGGGAGGGCATACCAAAATATGACGGCCGTTCAGGTAAAAAACTTTGATTTAGCTGGCCGCATGCCTTACGCACCTGTGCAAAGCCTCCATTCACACTCCCTGGGTTTCCTGCACAGAGTCCGGTCTGTTCTCTGGGGCGTTAGCTGCTTGGAACGCGGGCAGTGTGTATCCAGGCGCTTTCAGACTGGCACACTGACAACACACACACACACACACGCGCGCGCGCGTCTACGTTCTTACACACTTTGCGTAGAGTCAGGAAACGTGTGGACTGGGATGTTTTGTGGATGGACGTCAGCGAATTGACCTTTACACTGAGTTATGTTTATGTGCTGTTTATATGAAGTCCTAAAATTTGCAGAGTGGAACCTAGTTGTGTAAGAAAAAAAGGTTATTTGAGGCAATAGGAAGTAATATAGAAGCAATATAGGAAAAATATTAAAAGAAAAATGTTTTTCAACATTTAAAAAATATTACAGAACAGAAATGAGGAAAACTTTTCCAGGCCCAAGCCTCCATGGGGCCCTAAACAAAATTTGGTCTTGGGGCCCTTTATTTCTGCTAACAATGTGGACTGGCTGCAATCAGCAGTCTGATCATTAGATCATTCAAACACCTGCTATAAACTTATTGCATCTCTGGCAGTGCTGTTTACATTATATGCATGTGTAATATAGAATACATTTATTGGCCAATACCCAACACAAAATATGTTTTAATTAACCATGACTTTTACTTACATCTTAATTTTATAGTAAACACAATTCAATGACTTTTACTTAAACGGAAAACTTTGCTTCACCTGTTCATTACGCCTGGTACAGTATATCAAGAATAGTGATAAGAGTGGCTAATGTCGTTGCTGAGAACAGACAAAAAGAATATAGACTCATAAAATGAAACAAAGCAGTTGGCACAGAAACCTTTTAACGTGACAAAAGTGCGAAAACAAATCTATGTTAAACTTTGACTCATTTTATTAAAATATTTCATTTTTAGTTCAGTAAAAAAAAAAATAATAATTGTCACACCAAGCAATTTTCCATTGTTGATTATTTTAGTCCATGAAAACGTTCACCTGGATGGTTTTTGCCCACATAGTAAAATGTTACGTCGCCGCCTATTGTTTCAGTTTTTCCCTGTTTTTGCGATAAAGCCGCCATTTTCTGCGAAATTGTGGCGACTTCATTTGAACCTGCAGTGTTTCAAAGGACAACGACTCTTTATTGAGGCCCTGTAGCGAATCAGATGGCCCACTGGCTGAACAGATGGCACAGATGATCCATTTTGAACGCACCTCCTCTGACCGGCCAGCAGGTCGTTAGGGCAAGAAGGGAAACTATGGGTGTCACATTTTGTTCTCAAATGCCGTCGGTGGGTCAAACAAAAAGAGCATCACAACTACTGCTTTTCAAATTTCCATCTCCTAACGGAGATCTGGAATAATCTCCTTTGAAGCTGGATTAAATTAATTTTGTCATTCTGAGTTAAACCTTTGTCTTCCTCTCTAGACGCTGATTGTTGTGTTAGTCGCACAAATGGACAGACTGGAGTGGCAAGGACAACACAAGGCCAGTTTGTAGACCACACACAAAACACACACACCAGTTCATTGCCACACATAGACACACACACACACAGTCAAATATCTGGGTGGTCTCTCAAGAGCTACAAGGGTTAATGACAGTCCCGTTAGGAAGGATTGACTCCTAAGCCACAAATACACACATTCACACTCACGCACAATACACACATCTCGTGACTAGCAACAACTGCGTCATGGTGGCAGAGGTGACGAGGTTGTGTTTTGTTTGGTGTTAAGTGCTTTCAGGACGTGTGTGAGCAGCTAGCAATGATGATTCTACAACAGCTTAATGAAATTATGAAATTAAATCGTCAATTTATTAATAAGACGGACTAGGAAACAAGCGTGACGACAAAAACAGGATCTGACTGAACTGAGAAGTGTGTATAGTGGGAACTTGAACATGAAACAAAAATAAGCAAACTATACGAAAGGATTGTAACACCCGTGCTATTACAGCAAACTCAAAATGAGAGTGGATATTTTCTGCATTACATTAGGTGGTGAACGTCCAGTTCTCGAGAGAGAGCAACACACAATATTCAAGCATTCAATAAAACAAGAAGACATTAGCAAAAATAGTGGGAAAACTATTTTTCTTGTTTGTTTTTAGAAATAAAAGTGAGGAAAAAAAGAGTGTTTTTGTACTTCGGTTTATCAGTTTAGACTATTTCAGTCCAAGTTTGTCCAATTTCATGAGTGTCTTAATGGCAAGAGAAGCACAGAGAGATTCGAATCGGATGTTGACTTTAGCGCTGTTAGCAGGCTAACAGTTAGCTTCTTAGACAACCTGCTGTTGCCGGTGAATACACTTAATGGACCTTACCAGAGGGGCCGCTTTTCATTGGCTGATGCCCATTCTACGTGGTCACGTGGTGGCCGTCTCACAAACACACTTAGCTTCCCGTTAGCTAAGTACAGCATAATGGCAGAACTGATACAACTTCTACACCTTGAAGCCTGTCTGCTACACAGTCTTACGTTAGCTAAACAGATCAATATGCAATGTGTGCTGTATCTGACATACACTAAAGATTTTATTTTAGCAGAAAAGGCTTTGGACTAAACTGTTACTCGTGTTAGCCACGTTAGCTCCAAGTACAGCTAGTCAATCAACCATCGCTGTGTTCAGGGAAGCGCTGATTAATAATAGAGATATAAATATCAAGCCTGGAAACTTGATATTGTAACGGACTGAATGTTATGTTTTTAACCTAATCTTTGCTCGTCTTTCGGCGGTTGCCACGGTAACAGGTGTGCTTAACCTACAAAGAGAGAGTAAAAAGGTAGGAGTGGTTTTGAGTTGATCACCTGTTCAGGTTATTTTACCTTTGTTTACCTTTGCTGAGGCGCATTACAGCCGCTGTAGTTTCTAAACGTTGGACTAATTACCTCGTTCGTTTGTGAGTTTACGTCATTCACAACAAACATCAAATAGAACAAATATATTTCATAAAATTTTAACAAACAAATGGCTTCTACCGTGGTAATTATGTGAAATTAAATGAATTATATCCCAACTTCAGAAGATTTGCCTTTACCTTTCCAGAGCTCTTTGGTTCCTCCTATCAGTCTGTAGCTTCTCATATTGAGGTCAAAGTTCAGATCTACCATAACTGATTGACACCTGCTGGCCTCAGGTTTGCAACCAGCTTGTGACTGAGAAACCAGTAACCTCCTCCCAGATGATGACATGAACTTGTTAGTTCCTCTGTCCATTGTAGTAGCTGATGTATTGTGAAAATCTGGTAGAAATGACGCACTAATCAGTCATGTTTACATAGAAACAAGGCGAGGCTTTGTTTGTGAGACTTGTGGTCACGTGGGTCGGTTGTGGGTGGAGCTTGATAAGGTCCAAACAGGGCAGCTCAAGAACTACTTCCTCTCCTACTTCAAAATAAAAGATGAAGGTGTCAAATTTGCACACACTTTTGTTTTTGGGACTCCTAGTAGTACCGAGAATAAAACTTAGCTCATCACATTGCTAACGTGGTGTTATCAGATAGACTTGAGTTTGTCAAGAAATATATACCAACATTACCGTGATCTGTTGGATTGAAGAAATCTCTCCGTCATTTAATGACGTGATAAAAAACAAAACTTCATGTGGCAGTGCTGAGAGAGAAAAATCCTTCTGTTCATCTGAAAGTAGCCAAAAACAAGGAGGGGTTTCTAAAATGAGCCGAGATGAATGGTTTTGTGTGCAAGCCTGTAAATAACAGGTGCGGCTTTTTTTTTATTTTTGGAGAGGTGGGGGATTGTTTTGTTTTGGGAACCAGCACCATACCCAAACACACACACACACACACACGCACACACGCACGCACTCCTGTGCTAACACCCCATCTGAGCCAAGCGAGCGAGAAAAAAGAGAAAAAGCTCCTTGCCGCCGCACACCTTCTCCTCCCACATCTTTGACAAACAAGAGGCGATCTCTTCGGGTTTGCTTTCACGCACAAACACACTGACCCCTCTCTGACTGGCCCCCCTCTCGTCTCACCGCCCCAAACACTGAGGCATGTTGTAATGCTGACAAATGCACACTCGAGCATCACCCCCGTCCACCGCACCCCGGCACAGGAAAGCCCACTAATAAACACTCACTGTTGTTCTTCCATTCACTCACTCATAACACTTTAGCTCTTAATTTGCAAACACGCCCGATTCAATTGCGTGTTATGGCTCCGGCATACCATATTTTCTTTTTTTTCCTTCTTTTGCTACTAATGTTGTTGCTCTTTCCAGAACATTTCATGTGGGCCCTTACACTTTATTGGGCAATGCTACAATTATATTATGCATGCAACGAGCGCTTGTGTGCCGGTGCCAAAGGCCGGACCGACACTCGGTGCCAAAGTGGATAAAGAGCAGATGGCAGCCGCTGACGGGGTGGAAAACCTACAATTCCCACATTCGCTAAATCCATTCAGCTACCACTCCCGTGCATCCAATTGCAAGAATAGCATGTGTGTGTGACAGACACAGCTAAGAGCTGGAGTTCAATGCATGCAAGTGAAAAAAAAAGAGAAAAAAAAGCATCTGTTCGGCGGTGCAGACACTGTCTGTGAATGGGGTTTACAAATGATGGCAACTAAACCCTTGTGCCAGGTCAGTGACTGAAATAAGTCAGTTTATGTTGGGCTTTGCATGTGTGGAAGTGGGAGATACATTAGCACCGTAGAGATTCAGGGAAAATCAAACAGCTGGAAACCAAACAGTTAATCTCTTTAAGGGAATTATAGAGAAGGAGAGGTGTCGATTCAGCTTCACGTCATTCACAGCAGAGTGAATTGTTCCTGTGAGATCTTCGCTGCTTTTCGCTCTTATCACAATCAGGTGTGGTGATCGGGCTGCCTGACCTTCTCTATTTAGTTCAAACCAACTCTAAACAAAATGGTGGAAATCACGCTGTGTCGTGATAAGTGCAGCATTGTTTTGGGGGGTTTTCTTCTCTGACAGACTGAAGTACTATTAAAGACACACGGACATATTCATTCAGAACAGTGTAGCACGACGCTTAGGTGGATACGTGTCTCTCGCTAAAGAAAAAAAATAATAAAAAAATTTTAAAAGTCTCTAATTTACGGTAAAATACCGGCAGCTCTACGGTAAAATTGTGGCAACCTCAGATTTGACCGCATGAATACAAATTTGACTGTTTTTATTAATTTATATGGTAATATTCTAATATTCTGGCAACCGCAGCTGCCGGTATTTTACTCATTAAAAAAATAATATATATATATACTGTATATATATACTGTATGTGTGTGTGCCACCTTAAAATTTTTACTGGCCCCCCCGATAAAAATTCTCTGGGAGCGCCACTGCACAAAATTCTACTATTAGGTCAGGGATGTTCAAAGTGTGGCCCTGGGGGCCATTTGTGGCTCGTAAACCAATTGTGTATGGCCCCTGACTTCATTTTAAGAATGATACAAATTTGCAAATGGAGATTTTCTACTACAGACAAAGTAAAATCATCTTGCAATAGAAAATGTTGGCAACATCACCAATTGTTTGTCTTTAATTCAGCAGATCATTTAGGTTTTTTCCACATATATGCAGTGATATTTACTCAGACGCAAACTTTTAAATCTGCTTTTAATGAAGTTATTAAATTCGATTAAATACAGCAAGCATTTTTAAAGAAAGAGTGACTTTTAATCCTGATTTTATTGATCAGAATTGACTAAATTGGGTTTTGTTGTTTCAAGTTGATACCTAGAAAATTTGCAAAATTTCTCTCAATAAGACGAACCTATGAAAACCTTTTAAAATTTTGGATCACAACCCTGACTACTTTATTTTTTTAATTAAAGTACTCAATGATTACTTTATTTTCTAAGTAAGTAAAGGACATTTTATTTGGCCCTCCAGTCCTTTTGACTTTATGATTTTGGCCCTTGTGACAAAAGTGGCCAAAATCTTTTGGACACCCCTGTATCTGGTGAATGAGACCAATTGACCTTTTGTTACGTAATCATATCCCAGGAACCTTGACTTTACGTTCTACCTTTTTTTTTTCTTTTTACTTTGTTTTTCCACTAAATTGGCTCCGTACGTTAAACCTTGAATTACATATATTTACCAGGTGTTCAGCCTCAGATGTATTTGTACCTGCTTTAGTTTGGCTTTTTTTTTTTTTTTTTTTAACCTTTTCTTCTTGTGTTTGCAGGAAAACTAAAGCGTGGTGCTAAAAATGTGGGAAGATAACATAAGAGAGAGCAAGAACGATATCTGGACGCAAAGGGCGAGGAGCAATGTTTGCTTATACTCCTTCCCACTCCGTGGACTTTTTCTGCACCGTCTGCCTGCGTCTGATTGCGAGTGAGGGCGGCGGTTTAGCTGTAATGCACACCCAACCGTACAGCAGATAAGCGAAGGGGTTAACCCGCTGCACGCGCCTCGAAAATGTGAAGCGGAACAACGTAAAATTGAAAAGGCAGACGACGCTGGGAGCGTTTGAAGTGGTGGATGTGAGAGTCCTCAGTAGCTTTCACTCGCTGTCTGAACGTGCAGACGGCGGCGCTGCGCGACACAGCTGTTGCCAGTTTTCTGTAAGGTTACGACCGCATGTTGCGTCTCAGAGGAATACATTTTATGTTTCTCTGACAAAAAAACAAAAAAACCAAATTCGACTACTAGAGAGCACGTCAGTGTGATAAGACTGCGAGGAGGTTTTCACAGATTGTCTCATGTTAGACTGTCAGGATGTGCTAACGGTTCTAGCAAACATGTAAAAAGCATATTTTTGTAAAAGTATCCCACTGCAGCTTTAAACTAATCCACTACTTTAACACTGGCCTGCCTGCTGGGTTCCCTGGACTTTATTATGCTCGTTCGCTGACACTCCTTTACTCAACTCTGGGTTTTCTTCAGCAGTACGGCAGCGGAATACTAAAAGATGCCTCATTTTCAGATTTTTATTTGTAAAAACTATGATTTGTAAAAACATTCACCAAAAGTCTTCAGTCAGAGGCTTCTTCAGACTTGCTGTAATACAGACTGCTACAGCTGATCCTTACCGCCCACAGCCATCAGCATCTACAGCACATTTTTGAAGCAATTTTTTTCAGTCAAATTTAAATCTAAATTTGAGTTTGAACAGAAAACCAATCATTACTTTACAATTTGTCACTTGCAATCCCAATAAAATCTTTTGAAGCTCGTTGTAACCTTTTTTGCGATTGTAACTTGACAAAATGTGCAAAGGCATGAATACTTTCTGCACCACTCTGGAAATGCTTGGCAGTATGGGATCTCCTTAAAGATGTGGTCTTCACTTTGTAAACCCTCCCGTCTGGTCGCCCGGAGCGACAGGTGGCATTGTTCCCACAGAGACAGTTGCCGTGATGTGGCACGCTCCTGAGGGCGTAACCTGTGCGTACAGACGCGGACACACCAGCCTCTTTGCTAAGCTGCTTCCTGTGTGTGTGTGTGTGTGTGTGTTGCTGCCAGACAGGCGGTGTCGCGTCAGGAAGCGCTCCGTCTCTCTTCAGCTCACGTTGCTGCAGCTCTTCAGGCAGCCAGGTGTTGAACTCTTGAAGTTTCTCACGTGAAGCAGACGCTCGCTGCTGCTACCGTCTAGTCTGAAGAGAACCGCCCAACAGTGTTTTTACTGTGACCTTCGGGGGGATAAGGATTCAGAGGAGCCAGCAGAGCAGACGGGGTCTTTCCTGAACTTAAAATCCATTCACTTTGGAAGCCATTCAAATATTTTAATAGCTGAGGTTTGAAAACTCATCATTTCTTTTCAGCCCCTCTGCTGTCAGTTGCTGCTTCATGTGTAGTAGGGGGAGGTACATCATATTGTGTGACTGTCATCGAAAATAAAGCTCAAAAATATAATTTATTTCCAAAATGTTCAATTTGTACTCCTGTAGAGGTGAATTTTCACTATTTCCTCCTCTAGCTACATTCTTAAAGGGGCGGTATCGTGTAAAATCGACTTTTGTAATCGTTACATCATGTTATAATGCTATTCAATCATCGTAATAACATATGGAGTGTTGCTTTGATTCTTTTATGCATGTTTGAGAAATCCTTTAATCTCCATGGCAACCATTCAGATGTGCAAAACGCCCAGTTGAACCTAGCTCCGCCTTTGAGGACGAAGCTCCTCCACAGTCGCCGATGTTCTGCCTCAAAGAGCATCCCTCCCCCCGCGACTCCCCCACTCGGCTCCTTCAGACTAGCCAGCAGCAATTAGCAGACACCTGGTGGAACTGCACACCTTCTGAGCTCATTATTAGCTACCTCTCAATTAAATGCTCTTAAGAACGCTGTAAAAGGCTTAATGGAGTAACGGTGTGATGACTCCCTGAAGGCGTAGTGTCGGAAAGAGCAGGAGCTTCTTAAAGAGACCAAATTTCAAGGCGTTAAATTCAAAGTCAAATTTCTTTTGAGTCATGTTTGATATTATATGCCATGTAGGATATATTTTTATAACAACTGAAGGTAACATAGTTCCTTAGTTGTGCTACAAAATGATTCTACAGTATGTGCATAATACTGGCCCTTTAAATCTGCTTCAGTCAGTACAAGTGAAGCTTTATACTGGGACCTCAACGTGAAAAAATATATATTGTTCATGTAATTGGCTGTGTTTCCATTTAAAGAAGCTAAAGATAAGAAAACTTTAATGATGGGGTTGAATTTGTGCTTCATTTATCAAGTTTATTTTAGATATTACAGACTGGAGAGTCTCACCAGAGGAAGACAGCATCAGCTCTCCTTTCATATTTTCACACGTCGCCTATATTCGGGGGAAAAAAAGAGACGAGTCCAGCATAGATTTCTTTTAATTTGTTCAAATTTTACTCTGTCTTTCAAGCATTGATCAGAGTCGCTGTGGAGGAGCCTCACAGATCCACGGCCAGCGTTGAACAATCTGTCTACCGGTTTACGCTCCACAAATCTGGAATTTCTACGAGAAAAAAGTTGGGAAAAAAAGTCCTGCTTGCAATATTTAAACAACTGTTGATACGTACAAAGAGATGGCATAAATTTATAACAGTAAGAAAAGTGAAAACCATCTTATTTTTTCTTGTACTTCTCAGTGGGGCTCACGTGTTGATCTGTTATACATCATTGCAGTAAAATAGGTTAAAGATTGTTGTTTCAATGTGACAAAATGTAAAAAAAAAAAAAAAAAAAAGTTAAAGTTTTCCAAGTGTCAGAGAGCTAACATTGATTTCAGCTCCTAAAATAAAAAGTCACACCTCTTTGTCTTGTCTTTCCGTCATTAAAAACGGGTGTGGTGCAACCTTTATGTTTTCATTAATCTGGTCCGTGTTGAAAATCCAGTGACTTTCCTCTGACCTTTGACCTGCTGCCGCCAGCTTTGTTGACGTTGTGAAATGATATCCAGAAAAAAAAAAAAAGGGGTTGTTTTGAAAATCTCCAGGACTCCCCCTGTGCGCTTCCTGTGTCCGACTTTCTACCTGGTTAATCTGCTGTCTGCAGGCAAAGAAAACAAAGGTGCGTATTTTTAGGGGAGCTGATTCGGTAAGTAACGATGTCATGAAAAATAAAACAAGTCTGGCAGATGGCTGCATGCTGAAGGACGTACTGTAACGTCATAATCTTCCAATTCATCTGATTTATCCTGTTTATAGCCATCTCAGCTGATATGGGTATGTGAGTTTATATGAGTTTGTTAGCAAAATATGCATTCATAAAAATAAATAAAAAAATATATAGAAATGAGTCTTTGGTGCCCCCAGAAACTTGGTGCTCTGGGCTTGTGCCCTATTTAAAGTCTGATCCTGCGTATGTGCCTGGCAGCCTTCATGTCTCCAGTTTGAAAAGCGAATCATGTTAATTGTTAAACGTTTTGAAATAGCATTTGAATGTTTCTTTCTGTTTAGGCTCGCATGCTGTTTTAAAATAAAGTTTCCTATAGACTGTAAACATGAACATAAAGCATATACTGTTGTACTCTTTTAAAAACAAAACCCAACACAGTGTTAACAAGCAGACAGAATCGTTTATTTTTATTTGGAGAAATGAGTCCAGTAATTCCCAAAACAGCTGTTAACAGTGTTTTGTATTTGCTGGGGACATTGTTTGGTGATCTGTTGTGTATTTATACAAAAAATGAAGAAGAAGAAAAAAAGACCCCAGGTATCCGGGATGTGAGTGTTTGTGTGTGTCGTAGCCAAAGTGAGTTTGGCTGTCAGTGCTCATTATGATAATGACTGTGGGATCTGGCAGGTGCCCAAATGCTGGAGGACGGAGGGAGGCGGAGGGGCAGGGAGAGTTGGTGCGTGTGAGCAAGAAAAGTTATAATGGCTCAGAAAAAGGAGGGGAAGGGTGGCTGCGTGATGGGGATCACGTTACAGCTCACCCGTCCACTCCAGACAAACACAAACACAGGCTAACACACATCACCACAAGCACATTTCATGTCTAAAGAGGTGTGAGGGAGGTCATCATTACCGACCCTAAAGTCAAAGGTTTATGTTTCTGCTGCACTTTGACCTGAATGTCTCAGTTTTCTAAGGCTGGATGTGTCACCTTCACTGGTACGGTGAAAATCAGAGACTCCAGTTTCAGATGCGGACTAGAGTTGCATCCCGCAGCTTTTCTGGTGGATTTTGTGGTTCTAGGGACTCACATGGAAGGAGGTTGATTTTGTGTCTGGTGACGACTTTCCGTGTTGCTTTGGCCATGGGTTGTGAATAATTATGCTTCACGATAACGACTGCATTGCCTGTAATAAGCACCGATATGAACATCGGATATCGGCTAATACCGATATCTGTTACTAGTGTTACCGTTATGGCCAATAACTGTTATTTACCAATATTATATGCATTTCACTACACTTTCAACACCTTAGAAAAATAATAAGAAAAGCCCACAACAGTGACTTCAAAACTCCCCACAATGCATCACTATCAGTAGCTGCATTTCCGCTACAAATGTTTGCAAAACTTTGTTGGTATTCTGCTAACGTTGAAAAAACAGAATTTCGCAATTGCCGTCTTTCTATGAAGCAGATTTATTTTTGTAATTCCAATTTCCACAGTTATATGGTGAATGAAAACACGGCTACTGTCACATGACCTACCGCCTCTCCAGAACCAGATGCAACAGGATGGAAGTATGAATCGGTTGTTAATATCTGCCCAGTTTTGTTTATCGGAGCCAATACCAACGTGTTAAAAAAAATCGCTAATATCAGCCGATACCGATGTTAGTGCTGATGTATCGTTCATCCCTCTGTATGTTTTACCCTTTTACTGCTTTCACAGATCAATCAATGTAATTTGGCTTTTTTTGACAAAAACAATAAAAACTGTTTTTTTTTTTAAATAAACAATGACAGTTAAATAGAAATATGTAACATAATGTAACTGACTGCGTACGTATTCACCCCTTCATGTCAGTATTTAGTAGATTCACCTTTAGCTTCCATCACAGCATGCAGTCCATGTGGGTCGATCTCAGTCAGACCTGCATATCTGAACGCTGCAGTTTTCTTCCATTCTTTCTCACAAAACTGTTCCAGAGGCCTGGCCTTTGACTAGGCCACTACAGAACATCCACATTGTTGTCTTAAAACCATTTCTGTGTAACTCCAGGTCTATGTGTGAGATTATATCACTAGGGGTTATAAAAGAGGAAAGAAACCAATGATCTTCTTGAATTAAAGGTGACATTTCTTACATTGATGTGTTTTTTTTTTCATTCGTTTTTAATTGTTTTCTTTTTACACACGTCTTTACTTTAAGCTCCTGGTTATGTTTCCATAAATTACAGACAAACATCTTTAGAGACAATGAAACTTCATGTAGCTGGTTTGATGTAAACATTTTAGGCGGTGTAGTCTCACCACAGAGCGATAGTATCTGTCTGGCTGTTAGAAACAGAGGAAACGTGGCTGTTAGCTGGAAACAAAAATGAAAGAAGACAGAAGAAAAAAATTAAACCAGTCAATATTTTTTTATGAGTAAAAAGAAACTTGATGGCAAAGGTCCCAGAAAAAGAAAAAAAACAACTAATTTTTGCTTTTTGGTTTCTCATTCCACTTTAATAATTTCAATATTCTGGAAACAAGCCGCTTATTGGCCATAAAAGACAAGAGAAAATATTTCCTCAGGCTCATAACAAGATGAAAACACATGCCAGTATTAATTTCATCAAGTTCAAATCATCGAAACAAAAGGGATGAAGCGATTGTTGGGCTTAAATTAAAATAATAATCTGACCTTGAATCTCACATTTTATAGTGCGCTGCAGCGTTACTTCTATCAATGCTAAACCTCCTGGTATTTCTGCATCTGTGGTAACAGCTCAGGCTTGATAAGTGAGGCAAAACCTCAGACAATCAGTTCTGCTCAGGTACATGTAAACACAAACACGGCCTCAGGGATCAAGTCCAGGTAAAACAGATGAACGAGAGGCTCTGGCCGTCTTATTCTCAGTCTGTGGCGTCGGTGTGAGGCAGCGTGTTTGCAACAAAATCCTTTAACCAGGCAGAAAAAGTACAAAAACACTGCAGAATGAATTATTATTATTATTTCTGCTGTTTCCTTGCTATATCTAATGGACATAAAGGGGCAAAATCTGTCCTGGCTTACTTTTCAGCTCAAATTATTTGCAAAGCCACCATCTATGGACTTTCTTCATGAAAGACTTTTCCACAGGCTGTGGGTGTGTGGGAATTTCTCCACACACTGCAGACCAGAAAATACTTCAGCATTAACCTGAAACTCAAAGTACAAAATGGTTGTGCTTCAGATATGCAGCCATTAACAACCCACCAGATATTTACATCCACTGCATAAAAACAGACATAACCATTTCCACACATTGCCCGACGTGAAGTCAGACTAAACCTTAATTGTTTACAATGTGTCTTCTGGCTGTAAGGGGCAGCTTAACAAATGACCCTAAGGGGGTCGCTAAATCTGTTTGTATTAAAGTGTTGGCATCCTGAGCTTCCATACGTATCAGAATCCTAAATCAATGTATTAAATCAAAAAAAAAAAAAAGTTTGGATTATAAAAAGCTTCAAAATATATCTCAAAGAAAAAAAGAATTGCAAATCATATTAGATCCTAGCCCACATCTTCCAATAAAATCCAAAATAGATGCACTTCGCTGTGATCAGACCTGACACCGGAACCGCTGTACGGGTCACCGTACAGTAGCCGACATGAAAGCCTTTGCGATGGCGGCCGATGTGGAGGCTTGACATGTGAAACCACGCAAACCACAGCTGCTGCTCCGGGGCGAAACCTCGAGCCTATACACACCGATGTATAGGAAACACTGTTAACCCGCTCTGTGACATCGTGACGGGGGCGTGAGGCGACGCAGCTCGCCTGCTGTTGTCTGGTCAAGCCGCAGGAAATTGATCTGCACCACCAAACAAAAGGCAGAAAGCAGAGGAGGGGGTCCGACCATTGCAAGGTTAATGCCTTGTGTGTGTTTGAGAGAGAGAGGCAGAGCATGTTAGAGGTAGCCCATTTTGTCATAACGACGTCCATTTAGGCAGTCATGGATGGGAGTTTTCACTCTTAAGCTATAGGTAAAAAATTATAATAAATAAAAAGCTTTCCTTACACACTTTCCACCAAGATAACAGTGGAAACGCCTCCCAGGAGAGCTGACCTCTCTCTGCTGCAGGGAATTTATTCGTCTCCTTTGCTTCTTTTCCCTCCTGCCCTTTTAGAGTAAGTAGACTTTAACGTGAGCTAAGCTAACGAGGGCCCATCTTGGGTTTCGCCTTTCTTTTTCCAGGAGTCCCGCGGGAATCCTGCTGTTTTTGTGCGCCAAGAAAAACATGACAACCTTTTTCTTGCGTGAAAGAAGCCAGAAGAAGCAGCTTCGACCCGAATCTGAAAGCAACACGCTGCTGTCAACCAGCCTGTGGGAATGTTCAGTGCTAAATGCGAAACACTTTTCATCAAAATAATCTTTGCCCCAAACTCTGATTCTTTAATTGTTAAGTAATTACTGGAGGATATTTGCTTGTGGTGAGCAGGGAACTATTGTGACTAAATAAATATGTACAAGATAATACAGGTGCATCTCAAAAAAATTACACTGTTATTGAAAACTTCATTTAAGTAACTAAATTCACTAAGTGAAACGTTACAGAATAGTTACACTCAGACTGATGTATTTGAGCCCTTATTTCTGTTATGGTTGTCTAACGAAAACACATTTAAGATTAGAATATTGCATCTGACCAATGACATAATAATCATATCTAATACAGCAAATTGGTGAAAAGAGTTTAATACCTTGTGGTTGTTTTTCAAAAGGTGCCGCTGTGGAATTAAAATGGCAAAACTTGACATAAAATTAAAAACAAACACAAAAACATATGACATTGACTGCAATAAAAAAAAAAAATCTTAAATATGCACAATTCAAATAAATTAAGATTTTGCATAGTAACACATTTACTTTATGATGTCAGCCCATACAGTAGGCAAAAATGAAGTTCTATTTGCATTTTTGTTTGGAGAAGTATTGAAACATTTGCTGCAAATTAGCTAACAAAACGGAAACAAAACGCCTTATATCTCCTGAAACGATTGTTGTTTTTTTTTCCCCCTCACGCCTTTGAGCATCATTTCTGACGCTCACCTGCAGGCGTCCCTGGTCCAGAGAACGAGGACGGGCAAGCCAGAAGGAAAGGAGGGGAAAGCAAAAAAGCCGAGGACAATAGTCATTCTGTCCCCAGAGAGGGCCTCCAGCCATACTTCTGCCAGAGACAGGAAGTCCAGCATAATGTTTGCCAAACCGGAGGCTACGAGGGGTTCCCTGAAGGAAACCTGAGACAGCGGGACACCGGATCACAGGAGGGACCCGGGCCCCCCTTTCTGCATGTGCAGGTACAATGGAACCTGCTGCTCCAAGGACCATTCATCACCGGCGAGGGACACGGACCCACTGTGTGTACAGTGAGTAAAAATACGACGCCTCTGCTGACCCAGATTCAGGAGCAGATTGTGTAATGGTCCAACTGTGTCACTTCTGCCTGCAAGTGACATCACTGAACAGTAAAATATGTCCTATAATGCGCTTTCCCGAAGACGTAGGAAAAGTAGAGGCCACATCTTCTCCCATCGTAAAGCACGATGACCGACAGGGTGGAGCATGAGACCGCCTTATGGATACATGAAAAAAAGTTTCAATTCAGAAGTTGCTTTGAGTTAAAAAAAAAAAAAAAAGAGCAAACAACACCAACAACTTTGGAGCATTTGATGTTTAAATGTAAATTAAGTTTTGAACAAATTAGTGATTTTTTTTTTTATGACAGAGTATTAGGAAAACGCTAAGAAAATGAAAATAAGAAAATTCTAATAATGTCCTAACATTGAAATAATATGAGAATAAAGTCATAATATTATGATTTTAATATGGTAGTACTATGACTTTACTCTCGTATTACTTCAACTTTATTCATGTTATTACGACTTTACTCCCATCATATTATGACTCTATTCTTGTCATTTTCTGACTTTTTTCCTGTATTCTTTCTTAATATGATCCTAATACTCCATCATCATTTTTAGCATGTGGCCAGACTCCTTTTATTAACTTCAAGAATGTGTGTTTTCAGAATGTAAATTTGAAAAACATTAAACGTGTCCAAAGAATACCAAAGCTCTAATGAGAAAGGTTTACCTCGCACTGCGACAGAAATGATGTCACAGCATCGGCCTCTTGTTCGGCCTCTGGAAACACTGAGCAGGTTTTCCAGCCCAGGAGGAATATATTCCAGAGATATTTCGCTTTAGAAACAGCACGTCTGATTTTTAGGAACAAACATGTACAAATATTGAACGCTGTTGGGTTTCTCACTATGGCATAAGAAATGACTCAGCTCGGCTGAAGACGTCTAACCAGTTCATATAAAAATGCCCCTTGATTCCTGGTTTCTGTTTTGACAAAGCTAATGAAAGCCTGTGGGTTTTTTTTTTCTTTCTTTCTTTTTTCCCCCGCGGTGTGACATGGCTCGGATTGTTGTTTTATTACTCACTGTTTGTTTTTCGTAAGCTCACGCCGTCTCGCAGGTATGTCTTTTAATTCAGCCTACCGAACGTGAAAGGCTTCCTCAACCGTCGGGCGATGACACAGACCTCCGTCTGTGTCATCGCCCGACGGTTGAGGAAGCCTTTCACTTGCTGACCATCCCTCCTGACTAACTGTTGCCACGGCAACCGGCGAGGGCGACTGAAACTCATCGAGGCGGCGGTTGGTTTCGCGGTCACTGATGCTGTGAGACTCGCCTGGGTTTTTGTCTGAAGAGCTTCCTACCTGGACCTGACGCTCTGCACTGTGAGGGTCGATCGGTTTAGAAGCTGCGGTCAAGTGTAATGGAATAAATAAGAAGCAAAAACACAAGAGGATGTTGTCAAATATCAGCGATCTTTATAATTACCACAGATAAAAGGAGAAAGTCAGCCCTGTCAGAAACATGCAGATGGATATTTTTTACATTTTCTGAATGTGTGCTTCGGCCTTTGTAGGTATTATTAGTTATCAAAAGCCTGTATTTGTAAGTCTTTTCACTTACTGAATAGCTTAATTATGAATTCATGAAGTATTTGCAGTTATTAAACAGTCTCTCTATCTTTTGTCACCAAATAATATTTGTTCTTTTAGGTCTTTTTAAATCAGTTTTGTAGTTTGATTTGGGGGTTTTTTAAGCAGTTTGTAGTTGTTAGTTTAACTATGGAGTCCATCAAAAAGAAAAGTTTTAGGAATAGTCTTAAGAGTAGACAGGGTGATAGATGCCCGCTCTAAATTAGACCCAATTTACTTTTCCAAACCTTTTTGAGAGGGTAGTGCTCTGATAGGAACATTTTGAACAATCAGATGTACGATGGAGCTTGATTGTTCAGAGCTTTACATGTAGAAAGCACATTAATAAAAATTTTTTTAAAAAGTAAAACAAATGTGGTCAGAGACGCCATTCAGCTGTTGATTACTGTTAACCTTGGGTCTCAAAAGGTTTCTGACACAAATGGGGATTTTTACTAAAAGAAACAGACAACAACAAAAAACCAAAAGCACCCAAACCAAGCAAGCTACAGTACACCGTGTACCAAATTATTGTGCAAGTGATATTTTCTCAGATTTTCTTAAATGGTCAATGCAAATGATGGTCAGTATAATTTTCAAGTCATTAACTATTACAGTATAAATCAAATTTTACTGAACAAAGCTCCCCATGAGAACAGTATTTTTTTCAAAAATAAAAAACTCAAAATGCAAAATGTTCCAAATTATTATGCACAGCAAATTTTCTAAACATTTTATGGATTATAAAGAACTGCAAACGGTCATTCTTTGAATGTGCAGCATTAAATGGTCACATGTACTAAAATCAAAAGCTATTTTAATCAAAAACATCTTAACAGAGCGAGTTACATGTTAACATAGAACCTTCTTTGATATCACCTGCATAATTCTTGATCCACTGAACTTGTGAGTTTGTGGAAAGTTTCTGCTTGAATTTCTTTGCAGGATGTCAGAAAATCTTCCCAGAGCTGCTGGTTTGATATGAACTGCATTCAGATCTTCTGCTTGAGGAAACTCCAAAGGTTCTCAATAGGTCAGAGGTCAGAGGAGGATGGTGACCACACCATGAGTTTCTCCCCTTTTACGCCCATAGCAGCCAATGACACAGTGGTATTCCTTGCAGCATGAGATGGTGCATTGTCATGCATGAGGATGACTTTGAAAAAAGTGTGGTCAACCAAAATTTTTTTATTTAGTTTTACCTGTAAAACCCGGCCCTGATTTATGCCGGGTTTTGCATAAAACCCAGCAATATGATTTAGCTCATACTTATTACTTTACTTTATCGGGATAAAGTGTCTGTCAACACTTTAATAGATTCATGTGGCTCAGTGGGAAGTGTAGTCATGTTGCAATTTGGGAAATTGTGGGCTTATTTTTAGCTTCCTCCCATTCCCAGATCAATACGGCCTTGGGCAAGACACTTAGCCAGGATGAGCCTTTAAAGTGCGTTTGGTGCGACTAGAGAAGCAGTATGGAAGTTCAGCTAATGTGATCTAACCTGTCTGACAACACAAAGTATGCTCAAAGATCTCAAATAGAAAACATGAAATGGTTTGTAAAACTTCCCAGGAGTGACCAGTCCACCACAATTAGTCCAACCAATTCCTGAGTCCAGGAACTTTGTTTAATGGTACGAAACATTCAAGTGTGTCAACAAAATAAAATACAATATAACGCAAGAAATCTGTAAAGGGGCAAATACTTTTACACAGCCTCTATGAAGATTATTTTTTATTGTAAAGATCAATTAAATAAAATTCTGGAAATCGTCCATCTTAATTTCATCAAACTTCAAAGTAACAATGGGTCTACATTGAATTATTCATTTAAATGCTATGTTTAAATTGGATTTTCGCAGTCTGTGCTCTGACTAATGTTTTCACACACATAAATCTTAATCTGTTTTTCTTCCTTTTTTTCTTCTCACTTCTAATCTGAGACTGCTTCTGGCTCTCTCTGTTCTTTTTCTTCTTCTTCTTTGTGCGCCTTGGATCACATTCAACACCCTACAGTCAACTTTAGAGCGGGGCCTTGTTTGTTCTTGTAGAGCCTCGGGTCCTACAGGTGTCCTCGATATCAAGTGAGTGCCTGTTTTTAACCGTTTGATGAATCAGATCAAAAATGGCTGCGGCTACCGGCAGATCTTAAAAGTGCAGCTCCAAAAAACTGGGAAATTACTTCAAAAGGTTGAAACTGACAGAGCGAAATGCTCCCTGCTTTTGTCTCGTGTAGTTTTGATGATTATGTTGTAGAGATAAGGAGAATCCAAATTATGCCTCAGAATCAAAGCATTACAAACAACTGGGTTTGACAAAATGGGTGAACCAGATTTCTTGATTTAGCTCATGCTTATTACTTTACTTTATCGGGATAAAGTAAAGTAAAAAAAGAATGTTTTTCTTTCTCCCGGATCACGTTTTGCACTTTTTTACAGATTTTTAAAAATAAAACGTCTTATTGTAGACGAACTCTGGCTTTCTAATCACTTACCTTACCTTTGCTCCAGTAACAAAATGGAGGAAATGCTACCTCACCTCCTGCATTTATTATTTACTGCCTGCGTGTTACTGAGGAATGGACCGGGGGAAGACGGGGAGAAGAAAAAGTGTTGCAATTTCACAAAAGTCAAAATTCTGCGTTTTTACTGGCCTTAGCTTTGAATATGTTGCTGTCAAATGTAATGAAATCTAAATTCGTTTTGTTGCTTGCAGAAAGTGGCATCGATAAGTTGATCACTGTAATGTGTGATCTTACCTGTTATACGGAGTATCTCTTTGGAGATCATTTTATTGGAACAAATGGTAAGTGGTGCGTACTTGTATGGCGCTTTATCAAGTTCAGAGGACTCCAAAGTGCTTTACACTACATTCAGTTGTTCACCCCTTTACACACACACATTCACATGCTATCTGGAAAAAAACAGCAAAAAAATTATATATATATATATACATATATATATAACTGTACAGTATATATATATATATATATATATATATATATATATATATATATATATATATATATATATATACAGTATATATATATGTTTTCATGCAGATCAGCTTGCTAAAACGCTAGGCTAATGCTAGCATCGCTATGCTGTTTTGCTATGGCTCACTAAAAATGAATCCGTTAATTAATTGTGCATAAACAAGCATTACACAAACCACTGTGCCTTGCTTCAAATACGCTACAATGTATGCACGTCTGAAGTCTGGTGTCAAAGTGCCCAAAGGTTAACATATTGTCAAGGAGGCTTTTCTCCTCACTGAACACAAAACCGGTTCGTGTTCTTGTTTACTTTTGTTGGAACTGTTTCTAAACGGTTTTGTTTGTGTCTCTTAGTACCCGTGCGTGTCCTACCAGTGACCTTGTAAGAATCAAAGTCAAATTATGAAAGAGGTTTTCCAAAATATTCTTTAAGACATTGCATATTTTGTTTCTCTCCGTTTCTGCCGCTGTGTCTGACTCACAAGATAAAGCATGGCCTCGATCAAAACACAAAATGAAGTGTGCGTCTGATGAAATACTGTGGTTTGACCCTGCAGGGAGACACTTTTGGTGAAAGCAAAGTGAGCTCCGACAGGCACAGTTCAAGTTTGTAAGAGAAGCACCACATGCAATATGTCACCATGTTGCGTGTGATGCTAACATTGTATGAGGAAAAAATAGTGAAAACTCAAAGAGAGCAGCCTAAAGGGTTTGGAGCCGTTTTTTGATTGGTTACTTTTTAATCTTGATTCTAGATTGAATCTAGATGCACAGACCTATGAGTGATTTATTTATTAATTAGATTTTTTTTTTTAACTATTTGCAAGTCAGAAACAGAACTGCCTGGAGCTTCACCTAGCAGGTTGACTGCAGGTGAAAAGGTCCAATCAAGTTGGCGCGTGATGAGTTGGATTTCTCACAAGGTTAGTCATGTTTCTACTGTCTGCCACTGAAGAGCAAAGGTGATTTTTTATTTTTTTATCATTAAACCTTATAAAATCTTGGCAAACGCTTTGCAAGTCTTCCATGCTGAGTACAGATTTACACAGACAACAGGGAAAATCCCCCCTGTGTAACTGCCATCTCTAGTCATAACTCTAATCGAAACCGTATGCCAGGAACTGCTGCATTTGCTTTTACGGGCCAAATTCAGCAAATGATTTTAATGAGAAGGAGGGCAGAGGCTGTTCGCTTTTTTAAGAATAAAACTTGAGTGGGCCCTCGATTGAAAACAAGTGCTTTGACTCAGCAGGTTCTGCAGCCTCTGCAGTTAGGGACTCATTATCCTTAACTAGCTAGGGCTGAAACGATTCCTCGAGTGATTCGAGTACCTCGATTATTAAAATTCCTCGAGGAAAATGTATCTTTTAAGTTATACACCGTGTTCCGGCCGGGTTGTTACTTGCGTTGCACGGCGCTCTCACTTCCGCCTGCGTTGTTGACGAAAGCTAAGTGTTAGCAGCATGGCGTCCAGTTTTCAAGTTCGGCCTGAGAGGATTTTATTGATACATAATAAGTTTCCGGGGTTTTATTGGTTTTCGGGGGACTAATGAAGCATCCTTGAAGTGACTGGCGCGATGCCTGGAGTCTTTTCTCCTGGTGGCGGTTCAGAACGAACGGCGGGGAAGGGCCGCAGGTGTGTTTATACAGGTGAGCGGATAAACGGGACACGGCGGGCGGCTGCGCGTTAGATAATACATGTAAGTGTAGCTTTAAGAATGAACAGAAAAATACATTTCACACCATCCCGGTCTCAACAAATGGATGGCGATGCGCGTCTTGGCGGCACGTAGCTGGTCGATGAGTTTCTGTGACGAGCTAAGGCGTCAAATCCCGTCGCTGACATGAACACAGGAGCTATAAATGTCTGGGCAAGGTCAGAGTTAATCTGTTACACTGACTGAAGATGAAAACCTGGAGCACAGACATTTTTTATAGCTAAGCGTATTTGTGAGCCTGCCTTTTTCTTATTAAATTGAATATAACTTCAGATTCTTGTATAACATTTCTTCAGGTGTTGAGTGAGCTATTATTGTTACACTTTAATTTTCTCAACTACAGAAAAGTTATTGTTAGGGATGCTCAAATGTGAAAAATTGGACTGATGTTGACAAGAGTGTAACTTTGTGTTGCAGGTTAGTCGGGACTATAAGGGGGGGGTCCTGATGCACCCAGTTACTGGAAGAGCTTTTCTTTTTTAGTGCTAAGAATAACACCAAAACTCACATTTTACAAAACATTAATGCTTTGAATACAATGTGCAGCTGCTGCCGAGTTACTGTCTGCACATAGATGCAGGCACATAAAGGAAAAAGAAGGAAATATTGGTGGGGACATGTCCACACCAGGCCACAGGTGGCGGGGACATGTCCACACCAGGCCACAGTTGGCAGGGACATGTCCACACCAGGCCACAGTTGGCGGGGACATGTCCACACCAGGCCACAGGTGGCGGGGACATGTCCACACCAGGCCACAGTTGGCGGGGACATGTCCACACCAGGCCACAGTTGGCAGGGACATGTCCACACCAGGCCACAGTTGGCGGGGACATGTCCACACCAGGCCACAGTTGGCGGGGACATGTCCACACCAGGCCACAGGTGGCGGGGACATGTCCACACCAGGCCACAGTTGGCGGGGACATGTCCACACCAGTCCTTCGGGAAGTTACGCCTGTGGATGTTGATATCGACATGCGATAGTAACATTGCTGTTATGTTAGTTTTACCAATGTTTTATTTGATCTTTTTTTAAAAATCCGATTAATCGTTAAAATAATCGATAGATTACTCTATTACTAAAATATTCGTTTACAACAGCCCTATTCTTAATGTTTTTCATTCATATAACTTTTTTTTTTTTAATGACAACTCACAATATAAATTCTGAGTCTTATTTTTTATCGTGACATGAAGCCGTTTGAGATATTCCTACTCTTCATGTGAGCCAAAAAATAAAATAAAATAATAAAAAGCAACTCTAGACACGCTTGGATTTTTTTTTTTTTTTCAGGGTCTTTTAAGTCTACATATCTGTCAAAGCAACCTTGAACAAAATGTCTGTTTTGGGGTAACTGGTGCAACATGAAACACATTTGCCCCCAGGGCAGCTCTGTGTAGGGAGGGCTCCGCCATGGCTCCAGCGGTTTGCAGTTTGCTGGGGAGTCTTTAGAGTCATGTCATCAGTGTCACTTTGATTTTAAGTCGTCGTGTGGTTGCAGACGCGGCTGACGGGTGCAAGTCTGGCAGTAGGAAACCCAGACAGAGGTGTTCTGCTTGACTACCATTCCGCTCCCTGTCTTTTTCTGTCACAGATAATCCAGCATTTGACTAAACATGCAATCACAGTTGGTCAGCCTTTCAGGATTTTTTGCCCCCCCTGCTTGATGTTATATGAAAGAAATAAATGTTTAAGGCCTAATTCATCCCACAATCTAGAGAAGCAATGCTAGTTTATAAGAAAAGCATTCTGAATTTGAAGTTGCCTTTTAATTAAGCATGCGAGAAATTAATTCACTTGTATTTATAATAAATTGTCGACGAATTTTTAATTAGATGAAATGTTAAATCGATTAAATAATTAAGTCCATTCGACCTTCCTTAAGTGTTGTAGTTTGGCCGCCAACCAGCAGAGGGCGCCGCTGGTCATCCTTAAGTAAAGCAGAAACAAAGATGGCGGAAATATCCCGGTAAAACGGTTTAAACGGAGTCACAAATTTAAAAGAAAAAAAGATCATTTGGAGTTGAGTTTGAAATCATTATGTGCAACTTTTATTAATGATTGTCATATTGAACATCTGCATCCGTTTATCTGTTTAGAGAACAAAGGAGAATTTATGTTAGCTCTGAGATTTCCAGATCCAGCAGGTGCCAGTGATTGCATGTCCAAAAGATGTAAACAGCACAAGTTTGTTGTCAAATCTCCAGTCTTCATTCTGTGTGCTGATATTGACCCTATTTCAATCTTCTCCTTTGACTGGTTGATAGAAGGTAAGTGAGAATTGACGGCATTCGGATCTTTTTCGCTCCCGAAAACGTTGGGTAGTCATATCAAAAAATTGGCACATTCCGAACCTCTATTCTTTAAATTAATGAAAGCATGTTACTTGCAAATGTGAGAAAATTCAAACTGAAGCAGTACATTAAATGTTTTCCCAAACGGCTGCCCCCTCAGAGCTAAAAAGAACATCCCTGTTTTGTATAAAGCTTATAGCTTCAACGTGGCAATAAAGCATTTAAAGGCTTCGTTTTCAGTAGACACCCAGGGGAAAATTATAGACTTTTAAAGGAGCACAATACAGGCTCTTTAAATTTGTGCCCGCACCACCCACACAACCCTCTCCCTCAGCACCCGTCTGAAGGTTGGAGAGGGTGCACTGGAAAACAAAGAGTGGGGAGCCCTTGACCCGGAGCCGTGTTGCTTACATAATGACAAGGCCCTAGACATTGAGTGGGAGGGCATAAGTTGACCATGAAGCGGTATACTGTCAAAGTCCATCTATAATTAGCAGCTTTTGGCAGGTCAAAGTGGGGGGGGGGACGCAAGTCCGGCTGCTGTCTAATCAGCTTTACATCAGGAAGAGGAAGGAGGCGTTTTGAGTGTATGAAGTCAATTGTATGTTGCGTTTACACTAAACTACACACACAAAGGTGTGGTTCCAGGCCTTCAAGGAACACTATTAACCCACGTTCATTTATTGGGACTCAACGTGGTCATGACAAGTTCGCCTCTTGAGCAATTGCGTAGTCTGTTTGATCTTACCACTGTCATCCTTTCAAGTTCTAACCCCCAGGGTACCAATCTTTCTTTAAATGTTTTCCAAATTTCACACCTGAAATGGTAAACTAACCCACTTCAAACCTGTTGTTTAGACAGTTTCATCCATTGTCCTCATTTTCTGTTTCTTTGACGACGAATTAATATCGCGTCCTTACACAAGTCAGGTTTCACTACAAAAACACCTAGACCCTGTGAGAAATGGACTCCGGTAGACACCTGAAGGTGTGCTTTGCTATCCGACACCAGCACTCATGGTCTTGAATGTTCAGAGCATCCCATAGATGATTGATTGGATTGAGATTTGAGGAATTTGGAGGCCGAATCATCACCTCAGACTCATTGTGCTCCTCAAACCATTCCTGAAGCAAGTTTTGCTTTGTGGTAGATCATGCTTTCCTGCTTCAAGAGACCAGGTCCAAATGGGAACAGATGATTGGACTAGAAAAGTTCGCTGTTGGACAAATGTGTTTCCATCGCCTCTTTAAAGTATTAACTCTTTTTCGGAGAAGTCAGAAACCGCCTCAGGCGAGGGGGGGGGGGGGGGGGGGGGGGGGGGTGCAAAATCGGGGAAGTTATTTAAAATTTTGCAGCTTCCATCAACCTTTTGTTATGCAACAGTTCAAAATGCACATAAAACATAATGTTGATGAAAATACAGATACAGATTCCCTATTGCGCCAGCTTTTAGTGACTTCCAAACAATACTCATTGTTAGAAAGAATGAATTATGCCAGACCACCTCACCGTAATGTCGGAACGAAGCGGTTTTAAAATAAAAATAATCAGTTACACAGCACTGTGCGTATTCTTTAAGTTTATCGTGGATGCAAGACATGAGGCTGTGGACATTTCCAAGGTCGGCTGATTCGTCTGAACGTTTGCATTGATAACTTTTTTTCTGTAGTTATTGCACATGTATGGAAGCCCTCAGGTGCTCGGTATGATTCACACATTGTTTCGTTACTACCACTAGACTCAGCCATATACTGGTTTCACCAAATTTGAACTGGTTCTCCATGATTTGTTGCAAAGGATCAGAACCTCCCACCCCCAACAAGCTGAGTCTACACCACGTCTTTTTGCATTTTTACAGTCTGCACACATTTCATCACCTCCGAGCCGCGTTTTCTCTCCAAGGCCGTAACTCATGATCTCACAAAGTGTATCTTTTCCCGGTGCATTTCTTTTCCGCTTTCTCTATTACACATAATCCTCTTACGGCGTTTGTGTCTCCACCCCCACATCTGAAATGACAGGGAAACATCAATGTTGGCTTGTCTTATTGCAACAGAAGTCAGCCCAGACAGATTGTTGGCCCGGTGCCCGAGCGTAAAAAGTGATTACAAAACCCCAGCTGTGTGTCTAGAAAAGGTGCTTGTGTTTGGAGTGTGGGTTTTATGGCGGTCTGTGCAGAGGCTGAAGTGGGACTTTGTTTTTTTTCTTCTTTTTTTTTTTTTTTTGAGGGGTACATTGAAGTCTGTGATTTAGGAGGTGTTTGAGCTTTGTGCATAGATTACAAAATGTTTCTGGCTTTACCTGACAAATACACCAAGGTTTCAAGGTTCTTGATTTCACGTGACGCGTGCAAAGTTGATGGCAACAAAGGCTTCTCGTGATAAAACTGTTCTGTTTAATGACCATCGATAACAATTGGTTTTGAACTATTAAAACATTGACAAGGCCAGGAAACAACATGGATTTCTAACTGTTCAGCTTTTACTGAATTGGAGAAATGATCTTTTGCAGTTCAGTTAAATTCAGTTTAGTTTGTTTTTTATTCGGTGCCAACAAATCTTTAAAGAAAACAGTCCTCAACAAATTTGCTCCCCAAAAATAAAATAAAATTAAAAAATCAATTAAGCCAACTCATTCCTATTCAGCCTCTCCACACAGATCAAAAAATATTGTTCAATCTAATTCCAATTAGTAAAAAAGATATAGTTAAATATATATTTTTCAAAGGAATCCTGCTGTAGATTATTAGATTTGGCGTAGTCTGTCATACTGCCCACTGGTGACAGTATGAAAGAATGATTCTCTTTTATCAGTAACATCATCAAGCAGAACCGGGCTCAGTGTGAGAGACTATGTTTTGCGTCCAACTGGACATTGTTAGAGCTCCATAAGTGTCTCCACTATGGAAAGCAAAGAGTGACACAATAAAAAAAAATCAAAATAAAAAAAACACAAACCCAAAGATAAAGACAGATCTTCACATGTTCGGACTTTAAAACGAACATGTAAGGAGCAAAAACATTAAATGTTTTTCCACTTAAAATTTTATTTATTATTATTATTATTATTAATGAACCTTAATCGTCACACAACCACTTAAGCTGTTTCCAAAATAGTCTAAACTCTTGTTTCCAGATTCGTAGATAACAGCCATTGTTTCCACGTACTTGATGATGTTTCCTCTTCTTAACATTGCGAAACTTCCTGCATAGTATTTATACTGCTTCATGTTGAGATTCTGCATGTTGGTTTAGGTTTTGTTAAGTAAATAGGAATTCTTTGACACTTTGGTTTGAAAAGAAAAAGTCATCTCTGAGTCTTTGTATTTCCCTTTGGCAGTTCTCACAGAGAAAACAGAGGCGACTCTACAACACATCGGTGTGCGCTTACACACAGCCAAGCTGCTTAGTTAAATCAACTGAGTGACAAAAACATTGTTGGTCCAAGTGGTGAGCAGACCCGGATGCCTCACACTTTGTACGTACAGTAGACGCTGTTGGTTTTTCTTTCACTGTTGTCCGTAAAATTCCAATTAAATGACACCCAAATATTGCAATACACGTATTTTGTGAAAGTTTACTAAGAGTTCAATGCACTCTTGAAATTTAAAAAGTATTTGCTTTCTAGACATAATAACTGCTTGTGATACCTTTGTCAGCAACAACTTCCACCCTGTGATTGCTATATTTTAATCTTTTACATAATTGTGGAGGAATTTTATTTGAATCTTTGAAGAATTGTCGTAACATGTATTGACCTTCGGATGCTTATTCATTCTCCTTCAGGATTTTCTGCTTTTACCTGTGGCAATTAGGGATGCGCAATATTATCGGCATGATATTGGCATCGGCCCATATTAGCTGTAAAATGTAATATCGGACAATGGACAACGTCAAAATAGCTCATCGATGTAAAAGGCGTTGATTTTATAAGACAAACCAGTGACAATGGTGCCTGCAGCACAGCATGACATCAAATTCACGCTGTTTGAGTGTCATTGTCTTAGAGAGAGCAAATGTCATGAATAAATTTGACATGAAACATAATGCAAGTTGAAAGTTTTACATCATTTTCAGCTTCCTTTTTAGCATTTCCATTTGGTAGCAGGCTAAATTGACAAAGATAGTGCTGTGTTTTAATTCCACAGTGGAGAAAGTCATATACTGTAGTTTCAGTAAGTAGGTGTAGGAAAAAAATCTCGGTACTAGTGTCTGTTATCGGCCAAGTGAGTTTTAATATATCGGCATATCAGATATCGACTAAAAACCAAATGTCGTGCATTCCTAATGGCATTTAATTTAGGTCTTGAAGAAAGCAAAGCAGCTCCAGACCATCACACCACCCCCACCGTGTTTTACAATGGATATGATGTTCTTTTTCTGAAATACTCTAGTTTTTGTTCGTGGTTGTTTTGGCGATTTGCTCTTGGAGTGATTTGTAAGTCCATGCTGGGAAGGTCCTCCACTTTTTCAGTGTGTTGAAGTCCTAAAGCCTTAGAAATGGCATTTTAAACCTTTCCAGATTGATTGGGTATCAATAATATTACTGTTTTTTTATCTATTTTTGAAATCTTCGGATCAAAGCATAATATGTGATTTTGTAAAGATTTTTTTTAGCCTTCTTTGTCTAGTCAGAGAGGTTCAGGTCTGGCAGTAATCAGTTGTGCTTATGGTCAGTGAAATGGAAGCAAAACGTTTCGGTTAATCGCAGATCTTTTATAATTCAACAAGGTAAACATTTTATTTTTACATAGGACCAAGTTGGTTTGGAAAGATTGTTTGCTTCAAGATTTGAAATTATAATTTGAAAACTGTTGTTTTATTGGGTTTTTTTTTTTCTGTATTTTCTCATGTTCTCTGTATCTGATATAAATATCTACTTTATGGTCTGAAACATTTAAGACTCGTAAATTCCAAAAAACAGAAAAGATTTGTAACCTTGTAGTGACACTGTACGCTGTTTAAGAAGATTAAATAACAAATGTGCATCTTACTTCTCCACCGACTATAATTTCAATAATTGTGCGTAATACATCTAAAGGTAACACGTATCTACAATTAGACAACATATAATAGCGGAGAAGAGGAAAAGCCAAGTCAAAGACGCCATCTGCTACAGTTTCTCCTCCAGCCTCTGACTCGTAGCCGGCCGATAATCCTCCACCCGTACACCTGCAGACCAGCTCCCATGCACACTCATCTTCTGTTCCTTCCTCAGGAGGCTGACCTTTAACCCGGGTTTGGGCTCGGTCCGGGCGGCACAAAGGAGATTGGATCAGGTCGGAAACCCCCACACCTTTCCGCACGTTGGGCAGGGCAGGGGGCGTCCTGTGTCTACTATTTGCCTGGAGGCCATGTGCAGACCAACAGAGGCATGTCTAGACGTCTGGATGCTGCGTGATTCACTCCCAAAGCTCCAGCGGAGGAAAACACTGAGGGGGATTGTCCTCTGACTTCATCCAGAAGTTTACTTTAGGGGCTTTGTTCTGAGTCAGATATGTTGTACAGCTGCGGAGGAAACAGATGGAAGAATTGTGCTCTCCCAAAGTTCTGAAGTGATTAGATATAAAATATATATATATATATCACTGAACATGCATTTGTTGAAGCTGTACGGTCATTCCCCAACTTTTTGTACAATCATTGACTGAGGAAACATTTCTGATTGCTCGATCTATTCCCATCCGGAGTTGGGATAACAGGTTTAGACCGATTCTCACTTCTACTCGATGTATCCTGCGGTTTTCTGCTTTGTACTTTGTAGTGCACTGTAAGAAAATATGTTTACGTGACACACGTAAAAGAATATGTACGAGTTAAGGGTCACTTACAATTATTTTCTTTTGAGACAAGGAGTGGAGAAAAAAAGATAAAGTGGAAGTTAATGCGGTTTAGAACCGCCTTGTTGGTTCTGTATTATCGTTCTCTGCTGCTCAGGCAGGACGTATTGGTGGCTCAAATCCCATAACCAGTGAACTACAAACACCCTTGCACATCTGCAAGGAGTGTGTGTGTTGTTCAAAAAGCTGCATTCACTCACCTTGGCTTCAGTGTAACATGTCCGAACAAGCTACAGTCACACACAGCTCACACTTTGCTGGAAGGATTCCTCAAATGTTCACTCCAAAAAAAAAAAAAACCCAGCAGTTCCTTGAATTGCAATTTGTAGAAAGAATGGACCTCCCTGAAGCTGTATTTGTGCACCTTATTAGGTTATGATGAGCCGCTGATCAGCCAAGGATGCATCACAGCTACGAACATTTAGCAACAAGCTTGGCAAGTCTGAACCTGCTTTGTGTTTTATTGCTTGGCTCTGTGTTTCTCAAACTTTGGGTGACAGGTACTACCTCGGTTAATACTTCATTTATCACTTATGCCAGCCTAAAGACCTTTTATGACAGCAGTTTTCAGTTTTTTGGGGGGTTGTGTCAGAAGAAAAACATTTTGACATAGAAGAAGAAGATGGGAAAATGTCTTGGTTGGTCGAGGGTTGTGAGTGCAAGTTTAATGTTTGCTCCAAAATGTATTTGTTTCAAATTTAAAGTGGAAGATGAACAGGAAGGCACCTTAGAGTGGGTTCTCAAAATCAAATATGGCTGCCTTCCATGAAGCTGGAGTTAAAAAAAAACCTATTTATTTGCAGTCTTGTCTCATTAAATCAGTCAAATGCATTACAACAACTTTTAATGTGTTGCTTCTTAGTTTGAATGCATAACATAGAGAAATTCACTGTTGTTAGCAATTTTGTTGCTAATATTAGTTAGCCTAGTCACTGAACAAATCCAGTGGGATTTAGCAAATCCCACTTGATTTTTTTTTATATATAAGCCTGGTTTAAGAGGGAGTTTAGATTTGTTGAGGTTTTGTGAGGCTATAATTGGTAATAGTTCATTTACCTGAAGCAGAAAAACATCAAAGTCCTTCATCATGAGGATGCTGGAAAAGTAGCTAGCCTACATACTTTGAGCTGCTGAAGCTAACGAGTGAAGCAGATGTACAGTGGCTCAATCCTCTTCATTAGGGATTATTTCCAAAATCCTGCTGCACAAACAGATCTATACAGCAGGTACACTCAAAAGTTGTTTACTTTATGTAGAAACGTGGGCAGTGTTCAGCTGAACAAAATATCAAATTTAACATCAGACCTATATTCCTAAAGCTAGGAATAGCTTTAGGAATATAGGTCTGACACACACAGGCTGTGTGTGTCTGATTTGCTTATCTTCCAAAATCCAGAAGGTTCATATACATTTTCAACAAACTCACTGTGGTATGAAATATTTACAAGCTACAGGGAACGTATTAACTTCACAGAGACGGACTTAAAAAAAAAAAAAACACAATTAACCCTTAAAGTAAGTAGCTTTGCTTGCTCTACTGCTACGTTAAATCAACAGCATTATTAGAGAAGAGTTATTTACTCTACTCTATCAACCCCACAACCCCTGGTCCAGATCACCTCAGCTTTTTTGCTATATATATATATATATATGTGTGTATATATATATATACTGTATATATATACTGTATATATATATAAAGCTTAACTGAATTTTTCAATAGGTGGGTTGCATTAAATGGTAGGAAGCAGTGGTTTGGTAAACGACGCCACGAATTCAACAGTAGCCAGTGGTTTATAGAACGTTACTCATTAACCCGAACCTAATTATTCGGCTGGCTTTGCTGTCGGTTGTGGAGTCGGGCTGCACATGCACGTAGATGTGAATGAATCCAGCCATAGAACAGCGGCGGCCCCATGGGTACGTCCACCTACCCGTGGTTGTCTAAAAGCTGCTATTTACTACTTCCTCCACCACTTGAGGTGATTACTGTGGAAGGAGGCCGAGCCGGAGCTGCTGGTCCATCGGCACATAATCAAGCTCCTTGTTGAGGTGGCCGCATTTCACAAAGCAGGTCTCAGACCCTGACTGCTTTTTTTTTTTTTTTATCTGGCTGAAAAAGGGGGGGGGGAGAGGGTACTGTGATTGTAATTATTTGATAGCCCAGTCATTTAGTCAACTTAGAGCCCTCTGTGGAGCTAAGGGTTAGACCTGAGGCCCACAGCTGGTCCACTCCACAGTCAGTCATTTGTTTTCAACAGCGTCTGGGGGTCCCGACATTATTTATGATGCTTGCTGGTATTTAAGTGACATGTGTTTTATTGTGGATTTATAACGTAGGGAAGAAAAGGCTCCTCTGTGTTTTGAGCTGTGTTAATGAAGAAATGCAACAGCATAAGTGGGGGGTAATTTCTGAAAAAATAATCAAAAAAGAAAAATTCACTGCAAAAACACAAACTATTGCCAAGTAATTTTGGTCGAGTTTCTAGTGCAAATATCTTGGTTTACTTGAAATAAGACAAACTGACTTAAAAGTTACTTTTTAGCAAAATACATAGGCTTGTTTTAAGTAAACATTTCCTTAATATTGGTGAAAAAAATACTAGATCCATTGGCAGATAATTAACTTACAACATGGGATATGACATAAATAATCTGCCAATGTAACGAGTACTTTTCATTAATATTAAGGCATTATTTACTTAAAACGAGCCTGTGTATCTTGCTAAAAAGTTACTGGCAAGTTAGTTTTGTCTTATTTCAAGTGTTTGCACTAGAAAATAGACCAGATATGGAAGAGTTTGTGTTTTTGCAGTGCTGGGATAATTATCTTTTTGTGGTGTACATATTAATTATTTGTAAAGCTTAGTTAAAATTCTAGAAACTCTAATAAGCTACATTTCTCTCCTTGACATTTCTAGTTAAACGTCTTGAAGCAGATTCCAGGAATATGTAATAATTAATCTGTCAGTGTAACATGGGCTCTGGTAGCAGATTTCTACTATAAACACAAATTGTGTCCCTGTAAAATTTCTGATTTCGTAAGGCGTAATGGGTAAAAACATACTATTGATTGATTTATATTACAATTTAATAAGCAGTGCGACTGTTCTTTGGCCTGATTAGGATTTTATAAAAGTTCAACATGATTCTTTATTACACCCAGACAATGAAAGAGAAGAAAAATATATGCTTAATTTTGAAAAAGTCATCTTTCCATCTTCCATGTATGTTTTTTTTTTTTTTAAGATCCTGCTGTTTGAAATCATGTTTTTTTTTCCCCTCCATTTATAACCAGCATGTCCATTTTGCTGTAACTCTAAACTGCTTCTGTCACCGCAAACAAGTTAGCAGAGTTAAAATGTCAAAGTGTTACACCACCACAGCAATGATTTATCATACTTATTGAACAAGTCAGATTCTGATTGATCATCCGTTCCATTCGCTGCATTTTGGTTTAATTTGACCAGAATTAATGCAGCGTAAGGTAAAGTACGAGACCTTTTTCACATTTGTCTTTTCTAAATCCTCCTTTTAGCTAAAGATTATTTCGGAAATGCATTGTAACTTAAGGGTTCACCTTTATAAGCTGTTGTGGCAAAAAACGACATTTGCTGTTGATTGAAATGAGAAGATTGGCAGCGTTTTAGATTCTCTTGCTCTGTTTGTCGGCCCTATTGGTGGCTCCTTTGCTCACACCAGGTTGCTCAGCCTATCTCAATAAAGTACAGTAAGCTAGTGTCACCTCCCACAGTGTCTTGTGACCACTGCTTGGATATTCTAAGCCCCTAAAAGCACCTTTGAGCTTAGATTTTTTATTTTTTTTAATATTATTTTTAAAGGGGGGCTGTTGAGATGGTTATTTTCAGCCACCAGGTGTTTATCAAGTGTAAATATAGGTTGTGTGAGCCGTGTGATTCCGTATTTACCTCACGTCCACATTTGGGTTTGTGTATTTAAATTGTGCGTGTTAGCTGCATACTTTGACTGTGCATTCAGCTTGCTCTGTGGCCACCTCAGGCGCATATTTTACAGCCGTTCTCAAAATAGCCACGGCTCCAGTGTGATTGCGTGTTTACGTGTGACGGACACTTCTAGAAGAAGGGGGCACCAGTTGTCCCGGAGCCAAACCCCCTTTATGCCCATGTGTGGTTAGCTTGCTGCGCTGCTACGCTCAAGGTAACCCGCTCTGTGAGCAGTTGTGTGTGTGAGTCCGTGGCAGACAAGGAGATGCCTGTGTCCGACCCGACCAATTAACTCTCTTGGGGCTGGAGGGGGGCTGTGGCTAACGGTTGATGCTAACCACAGCTAAATTGAGCTGTGTGTAAAGCCAGGCCTAGGCGGGCTTAGCGGAGGACGTGCATGTGAAGCAGTCTGCTTTGTCGCGTCGGGTTTTGGTGTTATTCAATATGGGCGTGGGTCCTGTGTGTGTGGGTGTGTTTGTTACGCATGTTGTGAGGTAGTTTGGACACAAGTCTGTTGACTAAATCACTTTGAAATGACTATGTGATTCTTCCATGAAGTCATGTCGTGAGTGACGTGACTTTCAAAGTCATAAATTTCAAGTTTATCCTTGAAATTTGAAGGATAAAAAGTTAATTAAGATTGGGGTGAATTTTGGTCTTTAGTGTAAGGGTTGACCAAGTACTACTACTACTACTATAGAAGGCTTTAAATTGACATATGGTGCAATAATGGGACAGTTACTAATGACCTGTAGCAGAGACCTTAATTGGATGTTAATTTGCATATAGTGTTGGGATATTCAAAAGTAATATCAATATCAAAAAGGATATTGGATATTTCAAGGCATACAGTTACGCAGCACAGGAAGTAGGGGGCAGTAGAGGCCACTCCCAGCTTTATGATGACGGATTTAGCCACTTCATTTAAATCTTAACACCTTAAAATAACACAATACCAAAGAAGTTTTCTTTTTAAATAAAAGATGCTATCAAAAAAATAAAATAATAATAATAATGCAAAGGCACATTTGACTTTGGACCCCTGAGGAGACGCAGCGTCGCAGGCTGCTGCAGAATTTTCATTATTTCCGAGGCGGCTGCCACCTCTTGGGTGGTCCTCACCATGTGTCGGCCCACACTATAAGTAAATATGTGCGTGTTTGAGGGTACATACTAAAGTTTGTGTCCTGTTGCTCGCACATTTTCTGAATAAAATGCTGTCCCTGTGGTTCTGCGAGGAGGTGTTGCTTTTTTTTTTTTTTGTCTAAAAAACTGCACAAGTCTCAAGATTCCTTTCACCTCCAAAATTAGCCGTGTCTGTCTTTTATGAGGGTGATTATGTAAACTGTCACACAGTAAGGAAACAACTAAGTAAGGCTGCTGACCACAGTGTAGGAGGAATTGTTATTGTTGGTGATTACTTTTTGACGACACCTCTAAAACCGAACAATTAAGGTTTGAATTTTTGATTCAGTTTAAATCGACTCTTCCTTTTAAGGTTGGTCATATCTCATCAACGATTCAAATGTTTAAGTTCTACATTAAAAAAACAAACAAAACAATTTGGTATTTCATACCATTCTTTAAAAAGAAATTACTACCCTGGCTAACAAATAACGTTTATAATTTAACATATTTGTTGAACCAGACAACATTTTTTTGTTTGCTTTCAGACTAAGGAAGTCTGTTCCACTTTTTAAATCTGGCAGTAGTTTTGGGTATGCAGCAGGGAAGTTAAACATTTTCATTAACACAACAAGAAAATGCAGTTGACAAAAATATGGAAGTTTATTTTGTCCACATGGAAGCCAGACGTGATTTTTTTCATGGCAGTCTAAATGGCCCAATTCCAATCTTTTTTTTTTTTTTTTGTTACCCCCTTCAAAAAATCAGATTTGTGCCATTTCTACTTGTGGCTCTAAATTGGATTTGTATGTGAATGATTTCAAAGTGTCTGCAATCTGAGCAGTCATGTCGCATTTTATCCGACCTTAAAGTCATTCACGTGAGTCACAATTCTGCACCAGAAGAAGCCAGACGTGGTAAATCTGGACATAAACAACGGCTGAAAAATTGTAATTATAACATTTTGAAAGAATCCGTGTCAGAGAAGCGCATCACACCACAAACCCGCCACTCCTGGTCCGACTTCGCATCCAAACAAATTTCTCTACTGACGTTTCAGTCAATGCTCCGCTAAAGGTCGTTGCTATTAGTTTTGCTTTTTCTTTTTCTTAGTTTCCTTCATCTTGTTATGAGCTGTCAGCTCCCATTGTTCAACAACATTAAAATCAATTAATAAACGTGTCCATTATTACTTCTGTAAATAGCGCGCAGCAGTGTGACGTCTATGTTCTTCTTCTGCACATACAGGTAGCTTCGGGGTTGTAGGTTGTTTACACAAAAGTCTGATAGAGGTCGCATTATTTAGTAGCACAAAAAAAAAAATCTGAATTGAGCACCAAGACCTGCTCTGTGCGAATTTGGCCTTAGTGACAGACAACATACAAATGATTTGAGACTCTTTGGGAATGGCATAGCTAGCTGAAACATTAGCCGCTAACAACGCTAAAGTTAGCCTCAGCCGTGCACCTTTTGCTCCAAAACTAAAGTACTCATGTAAAGTTTTCTTATTGTTATTGTCCCCATTTGGGCACATTTTGGCCAAAATCTCAACTTTTGAGTGAGAACGAACCAGCAAAGAACAGAAATTATTTTAAACTTAGTTCAGAATGTGTGAAACGTGTATTCAATTTGTGAAAACGTCCAAGCAAAGCATTTTTAAAGTTTTTTTTTAAAACCTTAGGATTAAACAAACAAAAACGCAGTACATTGACCATTCAAATGAAGACTAAAACATTCAGATTACAGTTTCTTTAAAACACAAGCTCTCTGTGAAACGTCTATCTAAGAAGACGTTTCGTTTCGTGAACCCAGCAACATTTAGTCATCCCGCCCTTACTCAGAACTACAACAGGTCACAGAGATATGACAGCATGCATCTTGTAAGGAAAGTAAGAAAGACTCAGTAAGTAAATAACTAAATGTTGACAAGGAGCCTATCCCACCCATCAACAATGAGGATAGAGTCCATTAAGAGGACAACAGAGACGCCCAAAAATTAAGGGCGAATTGAACCCAGCAAGTGAAACCCGAAGGGAAACCAGACGACTTATAGGAAACACATGCATACTCTGAGAGAGCAGGCCAACTCTGCACTGAAAAGTCCCAAGTGAGATCTGAACCAGCGAATCTCCAAACTGGAAGGCAACAAACCTATTATAGTACACCCTAGAAATCTTATATTGATGACATGAATAAATGGAAACCAGAAAAGTCATCTCTTTACATTTGCTTACAGAGTGCACCTTAAACTAACAAATCTGTCAGCCTGCGACTCCAAGGCAGCACACGAAGTGGACTGTTTTTTGGAAACTCTGATGCTGAGGCAGGCTGATGAATGACTGTGGACAAGCAGGTGGTCTGTCCATGTATATTGTATTTCCAAACAATACGAAATGGAATGATTTTAAAAAGCTAGTTGGGCGGCAGACCATGCGCTCCTAGGGCCGCTTGAGATGCCCCTGAATTAGACAAAGGAGGTGCAAGTGGAACAGTAACAGAGTCGTAGTCTTGTCCTTCAGTGATTTGCGGTTCAGCTGTCTCAAGTTAGCTGAGTACCAATTGACATAAAAGCTTTTTGACTTGGTCGCATGTGGCCCACAGCCAAAGTAGTGTAATACAACATGGTAAAGAAACGGGGATTAAAACAGCAAAGTCACTGACGTCTTGACAAGGTCGTGTGAGGAGACCTGGGGTGCATTCACACCAACGCTGTTTAGTCCGCTTCAATCAAACTCTTGTTCCATTTCCCTAGAAAGTCCAGTTTGTTTGGGGAGGTGTGTGAACACGCGATCGAATGTGGAACAAAAACGCAAACTCTGGACTGCCTGAATCGCTAGGTCTCGGTTTGGTTGAAGTAGAACTCTGGCACGGTTCGAATGCCTATGTGAATGCCAAGCAGATCAGAGACTGCTCCAAAATGCAGGAAATGCACAAATACAGCCAAAACAAACACGAGAGTTTAACGCCAATGGGAGAAACGGCTCATTGTCTTTTACCAACGACAAAAGAGAAATCCTGCTTGGCTTTGGTTTACATTGTGAAAAAGGAAGTTGCACTCATGTCTTCTTCTTCTTCTGCAGTGTTTCCCCCAGTGGTTCTTGGTGCAGAGCCACCACAGACAAAGAGGTGAACAGGTTTTTCAATTAGTTTGCCTCATTTGACGCGGTGCAGTGTGAAAGCAAACCGTACCAGTTGAAAATGTAACAAGTGTTGCAGTTTTGCTTCCAAGTGGAAACACCTTGAGTAAAGATTCTGACTTGATGTCATTAGTAACAGTTCTTGGAAATGTTTTTTTTTTTTGTTGTTTTCTGCTTCTAGTAATAAAATGTGTTTTTCCGAGTATTTGTGTCGCGGTGGGATTTTGCCCCTGTTTTGTGTGAACATGCCTTTGCCTCTTCCCCGCTGTCAGGAACAATAGCATGCGGTGAAGTCCTGAGCAGCAGCCAAAGTCAGGAAGAACGACATCCAGAGTCTCAGCAGGAGCTCGCTGCCTCATCATAGTCACAGCGGAAAGCAGGTGAGATATCTGGAATGCCAGAGGCTGCTTTTAAAAGGCAAGCAGGCAAAAGAAAGAAAGTCAAGGATTACTTACATGCATTGTCCTGAAAACAGGAATTTGAGGCTGCGACAGAATGAGGCGGCTTTGTGGTTTAGGGGGGGGGAAGCCACTGGCATTCGGTGATCACAAATTGTGGCTTTGTTGTTTTTGTCGTCTAAGATGTACTTGAAAATGCCTTTTCCTGCGTTAGACAAAATAGTCTAAGTGGACTTCAAGTCACAAGCTTATTAATTTTTTTACAGATATATAAAAATAAGTCTGGTCTTCTTTAATGTTTATGTTTTTATAGAAAACTGTCTAGAAACTATCATTAGCAATTTGCTGGAAAAGGTCTTGATATGACATTTTTGCGACATCGCCTCCGTACCACTGTTAGCCTAATTTTTAGAATCAACAAACAATTAGGTTTAAGAGATTGTCAGTGTCTTCCATCTCTTAGTTCGTCTAATCTGTTATCAGTAAATATCAGAAATAAGTGAAAATGGACATTCAGAGCCGAGAGCTTTGAAAGATTTCCATTGGATTTAGTTCAGGATCAACTTCACGATATCGATTTTAGCAGAAAAAATTTTATTTTCCAGCCTTTCTGCCATGAGCGGTCATTAATTACGTGAATTAGACAATCATTGACATCAGAGAGGAGTCGCTGCTAAACAGAGGTTTGCTAATTTAATTCAAAGAAAGACATTAGAAAAAAAAATTGTTAGCAATTAGCATGGTTAACAACTGTCAAAAGCTGTTAAAATACCTGCAGGCCTACATGTCTTCGCCCTTGAGGCCTGGAATTACTCAACTCTACATGAAGAGAGTCTGAATTTCCAAGCAAATCTTCTCAATCTACTTCTTAAGGAAAAATATCAACAGGTACATTTAAGTGGTCGTGCTGGTTGGGTAGCATATAAAAATAAACCTGAGCACAAGTCTGGACAAAATGAAACAAAACAACAACAAGTCAAACAGCCAAAAAAAATAAATAAATAGATATTACAGCAGCATAAAGGAGAAGATCCAATAAATATAGATGCTGACAACTCTACTGTTGTCTCTGGATAAAGTGAGTAACTAAAGGTTATTTGTCTTTGGAAAACACATTACGTACAGATCACGGCGAGCATTTTGAAACAAAGTCAAGATGTAGTGATTTAGATATACCGGTAGTTCAAATTTCACTGAAAATATGGGGACCTTTTTTTCTGAACATCCTCCCAAATATTCTCTTCTTCTTCAGGGATCCATACATATGTTGTTGCAGCTTATTCTCTGTGAAATGTCTCTGCTAAACCATCAGAGAGTTGCACACAATTATAAAGTGAAATAAAACTGATTCATAATCATTTGTTTTCAGTAAATTGCTACTTTTGGCTAACTTCCCCCCCAGGGTTAGGCTTACAAAACAATATAGCAAGATTTGAACATCTCACAAGAGTTTAATCCATCATCCAAAAGGTGAAGGAGTGTGGCGCCACACCAAGTGGCTACAGCTCAGGTTGGGCAATCTGTTGACTGTGCAACTGTTTGTTGTGAGTCCCAGAAATCCAGCCTTTAAAAGAAACCGTAAGCAGTCTTCCTTAATGTTTAGCACAATCACAGTGCTCATTGTACACATAAAAATTCTTGTAATCTAACAAAATGCAAAAAAAAAAAAAAAAAAAAAAAGCTAAGGGAGTGTGAATACTTCTGCCTTTTTACTTGCACCTCATCTCATTCATCATTTTCAAGTCACTCTCCCTTCACTGTTCACTCGTTTCGGCGTAGACTCTCACTGACACTGACAAACTGCCATATGTTGTTAATATGCACGTGCACCCCAACCCGCAGCGTGCCGACTACGCAGGCCCAGCCCACGACTCCCAAATTTGCTGATTTGACATAAAACAGGTGCGAGAGACTGCACGCAACAAGCCAGGGCACATCACCCAGCTCGTTTTCCCTTCCAGGCTTGAGTTTCGCACCCCAGATCTTCCAGTCACTCGCACTGAGGGAGGGAGGACACGGAGGAACCGATGAGCAGATCTCGTAAAGCCGGGCTGCAGCCGGGCTGTAAAGAGTCATTGTCTTCGCGTGAAAGCAAATGCACGTTGGAAAGTAGAGTTTTCCAAAACTTTTGTTTTTGTTTTTTTTCTTCTTCTGCTAAGCTCCACTTCTCTCTATCGCCCTCCAAGCATATCCCTGAAGTGCATCTCTTATTAAAACCACATGCGGGGTAAGGGGGGTGGGGGGGATTGGCCATTTATATCCTCTAATTCAAAGTCCCTGCAGCGAACACCTGGAAGAGTTTTATGATAGATGGATCAGGGTTTTACAGCCAACTTGAGCGTGGCTGGAGTTGTGGGGGGGGGGGCATGTGATTCGTGGCATAGTTTTTGGCACATTTTAAATAAAGGTCCTAATTTAAATGTGTCTCTCTGCTGAAACACGGACTGGGCAGAAACACCGAAAGCTTATCCAAGATAAAATGCGTTCCGGTCACAAACACTGCATGGGCCAATATGTCGCACTGCATCGCTTGACCTGGGCTGAAGCCTTGATTATCCACAGAAAAATAAAAACATGATTGATTTTAATAATGGTTTGAGACAGTCAAGGCCTCATCAGTGCCATTGGCCACCGAGGCGGTCGATCAGTGTTCAGATGACGACACTGCAAAAAAAAAAAAGAAAATCAATATCTTACCAAGTATTTTTGGTCAAATTTCTTAGTACATTTGAAATAAGACAAAATTAATTTACAAGTAACTTTTCTTTGAGAAATAGGAGCTTTTTTCAATTAAATAATTCACTAACGTTGATTTAAAAAATAAATAAAAAAGTACTAGCTCCATTGGCAGATTATTTAACTTATAACAGGATATTTTTCCATGTTATAAGTGAAATAATCTGAAAATGGAACTTAGTAGTTTTTCATCAATATTAAGGAATTATTGACTTAAGCAATTTCCTGTATCTTACTGAGAGTTTTTCTTTTCTTCTTTTTTTCCAAATGTACTAAGATATTCGCACTAGAAACTAGATCAAAAATACTTGGTAAAATATTGTGTTTTTGCCGTATACTGGTACAACACTATACATTACCCTCAAACTTCCAGGCCCTCACAAGATCTGAGCTTGAATTAGAGCCTCTCGACTGGACACAGTAAACATTATTCTGAATCCTCAAGTTACACAGTTCTGATAGAGGACCCCTGAGTCGGCATATTGGGCCGTTGTCCTTAAATGCATTTTTTTCTCTTTGTAGATGACAGACCTTGTTTTATTTTAGCAAGTTGTCTTTCCTTGTGTCCTGTGTGTTTAAGACCTTATAGTTGGTGTTCAGGTATTAATATTCCAATCTTCCGATAACACATAAATATCAAGTGATATTTTCAAGTTTCCTGTCATTTAAACGTTTTTTACTCAAAAACACGACGGGCCGCTGGATGAACAGCGACCCCCAATGCGCCCAGCCGCCGGGCTTAGCCAGTTTTCCTGCTATACATTTACTAACAGCTGTGCTATTTGTGAAATACCTAAAACTTCACTTTCACAGTTGGTTCAAAATGAGGTCTAAACGTAAAGTTGTCAAAAAAATATGACAAGCTTTCTCAGCAAAATAAATTGAATCTTAATAAGTCCTCACAGTTCAAGAGTGCGTCTAGGGGAATTTCTGAATTTCAGGTGTCAGAAGTGGGAATAAATCACCCACAATTAAACGCACATCGACAGGTTTCACAAGAGTTTACATTTTTGGAGCAGAGCTGGATTTGCATTTCAAGCAACATACACCTCATCTGTCAAATTAAGCCCGTGCATTCATTTGCAATGCAGAACAGGGCGAATTGAATCCAATCTGATTTATTGATTCATCAGCATCTAATCTCCACATCAGAGCTCGGCAGAAGAGCCGCGTCAGCGCACCAGCTGAGGTTCAGCGTTTCTGGCCCTGCGTCTCCTGCCCTGCGCTGTGGGGCATCTCATTTGCTGTCTGTAATTGATTGTTCATAATCTCCGCCATTGGTCTCATCTCATTTGCTGACCACATCTCCAGGACTAATGATACGCCATCTGTTCACTTATGAGTGTGGCAAGTAGTACCAGCTGGAATACCGCTGGTCATCCAGAACAGAGATCCCCATTCTCCTCAGGCCATTCATGTGTTCACTGCAGAAAGCTTGGGGGTTGATGAGAAGAAGACAAAGGCAGGTGGTTCACACAGATTTGCTCATCTATGGACACGGGCAGAAGTATTCTTTTCGTAATACGCAGGATTTCTGTGTGTCGTTTTTGTGATTTATATTCTAAAACCTGGGCAAAACTGAGAGCCGTGGTGCAGACATGATAATGGCTGCGCTGTGCTGTGCCCGACGGCCTGTAGTTTTACAGCTAGACGAAGAGCCCTTTTACTGTGTGGTAGCTCAGCACCAACAGATGTGTTTACACAGCCTTTATTACCTGTCATTAACGAGCTGTCAGCATGTGCGTGTGGAAACAATTGAGGGTTTACCTCAGAGACGTGTGGGCCAAGGGATGCAGCTTTTAAAAGGTCTGGATGGGCTGATAAGATCTGAACAAAAGGGGAATCGCTGAACTCTGCCTTTAAGGGTAGAATGTCACACAGGCTCCAAATTCAGCTTTTTATTCTTTGGCTGTCTACTCCATAAAAAGTGAGTAGTAAGAAAGGAGCAGGGAAACTGATATTAGTGAATATGATAGGATGTTGTGGTAAAAAGGAGACGTCATTATGAAGGGGGGTAAAAATAGAAAAGGTGTCACACTTGCGTAACTCGGTTCAATAAGCATGCACACCCCTAGAGTGATGCTTTGTTGTAGCATGTTTTGATTGAATTACGACTTTCAGTCTATTTAAGTTCACCGCTGTCAGTAATTACGATGAATCCAATTAATCTGAATAAAGGTTCTAAGGTCAGGAGAAAGGTGAACTTTTCTCCAGAATTGATGCAAAAACAAAGGGAGAAATATTGATGGAAGCTAACAAAGTGCTAGCAGAGACACTAAATGTACTTCCAGAAGATCCAGTGGGGTATTTGGGGGCATCTGCATGTAGCCCACCTTTCTGTCGCCGTGTTGGGTGCTGAAGGGTAACAGGAAGTACACATTGAAGGATGATTTTAAAAAATAGCGTTAAATAGCAAATACAGAGTTGCATGGGTTCAGCATTGTGGCTTTTCAATCTGGTCTGAACTGGAAGGACTCGCCTTTGTCACAATGTGGTCCAGTCAGGGATGTGGCAGTGCCCAGATCAAGACGTGCAACAATCAAGTTTGCCAGCCAGTCACAGAGCGCCCCTTCCCCGCTCAGCTCCTCCAGACTAGCGGCAGCAGTAATTCGCAAACACGTAGTGGAACTGCGAGAAGGCGTTCCACAGAGCTCATCCTACGAATTACATTTCAGTCCAACGCTCCTAATAACAATCGTAAACGGTGTAACGGAGAAGAATCGATATCACGAGACACCGAACGAGTAGGAGCTTCTTAAAGAGACAGTTCAAAGTCAAACTTCTTTTAAGATATGGTTGCTATATTTAGCATTTTTATAAAAACTGAAGGTGATGTAGCTACTTGATTGTGTTATATATAATGGCTCTAAAAAATACATTTTGCTGCCTCTTTCAGGAAATAGAGCGACGAGACATCTGCTTGTTTACCGGTGAGAATAATATATGTTTCAGGGACATCAAGAAACCCAAAAACGACATTCTAATATATTTCATAATTCCAATAATGTTGGTTTTAAGCAAAAGCAACGCTGCACATCATCAACAATCACACCATGCCAACAGTGAAACATGGTGATGGCAACACCATGCTTTGCGGTTTCCTTTTCTTTAGACATAACTACAGGTTTATAAAGACAAAATATGACCTTGATTCTATCGTTGGGTCTAAAAGAATAAACTAAATCTGGTGCAGTAAATACGTTTTCTAACTCTTTTTCTCTTAGTTTGGGGGCGGGGGACTTACAATAAGAAAAAAGATTGTAGAGGGCATGCAAAGGACTAAAAGTGTTGGTTTATTTCCTGCCTGTCCAGAGTTTGTTGCTGTTTCTGCTTGGCTGCAGTCTAAAAGCTTTGGAGAGGTTCACAGCTGCAGGCTGTAGTGTACCGTACAGACCACTGCAATTATAGCCCAGCATGTTGGCCAAGCCAACAACTACAGTGGACACTTGGAGTGTGTGTGGGGGGGGGGGGGAGGGGGGGAGGTTGGGGGGCTAGCATAGGGGAGTGTGAGTGTGTGTGCATGTCTGTACTGTTGCACTATGTTTAGTTATGGACAGCTGCCAGGGGAAGGAGAGAACAGTAAGGAAGGGGGTCTGTTTGCTCTGGCCCTGCACCAAAAGGCTCCTCTGTTTTCCTCAGCTGGTGATAATAGATGGAGGGGACAGACGCACAGAAAGACAGAAAGAAAAAAAGACAGTGAGGCTAGCAGAAAGTAATAAGAGGAAAGAAATATTTAGCGCTGAAATAAAAAGAAGGAATCAATCCTCATAAAACAAGAAGAAGGGGACAATTCAGCGGTGGAACGGGGAGAAGTTGGAGGTACAGTGGAGAGAAATATGGTCGGATCTGGGCGTGACTGACAACTTTTAATCTGGAGTATTTTGCAAAGGTATTCACTCCTGTTAGACTTTTGCACGTTTTGACATCTTACCACAAACTTATGCAGGGAATCTTGTGACTTGATGTCAACGCTAGCCTTCCTCCAGCCACTCTTCCTTAAAAGCCACATTCGTAAAGTGCAAAATGTACAGTCGTCCTGTGGTCACGTTGTCTTTGTCCATCGCACAAGATCCCGATAAAAGTCACTGGCGTTTATGTATGTAACAGGACAATGTCGGAAAATGTTGCAGGGGCATGAATGCCTTCACAAGCCGCTATTCTTTCAATAAGATGAGTCAGTTTTAGTTTTCAAAAGTCACGATTCTTAAGCAGAACACTGTATATATCATTTTAAAAGCTCAATGTCTTTACAACAGGCAAGTAAAATTAAATACAGCTCAAATATATGAGGACCATCAACTTTGAGAGCCTTAAATTTAAAATCCAGCATGGTTGCCTCTCTCTTCGCAGGTGTTTGCTACGGTAATAAAGAACTTATTTAGGCTCGTCTCAGGTCCTCTTGCCAAGCCACCTGCACGCATAGTACGAAAACATGTTGCTGCTCGAATCCATAAAACGCAAAGAAATAATTGACAGCCGCCCAACTTGTTTTTACCTAAGAAGGTTTTAATGAGATGTGGAAAAGTATAGAATTTGTAGTTTTCAGAACTGGATACGTTTGGAAAATGATGGGTTGTTTGTCATTTCTAGACTTTCTGCTCTATCCCAATGTCTAAAAGCGCTATATCCATCCACTGGTCCATCATACCTGTTGTTCCGATCATTCGTACATCAATTCATCCATCTAAAATAGAGTTGCTCTGTTATATGCCTATCCTATCATAGCATACAGCATACATTGTACTGTACTAACTGTACAGTACAATGTATCTAAATGTAATCAGTAATGATGCCTTTCCCTGCTGACTCTGATCTAATGTGCACAAGCCAATGATTGTAGCTACAACAGAGGGACACCTCCGTCTGCTCTTAGTAGGTAACGTAAACTGACCTTAGCAGTGGCAATGGATTATTGCTTTGCACAAATTTCAATGAATAAACAAAGGGTTTAGGTAATAGGCTGTAAATGACCTCTGTAAATTGTTTTCTTCCTGGTCCATTAACAGACTCTGTTGATTTCTATCAGTGTAATCGTTCTACACTCCATCTCATCTGACCTCTTTCTTCTTTTTGGCGTTTTAGTTGCATTAAGTACTATTCTTAGTTGGGGCTCTTTGAAGTAGGCAAGTAACCGCAGCACTCTGAGACAGGAATCCTTCCAAATAGCCTTTAGGAAGCCTAATTGCTGAATATTGCAGACACGCGACACATAAGTATACAGCCTTGCATTTCTGTAACAGGAGCCGAGCTGGCAGAGTTTAACATTTGTTTATGCCCCTGAGAGAGTTTGCCTTATCCTGCTAGAATATGTTAGCTATTATTCATTAACTTTTGGAAACTGATGCGTTTGTTTGATCATTTGAGAGACTTCCGTTCTTTTTCCACGCAGTTTTACCTTACTGGCTCCAGACTTCTTTTTTCCTTCATTTAAACTCATTAGTCCCCTTTTACAAAGCGCCTTCAAGCAAGGCCTGAGAGGCAATCTTTCTGCATCAGTGTTACGTCTGAAACGAACAAACAGAGTTTGAAGTCGATCCGACAGCAGCCGCGTTTCTGTTCAAACCTATAACTTTGCAATTTGACATTTCGAAAATAAATTTGCTTCATGGAAACGAGCCAATTTTGAATAAACTATTTTCAATAGGAAGTTTTTGTCGCAAGGATGGGGGGATTTATATATATATATATATATTTTGGTTGTATTAAAATTGGTTGGTTTTACAAAACTGGAAATACTTTTTCACATCACATGAGTCACATGATCAACAACCAGATGTTGCCGCTGGCGGCAACCTTGAAGAAGACGACAGGAAGTAGTCGGAGGATTATGGCGTGGCATGATTTTTAATGACTTATTGCACGAACAAATTCATTCATGTGCAATTTTAATTACGTTTCTTATTTAATGGAAACACAATGGAAAATTGTGTTTTTCGACAGCGGAATATCGACAAAGTTTTTCGCACATTTGTAACATTGTTTGCTTATAGGAAGTGTTAATAAGTGTTGCTGAAAAGAAGGACACACACCTCCAAATCGCACCAAGTTTTTGAGACCAATGGAAGTCAATTGTATGTAAGAGGTGAAATGTGGATTGGCTACTCTGACTCATTCCATCCAACAGTGCTGACAAAAACAACAATCGAAGGTCAACAAACTACTTTTGTTTCACCTCCGTTTGGATCGTGAAGGCTACAAATCCATCTGGTTCTGCTGACGGTGTCTAGTCTGTTTGACTTTATCTAGAAAGAGGTGGTTCCACTGAGGGAACTCCGCAATGCTCAGCCGAGCGCAGTCAGACTTGTTTTGACTCTGCAAAGCGACTACACAGGAGCCTGCTGACCTTTTCATCTGTCTGAAACAGAAACAGGAGGCAGTGAAGCAACCACCTTAGCTAATTGGGTCCCACATCTGACAACAGGCTTCCTCAGTGATGTATACGTCAGCAGTGTCCAACACTGTGGGCAGATCAAAGAGCCTAATTGATGGGATTTTTTTCCACCCCCATCCCCTCTTTCCCCACCACCAAGTATTGATTGCGAGGCGCGTTACTCCGCTAGGGAAAGACATCAAAGGGCCACGGCAGAATTTTAAGCATAATGATTCGATAATGCCGGCCTTTCAGTGTCTGAAACCGAATCACAGCTTCAACGTCAAGAGCGGATGGGAGTGCGGGCAGATTAAAGGGGCCGGTTCCTGGGGCTCAGTGTTTGTTGTTGTTCAGCTCAAAGTTTTCTGTTGACGATAAGAGCCCCCTCTGATCATCAGACCTTCTTTGAGAACTATTCACAGAGCAGCTCATTATGCCCATCTGATTAAAAAAAAAAATGGTGAAAAAAAGGGCTGATTTGTGTTTTTATAACAAAGGATAAATACACTATCTGAATCCCAGTGGGTTTGTTTGCTTAGTTCGCTTGTCTACTTCTACTGGCTGAGCCACAAGTGTCTCTTAAGGCTGATAGGGTTTCTTGGGAGGCTTTAAAATCCCAACACTCTCGGCCTTTTGTTGGTGGACCCTGAAGAAAGGACAGCAAATCCTCTTGGATGGAGCAACGGCAAAGACGGGAACTGTTGTTGAGACTTAGGAGGCTATCAGCTAATCATGAAAGAAACCTTCTGATTCACTGAGAAAGGGTGTTAGTCTTTCTGCCCCCCCTGCTAATTCAGGGTGAGGCCTTCAAGGCCTAAAGAGAAGATCAGCTAATGTAGAGCTGCTGCACCTTCCATCTTTGTTTTCATGAGGACGTTTCAGTTGGTTTTAGTCTTTCTTATCCATCTATTCTCTATACCCGCTTAAACTTGCAGGCTCACAGGGAAGCTGGAGCTTATTTTCAGCGGTCATCTGGCAGAAACACCTTTGACAAGTTTCCAGTTCATCTCTAATTATTAAAGATCATCTTTTTTTCTAATTTCCTGTCTTCAATTCCAACCTCTTGTCGGTCTTCCTGAATGGGCAGTGTTGTGTAAAATTGACTTTTTTGGGCTTTACGTCATGTTCTAATGTTATTCCCTCATCAAAAACATACTTGAGGTCATACTGAGGTCATTACCAAGCTAGTTCTCAGTGAAATGTCGGTAAAAGTTTTGTTAAAGGGTAATTAGAGGAGCCATGTTGTGATGACTTCCTGAAGGCGGTGTTTTAGAAAGAGCAGGAGCTTCTTAAAGAGACAGAGGTTCAATTTCAAGGTGTTAAATCACCGAGGCAAATTTCTTTTAAGTCATATAATAATATATAATATAATAATAATTCCTTTATTTAATCAGGTAAACCCCGTTGAGATCTAGATCTCATTTTCAAGAGGGACCTGAAACAAACTTCACTCCCCGTCATATCTGATACACGTTGCATTTTAATAACAATGGGAAGTAACAGCTACTTCACTGTGCTATAGAACAAAAAAATGTGCCTGGAAAATATATAATACTGCCCCTTTGAATAAAAAAAAAATATATGTCTCCAGTAAATGAGATAGTCAAAACCAGGATGGAAAGCTTTGCATTCACTTATTTAATTCAAATATAAAAAACATTTAAATATTATCACTTTCCACTTTGCTTGTGCGTGTACAGCATTTACTTTATTCAAACGTTTTCACATTTTCCCATCTTAAACCACAAACATTTAACCAACTCTGTTGGAATTCGAAGGTGTAGTAGACCAACACAAAGTGTAAAATGTCAGTGAACATTAACTGTCTGGCCTTTGACTGGACCATTCAAACGCATCGGCTAAAGCCTTCCTGTTTATAGGATCAGTGTTCTCTATGAGGGTGCTCCGTCTCAAAGCTGGAACAGATTGTCTTTTAGGGTCTCCATGTATTCAGCTCTGTTGATCTTTGACCGAGTGAAGAACAGAGTCCACACAAGCATGATGCAGTCAACACTATGTTTCAGAGTTGGGATGGCTTTGCAACCTAACATTGTCGATTTGTTTGTAGTGAGAATACAGAGGCTGTGAGTTGAAGCGAGAAATAACTTATTAGATATTTTAATTTCTTTATTGGTTTGCCACATTGTCCTTCTGCTTCTAACACTGCATCTCACCTGAGTTCAGTGTAGTGGGAAAAGTGGGAAGGGCGTACAATCAAAGCGGTTCTGAGATCTGGTTTAATCTGGCTTTCGTTACTTTGTTTGGTGTCAGAACCGTGTCCACTCCAGACTAATTATATACTTTAAAAGAGCTTTAATTCGGTGATCCGGCGTTGTGGAGGAGCCCGGTGAACACTGTTTGGTTTGGGTGACAGTTCAAGCTGTGTGTGAAAGCAGTCACTTTCTTTGTGTGGTCATGAGCCACACAAGTTGTGATCACTGTGTGTGTGTGTGTAGGTGGGTGGCTTCCCATTTGTGTCTGCTTGTTGTGTGTTCCCTTCTTGGTAATGGGGCTATGCAGCCATTTGTCATGTGATGACAGTCAGTTGTGGTTTGCTAACTTTGAGTTGGTCAAATTATAAACTTGTCGCGTTCAGATCAAATCCTAAACAGAAATGTAGTTCGGACTGATGATGGGAGAATGTTAAAGTACATTAAACATGAGAAGATTCATATTAACTTACACTAGATTGTATTTTTATGTTAGACTTAAACAAGAGGTCATTTCCTGTAAGGCTGATATCCTAATGGCAAGGCTGTGGTTGACGAACTACTTATTCACCTGGAAAAAATAGTTTTGACAATGTATTGGTTCATCTGGTTAAAGTACTTTAGCTCTGATAATTCTCTAAAACATTTTTGTGGGACTTCAGAAGGTCCGTTTGGCCTATTTGAACTAGACCTGCTTTTTGTAAGATCCTCAACGTGACACTTTTCTGTGATTTGTGGCTAAATGAACAATGTAAACTACATAATTAAATTAACCAAAGAATAATTTTTGTTCCACCTCAGTATTCATATTTCTTTCATTTTTGTTTTGTTTTATTACAATATTGACATATTTTATTAGTATATTACCTTCAAAATGTAACTGTAACCCTGTCCGTGTGAGCTGAAACCTCGCTGTTCCTTGTGTTTTCTTTAGTGGTGGTTGTCGGAAGGAAACTTGAGGCAGGAATCGGACACGCACGGCGGTTGAGATCGTGGTTCAGACCGTTTATTCGGACCAACCGACCGCGCAGAATTCACAGCAAATACTCCGTGTCAACATAAGTCTCATTAACGCAGTTATTTTTCATTTTTGTTGTTTACAGATACAGCATATAGAAGAAAAAGACAAAATGATATAAAACTAACTACTTGGACATTAAAAGTAACATTTAACTACATTGAGGAGAAATACTGACCGCTGTTCTGCCAGCGCACCGTAACTGACGCCAAGTACGGCGCTCTTCAACGGACACACTTTACCAACTTCCACAACTCAAAGAACAAATCTAACATTTTGGTGACATATTTAAGCCACTGCCCTACATAACACATAGTCGTGATTGTGAAGGTGGCAGAAAAAGTGGTATACATTTCTTCTGTTTTCTTAAGGCATTTGGATCTGATATCCATAAATAAGATCAGGCCAAAATACTCAAAAAGCTGTCAGACATAACTGTAACTGCAGTGAAATGTGGCTCTACAAAACAGACTTTTCAGATCTTAATAGGTAAGAAACTTCAAACTATTTGAATATTTTTTTTATCTTCCCTTTACAATTAAACACCGCTCTGTGTTGGTCTACCAGAAAAATTCCAAATAAGTTACAATTAAACTTGTGATAGTACCGTTGAATACTTTTGCGGGCAACTTTAAGTACAAATTCAAATAGTAAAGCGTACATATCCTCCAATGACGCGCGGTGAGGTTCATAGCTGGTGAGGCACTGACTTAATTATAATCAGATTTACAAATATAGACCCCCTGCATGTTATTGTTTACATAAGGAAATTTCGCGCATGCGGACAACGCTGGAGGGCAAAAACTATTCTTCTTCATGTCATCCATATCCATAACCGCGCTGCCGCCGTAGAATAATTCTGTTACCTCAATCAGACTTAACATGTAGATATTATTAATTTCGTGCTGTGCTCCACAGCAAAGGGGGAAAACAGTTAAAGTACAACTCAAAACCAAATCTTTCTCGCTCTCTGTATCAGCTGAGTTACGCGCAGGCTCGTTGCCATAGCAACCGACAACAACGCCACAAAAAAACCCCACTCAAATATTTCCCACACAAAGAGCAGGACATTCAGCCTATTGCAGTAATATGGTTTTAGGTTATGTTTTTTGCGATTATTAATAAGTGATTGCTGTGGTAAGAGGAGAAAACTATAAATATATCGCTGCACTTGGCTAGCTCCATGGCTAGCTCGCTGTTACTGTCTCTTACTCTGCAGTTGTGGAGTCACAATGTCTGGGATCATGAGCGCCCCCTGCCATGAGGCAGGAGAACTGCCTGCCTCACCTCGATTCTGTTCTCTGGTTTCTGATCGCTCCTCAGCACAGGAAACACGTTACACACACAGCTGGTGACAAAAAACACTGTACATTGTATACATGAGCTAAATTATGGAAAATCAGTTCATATATTAAATGGTTTTTTAGCCATTTTATTGGCGACCTACAGACAGGAGGAACATGCTCTCATAGAATGGCAGTCAGTGAGAGGTTGATCAATCCCAGGTGAGGCTCAGCTCGCTGCTGCCTCACCAGCTTCGCTTCCCAGCATTTGAATGGGAAAATGCGAAAATTCTGCGATTTTGAAGAAAAAATAATCAGAATTGGTTAAGCTAAATGAAAAATAGGTACTTTATAGCACAAACCACAGGGTGAAAATAGCAATATAAATTATTTTGTCATTATATATTATTTTTTCATGATAATATATAATGACCACACGTCACTGATATCCTCTAAGTGTAACAAAAGTCTAGTTTCAGGCCAATTTAACATTTGTTAAAATCTACAAAATGCACCTTTAATCATGTGTGTGCAGCTTGACTACAGTAATCACACCTATGGAGCCCAAAAACTGTCAAATGTACCTACAATTTTTATTTTCTATGAAGCTCAAGTTGAAATTTTTTTTATATATTTCGTTGTTTGTGTGGCCCAGTCTTATAAACAGTGGATGTTGAAAGTTAAAGTAAAAGTGAAACTCAGCAGGAACCTTTCAGCAGGTGGGGATAGACCCTCATGATCATATTTAACACATTTCTGCTTGCAGCAGAAGTAAAACCAAAAGAAATGCCTACAAATGTAATTTTGCTACTGTACATATCATAACAGAGGTAAGGATTTACTTCAGTAAAGTCTAGTGAGATCAGCACAGTGATGGAAAGAACATCTCTATTAGATCATACAGACGCATCTTTTCCGCATGAGCCCAACTTTTATTTCTCGCATCCATCACATGGGGGCATACTTCGACCGACTGACGCTTCCTTTTCAGCCTCTGCGGCCGCACACAGACACACACTTCGCCGCTCACACCAGACTTTGACATCCACTGTCACACAAGGGCGACACCCCCTCTCTTTTAAATGTACACAATCGCCATTCACTAGGCAAAAAACCCACACACACACTGCACCCCCGTCTGGATGGGAGCTCTTTATCAGTACACACGCACGCACTCTTTCGCCTGCACACAAACGAGCACTTGAACGAGGCCCCTCTCCACCCACCCACCCCCTCGGCTTATTGGCTCTCCGTTTGGCTGGTGCCACTTTGTGCGAGTGTTTTGTTGCTGGCTTCATGGGGAGCCGCTGGGGCCTGGATGCGTTTTGTGAGGGCCACAGGATGGAGGCCCGAGTAGAGTCCGGACGTGAAAGGCATTAAAGAGTTTTATCTGGAACGGGCACACAAAATTTACAAAAATTATATTCTAATTTAGGGCATTTGAAGGGGTCATTTTTCAGACTGGGATCAAAAAACTTTTAAAAACGGAACACAGAGTCAAAGATGGAGTCAAAAGTGGTCCGGGTTAAATACAGGTAAACACTTCCACTGCTATTAATAGTCAAATTCAATAAAGTAGAATATTACTGAAAGGTTTATGTATTTCAGTTACTCGGCTCACAAGAAAAACACATTACAATTATTGTATATATAATTCTCCAGAGAGAACTCTTTTATTTCTGTTAACAAAAGCTTTAAAACAGCTATAGAGCAAGAAATGCTGTAAGCTAACACTTAGCTTGTAGCTTAAACATTAGCCTTCAGTATTTCCTATTGTAAGCTAGAAGAAATGCTGTAAGCTAACACTTAGCTTGTAGCTTAAACATTAGCCTTCAGTATTTCCTATTGTAAGCTAGAAGAAATGCTGTAAGCTAATGTCAACCAGTACCTCTACACTTACAAAATCAAACAAAATACGGTGTCAATTTAAAGGCTTAGATTTGTGCTGGTTTGTGCAGCGTTTGTAAGCTATCATTTATATATATAAATATCACAGATTTAAAAAAATAAAGTTTCCAGAGGTCATCAAAGGTCAACCTGACCCCCAACATTAACGAAATCAAACACAATTTGTATATTTTTTTCCCCCCATGTTTGTTCTAGTCTGTGCAGCTGAAATGTTTGCTGCACAGTTGATTGACTCAAAATTTGTTTGATTTTTAGTGAACGTAGGGGGAAGTCTGGTTGACCTTTAATGACCTCTGGAAACATTTATCAATACAGACCAAATGTTTGGACACACTTTCTCATTGAATTCAATTATTTCAATGAGAAAGTGTGTCCAAACTTTTGGTCTGTACTGTATTTCAAATGATAGTGGCACAAAGGAAATTTTTTGCTGCACAAACCAGCAAAAATGTTTATATTATGGTGCTTGCTCAGTGTGAAAATTGTGGTGGAGTGCCATTGTTTTGGACTTCTCTTTATAAGTTTGGGAATAAACAGAGCAACACATGCTTGAAGTAAATTACACTTCACATCAATTTATGTTCGTATCTCCAAATCTAATTAGCCACGTTGCACACCTGCAATCTGCGGTGCTTTAATTGCCCTGGGATGACACTTCAAGCGTGATCTTTCTGGGACGAGAGCAGGAATCACAGATCTCTCTGAGGTCGGAAGGCGGGTGGGGCGAGGGGGCGGATTTTGTTTTTATTGTTTTTTTGGGGGGACGGGGTCGGACAGGAATGGGAGGCGTCCGTGGTATCTGGGAGCAGATGGCCTTCCTCTCCCTGCGTCTCCTTTTTCGGTGACGTCCGCTGGGAATTGCAGAGGCCTTTAAGCATTCCTTTAGAGGCCAAAGACAGATAAGTGAGTTACGCATTTCGCCACCATCTGGACTCAGACAGCGCCTGGCCCGCAGCTGACAAGTGCGTGCACGCCCGGGCGTAGCTTGGCAGTAAAAAGGGAGGGGTCGGAGCCGTTCCTGGAGAGAGAGCTCCAGGAACTCCTCCTCCTGAGTCGGTATTGTTAACCGGGGATGCTAACTTTTCGGAATGCCTTTTTGGTTGCCCGTCATTGTGGACACGTTTCGGCCCATCCTCGTGCAGCTGACGGCGCCTTCGTGGGACACAGCATCTGTTGTTGTTAAGCAGGAGGGAAGGAGCAGGAGAAGATGGCAGGTCACCTCGTTAGGTCTGCCAGTTTCTCCCGTTCCCACCGTTCAGGCCTTTGTGTGCATTGTTGCCCGCGGTGTCGCTCTGCCAGGTCTGCTCTGTGCTTGACCTACAGCGTGTCTGCGTGTGGCAGTCTGACTCTTGATTCTTCACGTAAGCACAAAAACAACATTGTTCGAATGCAATTGTGTGTGCAGATGGAAGATTCATTAACCGTGTTGATGGATTTATTTTTATTAGTATTATTATTGTTGTTATTCTTAGTCCAACAGCTACATTTGATTGCACTTCTTGCAAGTTGTACCACATTTAGCCCTGCCAGTAATAAAATAATGTTGTGAATGTTTTTGTGTTCACAGTTAAAGCTGCAGTATACTTTCACTTTTAGTAAAAGTATGGAACTTTTACAAAAACGCGTTTTCTTACATATTTATTAAACCTGTCACCATGTCATGACGGTATGAGACTGATAATCTGTGGAAAATTGAGCTCCTCCATCTCCTCCTGACCTATTACTGTCGTCTGCAGCTGGTCAAAAACAACCAAGAGCCAGGAGGAGGGTCTTAGCGCTGTCAATCATTCAATGTGTATGCGATGCTAAATGTGCTAATGGTAGACAAACAACTTACCGGTCCAAGAAAATTGTTTATCCGTCGCCATCGATGGCTATGCTAACTAGCCTGAGCATTTATGACAGCCTCTGCTGACCGGGAGAAGCTGTAGTTTAGCAGGAAGCAAGGGGACAAGAGTGTTTGACAGCGCTAAGACCCTCCCCCTTGCTCTGATTGGTTGTTTCTGACAGAGCGCCATATGTAAGATGACATGAGGTCTGTAAGGAGAAGGCAGACTAACTCGATATTTTTTTCACAGATTATCTTTCTCATACCATACTGTCACAACATAAGGATAGTTTTACCAAATATTTAAAAAAAAAACATTTTCTTTTAAAAGTCACATACTGCTACTTTAATGCCTCTTAGTTTTGTAGGAGACTTCCAGCAAAGTACCGCTAGAAGGATGTGAAGGGATATTCGAAAGAGTTGGTCCAATTCGTTCAATTTATGCAACTAAAACTCAAAGGATAAACTTCTGAACGTGAGGAAAACAATTGTAAAAAAAGAGAGAAGGATCGCTCTCTTATTGTTCTGCTACTTAGCTAATAGAAATAATATCGTAGCTAGCGAAAAACAGAAAAAATGTAGTTTCTAGTAGATTATGTTTTCTAGAGCGTATTTTAACATCTGAATTCAATTCATGTTTTCACTTTAAGTTTGCAAAAACAAACTTAAAGCTCTTTTCACAAAAGTGACTTTTTTTTCATTTTGCCTGGCAAAATAACATTTTCCAAACTGAACTTAAATAAGAATGAATAATGGATAATTATGTAACTTTTCATCCCAAAGAATCAAATCTTCTGTATCTCTCCAAAAGTACCTTTTACTAAAATCCCGACTGCATGCTAGCAGTCTTGAAATGAACCCTCTGACTCGTATTTGAGTCATATCTGACCTGCACTTGTAATGTCTCTATTTCTTCACCGTTCTCATCCAACAACTCCTCTACTCCGATATCCTTACATAAACTTTTACAAGCGTGTTTGAGTGTGCACGCACACGTGCGAATGCTTCTGCAGGAATTAGCGCCGGTACGTGCCTGAGCGGGCTTTTCCCTGCTGTGTAATTGCCCCCGGTGAATCGGCCCACTGGCACTGCCCCGCGTGTAAAAAGAAAGATGTTGCTAATCCGCCGGGTCAAGCAGCCAACAGTGAGCGAATTTAACCACCCGGACCGCAGCCACAAATTAGGAAGAGCTGACGAGACCCTGAGGCATTCTGGGTATTGTTGTTGACTGTCAACAGGTTTTCAAAAGAGAAGCCACAAAAAGGTGAAGATTAATAGCTGCCTGACGACCTTGGAGTATAGTTATAAATCTATATTGCCGTCACGTCCTGTCTTGAAAGATCTGACGTCATGAAGTCCAGGAGGCCATCACCTCCCACGCAACTTTCTGGAAGACGGTCTAGTTGAAGGACCTCGGTGCTTCCGATTGCAAGAAGAATGACTCCAAAGTCTGCCTCTCCTGGCTGCGGTCTGATGAATGATGCACCTTTGTGGAGGCTGCCGTGGCCGGCCCTTTTCATCCCGACCAGGAGAGCAAGTGCGAGGCATGAATAGCATTAGTCCGAGTCAGTGCACACATAGCGGTGTAGTCAGCCCTGAAAGCTCGGCCTGCTGGCCCTCCTCCCTCAAGTTTTATGAGCCAAGATGATTGAGGGAGAAGAAAAACTTTCCTGCCAATGGAGGAGAACAGCAGGGACGGAGAGGCGTCACTGAGACGGATGGATGGACGGATAAAGCGGAGATAGCAGCCGCTCACCAGAAGACTCTCGTCCCGCAGAAGAATTGACGCGAAGGGGAACAGGTTTGCGGCGGAGGAGCTGAAAAGGATCCGAACAAAAGGAGGGAGGGTGGAAGAATGGTGGCGGAGGACTCGGGCTGTCAGGACTGGCGCTAGGACAGAGTTAGGGCTCATTTCTCATCGTGTCATCACGCTATCTGCGTCTACTCTGTTCTTCTCTACAAACAATTGCACAGTCACAATGGGTCAGACCTCTTCCTGGGGAGCTGCATATGTTCCTCCGGCTGTAAAGCCGCAGCGCTCGCTGCAGTTTTTGATAGCTACAGTATGCGTGAAACCGCTGTAGGTGTTTCTCATTGTGCTGGTCTGAACCTGGAACCTCGTCGATCGCAGACAATAGTCAACACTAAATCATCTTCTGTCAGCCTCAGCAATGCCTTCAGTAACCACTCAATGTGCATTTTGTCATGCCACAACCACAAGATATTTGGGGGATTGTATGTAGCGCATAACTATGAATTCAAAGGCAACCTATGCATTGTTTCAAATGGTCAATATTTGGTAGAACCTACTGATGCAATTACAGCTGTACGTCCTTTGGGAAACATCTCTACTCCTTTTACACATCTAGAAACTGATGTTTTTCTCAGATACTTCCTTGCAGAGTAGCCCAAGATTAGACAGACTGAGTGGAGAGCATCTATGAACTGCAATTTCTCAATGTTGCCACAGATTCAGGTATGTACTTTGACTTCCATGTATTCTCATCATCTTAAAACACTCAATCTGCTCCCTGCTTGTGTCATCGGGGTTGATGTCTTAATCAGAAGTGAACTAGATTTTAGATTTATGGCCAAATCTAACCATCAAGCAAATAATCTTGCGAATTTCAGATCTGGTTTGGGTTGAACCCAGGCTGCTTTTTGTGAAACCTACAATGCAAGCGCCGCATAAAGTGGCACAACATAATGTTGAGCTCATCTAAATAAGGGAGTTGGCATCTTACCCTGTTGAGGAAAGAAAGAAAGTAGAGAGAGAAGTTAATTAGACTATAAAAAGGGCAGCGCAATAGACACAGCGCCTTCAGCCCCACCCTGCTCCGCTCCTATCAATCACACATCCTAGATGATTTGCACTTGACTCAGCCCTCCATTTCAACAGGCGACAAAATTGAGCTGGAAGACGTCAACGTAAATTGACGTCAATGTAAAATTCAAATTGTGGTCTAAAAACAAAAGCAGTAAAATTTTATTTAAAATCATATATCGGGTTTACTTTGGCCTCGAGCTTATTAGTAAAGTTAAATAGTCACGTCACAACGTCTATGGGCTCGGCTGGGTCAGGTTGGATTTCTTGGGTCCAATCTAAAATAAAAAAAATGTGACGCTCACGTGGCTGTGAGCTCAGAGATCCACAAAGCTTACCAATTAAGTGTGACTTTTTCAAATCATGTGTGCCAAATTTAAAACATCCCGTTATGCAAACTTTTTTTTTCTTTACTGTTTTGTTACATAAGCGGTTTGCCAGGTGTGGATGGACAATTAGACTTCCCCTCACGTCCCGTATATAAAGCCCAGCATTAAGCTAATATGACAAAGACGTAGCTAATATCATTAACAGTGTGTCTGGCAGGAGAGCCGGTTCTGCATTGTCCCAGCTGAATCTCTGTCATGGCTTACAGCGAGACTCTACAGGGGAAATGAATGAGCCATTGGTAATGTTATTAGTTACACCTGCTTTTCCCTCAACAACAACAAAAAAAAAGTTTACGTTTTTCAGCTTGACGGAACAAAGAGGCCCGAGTCTGTCGGGGAGCCCCAATGCAAAAAGCAACTTCTACGAAATCGCATGAACAGAACCGCTATGAATATCTGGCGTCGGTTCTGGATATTTCGGGGGCTTGCCCAGAGGAATGAAGATGATGGAGGCCTTCTCTTTTTTTGGCGCCAGGTTGTGTTGACCTTGTCACCTTTTAGGGACGGGGTAAAAATAAGAGCGGCTCCAAGAGAATGGAAATCTCTTGATTGGCAGTACTTAAAAATGTTTCACTTTAAGTCAATGGGCTGTCCAATGTTATTTTGGCTTAATAACAAGGAAAACAAAATCCTTCTTATTGTAGTCCGTGTTATTATGATATATATGGGGAAAAAGATGAAAGAAGAGAAAAATGTCAAAGGGAATTTCTTTTTTGGGAAAAAAAAAATGCTGATGTTGAACTGAGACACTTAAATCAGTTAAATCCTGATTTAATATTAAACCTTTTTTTGTTTTGTTTTGTTGCTCAAGCATGGCTGACGATACTTTTACGAAACAATTTCAGAAACGTAATGGAAATCTCCAAAGTCATTTTAAATTACTTTACGCTGTAAACGCGTCTCTGCTGGATTCCGCAGCGTTTCCGTAGTTTTTAGAAAAACTGAAAGCATCCACATTGATATCTCTGTTTGTCGGGCTTCATAAAAGTGAAAAAAAAATTTTTTAACAAAAACTGAAACATTTTTTATTACTAAATAATAAAAGGAAATCAACATATTTTGTTAAATGCTAAGTTACTAAGATCATTTTGTTTGATCTGGTTTGTCCGTTGGGTAAAATAATAATAATCATAAAACAAAAGAGAGATTTTTAATGATTTCTAGCTAGCTGGAAGAGCCAGTTGTTCTTCTCAGCCCTGAGTGAGACATTCCTAAAGAACGGGTAGTGATGAAAAATGTTCAAAGAAAGGTTTACATGCCATGTTGTTACTGTAAATTTGAAAGTTTCAGATTATTACAATTCAAAAACTCTTGGACAGTTTAAGTCAAAGGGTTTATTACTGTTTCAAGATAGTTGTACGCTTTATATGCAGTTTTTGATTATTTTTAATTTGGGGCAGGAGAAACGGATGAAAGAAACAGTCAAGGTACTTGCTTGATATTATTCTACTGCATTGTAGAATAATAGGGCAAAACTTCATCCTTATTAATTAGGTGGTTTTGTTATTGAGTAACCTGAGCATGTAGGTTTTGAATGAGTATTAAGGAAGATGATACTGTAGTTTTGAACGTTCAAATACCCTGTTGTTTATGAAATAGTTTGATTCATAAAATCCTAACAGAAAAACAAAGTGTGAGTAGCAGCAGCCAGACTAATCAATTCACAAACCAAATGAAGGAATCACAATGATCTTAGAAAAGTAAAAGTACTTAGTACTTTTATAAAGTACGCAATCTCTTTATTGCGTTCCCAACAAAGAGATTGGGAACGCGAATCATTTCTGCTAGTATATATTTAATAAAATTGATCCAAAGTAAATATATTCAAATTCTTGCACCAATTTTGCTAGTAAAAGTTGTGTGTTATTAAAGTAGGCCTGTCTCTACGCCCCACAGAGTTGCCATTCGCTTCATCACCTCGACCAAACTTTGTAAAACGTCTCTAAACGATCTCAGGTTTTTTTTGGGGGGGAGGGATGGGGGGGGGGGTTTCTCCCCGTGCAAAATTAAATCTGATCCCCTTGATGCGTGGGGAGCGCAAAGCGAATTAGAGATCGACGCGGCGGCTTGATTCGCCCCCCTCCTTCCTTTCTCAGCCTCCTTCCTACTCCAGCCGAGACCAAAGTCGAGATGCGGGAGGGGGGAGGGGGTCAGAGATGCAGAAAGAAGATATTTGAAAAGCTGCCACGAGTTCCCTGTCACACCGCCTCCTGCGTGGATTGAGCCGTGCTCTTTGTTATCCACAGGCATGAATACTGAGTGGCTGTAAAGAGAGGGGAAAAAAATCCAGAGAGAGAGAAAGGAAAGAAAAGAGAAAGCGCTGGCCTCGCGTCTGCATCTGGTGGCCGAACTAGAAGTAACTTGACCTGCAGGTTCTCTGCAGTCATTTCCCTCATTGTGGGAAAACGTTAAACTTTGCACACACGGTTGATTGCTCTGTTTGGACTAATTTGCGTTAATTCGTGCCATACGACAAGATAACGGCGTGCGAGATAATTTTCCTCTGAGATGAATTAAAAGGACTCCAGGATTTTGATCAAAGCGTTGCTGGTGGATGTTAACGCCTGCTTTTCTTAGTTCATTTAGTGAACTGTCTAATGGCTGCTGTTGTTCTCTTTTCGTGCACAAAACCTATTATTGTAATCAAATGTTTAGAAAAGGGGCAAAGCTTCCTGAACATTCCTTACATAATTCCTCAATTTCATGATTTGTTTGCGTCATTCTTTTTGATGAGCATGCAAATATATCATCTCTCGCTTCTTTGCAAACTCTATTCATTCACATTCACAAGGAGACAGGTGTCCAACAAGCTGACGAACCCCCACCACCACCAAAACACACACACACACGCACACACACACACCCACATGCATAATGCTCACACACACTCACGTAGGAGTATGTAAACTTCCAGCAGGATTAAATAAAGGATTATTTTTGAATGTTCTCCAATAGTCTGAGTTAATTGAACTGTTTAGTCCTTACTTTGTCGTTTTAATAAATAAGTATCTGCTCGAATAAGCATCAAACAGGCCTTGCAGATGTTAAACAGACTTTTTCTTTCAGGTTGCCCTGCAGCGTGAAAAACAACAAATCCTTGGTTTGCTCCATAGAAAGTCATTTAACTCGACTAATTTCTAATTTTTCCTCTTTTTTATTTATTTTTTTACAGCTGCACACCTGTTTAATCGTTGAACTCGGTTCTACGTCTGAACTTTAAAGCATATTTAGCCCTGAATGATCCGCAGCGCGTCGTTTGAACTTTACAAGTCCCTCTTTTTCCACCTGTTTCAGCCTGGAGCCCCAAAGCACAGCCCGGCGTGCATTATTCAGGTTCCCGTGCGCCACTCAAATACTCAAAATTAAATGTGGAATTTTTTTTTTTTTTTTTTTTTTTTTTTTTTTGCGGTTATTTTTTTAAGAGCTGGAAAGGGTAAAAAGGGGGGTCAGGGAGCTTTAACTCGGTGACAAAGCCTCATTTGCAGGTCAATGCGATGGCACACTCGCCTCTCCTCTGCATCCAGCTCTCCTTTGTTCCTAGTCGCCTGCGCCGATGCCAGATGGTCATGGAAAATGCTAATTCTCCCACACACACACACACACACACACACACCAGCCCCTTACCCCTCCTCTGGCCGATTTTCCTCCTCTCTATATTTAATTGCAGTCTTCTGCAGACCGTCCCGGTAATTACGTGTTTCGAGTGGAAAACACATCCCTGAAATAGTTTTTTCTCTCTTTTTTTTTTTTAGTCGCTACATTTGTACAAAACCCGAACGCTCAAACGCCCCGTGCGACGTGGCTTTTAATATTTGAGGCCGTCGGTCAGCTCCTCTTGATTTTGCGTGTACGGTCAGGACTTTCACCTGTGTTCAGACAAAATGCGTTTCGGCCTGTTTATGTCAGCTTTCGTTTTTTATGTCGGAAAAAAATGCATTGATCTGAAGGGAAGTTTGACTTCATTTTTATTTTTTTACAAATATGTCCAATAGATTTTTGATTACAAAATTTAAAAACAAAAGCTACAAACTCTCTTCCATCCTGCTCGACTTTCACAGCATCAGATTTATTCCAAGCTCAAATAATCAAAAAGTAACCCTTGTTGTGTACGATTGTGCAAATATAAATGCCTAATTAAGGTGTTACTCAGGTGTTCCTGCTCTTCTGAAAAAACCTTTTCCACTCAACATACATTCTTACAGAAGAGAAGGAGAAAGCGTTTAAATAAGTGCGTACAAATATCATAATTTTGCCGATGACGTTGTGATGTAAGCCAAAGGTCATATAGGGGGCCCTTCGGGGCCCATGAGACTGATTCTCCCCGTCAGCAGCTGCTAGTACAATGATGACCCATTGTCGAAGACATGTTTAATGAGCTCTGCATGTTTGCTGTCATCTCTTTCCTTTATGTCCATCATACTCTCATCATGCGCTCGCTGAATGAAGTTATAATGGTCCGACGGGCCTTTGTGGAGCTAATTTAGAACCGCAAGGCGTGTGAAGCGTTCCGAAAACAAAACGATGGTCTCGACCGGTCCTCTGAAAGACGGCCCGGGCCCTACAAATGTATTTCTGTTCGGCTTAAAGAAGAGCTTAGCGAGTTATTTTTCAGGCCTTAACCTGTGAACCTTCCCAGAATGGCTCAAACTCGAACCCTTCTCAGCAAACGAGAGCGCCTTAAAGGTCCTATTTACTGGGACAAATTTTATATAGTTACACAGCTGCAGGGACAAATAGGGAAAGGTGACCTGTTTAGCACCATGGAGGGGCACGAAGGGAGGAGTCGGGTGGGGCTGTGCGGGGAACTGAATCCGCCTGAATGTGTTCAGTCTCCAACACAGTGGAGACTTCATTAAAGTAACACATAAACAGCTGTTGTCTTTAACATGTAAACTATTGGGGATCCAAAACTGAGCTGAATGTGCCCTCGGCTCCCCCACAGGCATATGGGCGTTAATTAGCTGGATATAGCCATAGATTAATTATAATATTTTTTCTTTGCCCATTGGTATCAATGGAGGAGCCAGACAAAGTGTGCTTTGTTCTCTGACGCAGGACATTCTGTGGCTGGACTGAATGGGTCTTGGCTATGTCTACATGGATTTGCCATATGGCAACAAAAAGGAAAGAATGGAGCCAGAGAGCGCTTTGTGTTGGAAATCAGAACAAGCTCCCCGTCACAGCTTACGGCTGACAAAGTCACCATCAAAAAGTCTCCGTTTCCATCCAAACATTCGTGTCATACAGTCATGGGAGGGCCAGGAGGGGGAGGGGACTGGAGAAAAATTATGAATTATAGCCCCATATTCGCTTTGTGGGTATTGACGGGCGGCCATGCATGGATATAGCCATGGATGCATGCATGCAAGGGCCCCACGTTTGGCTTCTTTCAATTAAGGGTAAACTTGCAAGTATGACCAGTTGAATGGTCTGTTTCAATAGACGTGCACCATTACAAAGACTAGTAGTTTTCTTTCTGCACTTTCTGGCAGGTGGCCTCCACGCCCGGTGTATCCACGGCGGGGTAAACAGAGTGCGTGTGTGCGAGTGGGTCCTTTGGAGGGCCTTGTCGAGTACGGGTTGGATGTGTGCGTGTGTGAGTGTGTGTGTTTTGGGGATGGGGGGCAGTGGGTGGGTCTTTGCGGCGGACAAAGCGGGGATCCAAAGGCAGCTGCTGCTTCTTTACAAGAGGCGAAAGGGCCTTTAAATCTGAGCCTATATCCCGCAGCTGCCATTAGGGGTTGCTGCGTCTGAATGCGGGTTTCCCCCCGCAAAGGGTCTTTGGGTTCGTGTGAAGCGGATCCACGCAGACAGAAAGTGGCCGCGTCACTATGGGGGCCATTTGATATCTATATCTGTGATGGTGACGGAGAGCCGGAGGATCCGACAAAACACAGAGCGGTCGCACTTTCCACACGCGTTTCAGGTGGCGATGCTGGTCGTTTCACTCCTTCACACGTTGTCTGGCGGTTTGGGTCATGTGGACGTTTTCCATACCCAAATAGCGTGGTCAATTTGTGCCTGCAGGGGTTTGTTCTGTTCTGGCTTTTGGCAACCAAAGATTTGAAGCCACCGATGAAATGTGGTTTTAAGAATTAAATATATAAGATGTACAAGAAGTAGATCTAGAGAGTTATATTAGAGGGACCAGGTTCCAGAGTCTGCTGTTCTATTACAGTTTTCTGGCTGTAAATGTAAGTAGGGTTGATATATATACAAAGTCCTCAGAAAAAAGCAACTAATTAACAGGCATATGAATTTAGCATTTAATAGCTATTTAGTGGCAAAATTAATTAAAGTACCCAAGAATGTAGAAAAATTATTAAAGTAAGATTTTTAAAGTAGATAAGCAGTAAATGGTGATACGTTTAGGGCAAGTAAAAACCTCTGTAGAGACTTTAAAGAAAACAAAAAAGAGCACTTACCTTCATAATTTATTCAAAAATTACATACATTATTAGTGGTATATTTTCTGAACAGGCATTCAGAAATTATAGTTACATTAGGAAGTTTTTCAAGGCTAATTATCTCAAATCATTCAAGTACTTTATGACAAAATTACTATGCACTGGTTGAAATTGGTATAAAATGGCAACATGTTCAGAAAATACATTATTAATTTATAAGATTTACTCATTTTAATTAGACTGTAGCTTTCATATGGAAACACAAAGCAGAACATACAATTTTTTTTTAAAAACAAACTACCAAATGCTTGGTCTACAGGGAAGCCTGAATTGATCCTGAGCCAACCAGGCACAAAACACAAACGCTCTTAAAGGTTTAATTTGAAGATATTTTATTTTCCTCTTTTTTTCTTTCTTTTTTTTTTTTCTTCAAAAAAATTACTTAGGGCACTTGTATGAAAAAAATAAAACACACACCATACAACAAAGAAATTCAGTTGTGTTTTTTTTTTAGGCTTAACAACTATTGGGAAGCTACGAGATTGCAAAACACCACAATATCTTAAAAAAAAAAAAAAAGAAACAGCAAATAAAATAAAATCGAAAATTGGCAACAGACTAAAATCAGCAAGGCATTTGACAAATAAAGAGAAACATAAATAACTTATAAGTTAGAATAAACTTAACATATATACATTTACAGGGGAAAAAACACAACGACTAGAAACAAACAAACGCTACTGTCTCTATAAAGCTGTACACTTTTGGCCAGTGTAGAAGATTTATATATTTTTTTTCTCTAGGATTGCACAGATGTTAAAACATTTAACACTGTCGAGTGGCTGTATGCAAAAGCAACAATGAATGCTACATTTGTACTGGATAGAAGTAATCCAAACGAAACTTTTCTCCCTTTTATTTTCCTTTTTCTTTCTTCTCGTTTTAGTTTTTTTTATTTATTTTGTTTTTCCTTCTTCCATCCACCCGCCCCCCCTTTGAGTTCCCAAACCGTTCGGTCCTGAGAGGAGCTGCGGGCGGTGTCGAGGCTCCGCTCCGCCGGGGCTCACCGAGGTTCGAGCCGGCGGAGTAAGCGGGACTCCCCCCCGTCCCCGTCCCCGGTTCTCTTCCTCCGGCGGCCTCAAAAGCGGCTCTCGGTCCGTAGGAATCCTCAAAAACGCGCAGGGAAGTAGTGCAACAACAAAAAAAGTGTAAAAGAAGAAGAAGAAGAAGAAAAACGCCACCTAAGGAGGAAATCAAAAATAGACATGGTTCAGTTTTTCGACGAAATTAAAAAGCATTTCGTTTCACGAGAAAAGCGGCGAGTCAGCTTTCCACTGAAAGAAGAAGAGTGACGACAGCAGCGGCGAGGCGTCGCCCCTTCTTAGCGCAGCGTTTTCCCGCCACATTGTGACGTACACATCCCCCCTCCCAGCCCGCTGGTGTTACTACAGCTACTACTATCACTGTAGCTGCTCCTGTGATTTCACCACCAGCTCTCTCTCTCCTCCCACCATTCCCCACGTCCACTCAGCCAGCCGAGATAACGCTGTCTGGCTCAATCACTGGCAACCACATTATTACAGAATTGATCACAAATGACTAGCTATGTGCTACAGCTGTTACAATTTGAAGAATTAAAAGAAGAAGAAGAAGAAGAAAAGCGTAATTGCTGTTAATAATGTGGGTAATTAAATGAATGTTCTTACGTTCAACGGATCCTCTTTCGCGGAGTTTGTTCCAACGAGATGGGAGACTTGGAAAGTCTGTCGGCAGCCTTCTTTCGTTTCACGAAGAAGTCTGTATGAAAGAAATTATAATATACATAAGTCACAGTATATACATTTATCTGGAATTAAAGCGGCTTCTCTGGGTTGTTTTCCCCTGTAACTACCTGTGATGTGCGTGTTGTTGTCATCAGCAGCAGCAGCAGCAGCCGACCTCTTGCGCCGAACACGGGGAGCCTGTCTGCGAGTCCCTGAGATCCCTGTGACCGGCCGGTTTTCCTGATTCACCTCCGCCGGGGTCGGGGAGCTACTTTCGCCGTCGCCGCCGACGACGCTGCGGTCGCTCTCCGGTACCGCTAAGCGCTCCATTACATCCCCGTCGGAGCTCTCCGACATAACGGATTCCGAGAAGGGCGTCTGCTTTACGGGCGTCGCCGGGACGCGCGTCCTGCCGCTCTGCACCGATTCCCGATAAAACGCCGCCGTCCTCTCCGCGGGCATCTCTTCCCACTCGTAGTCCCCTTCCAGCGGCGTGTTGTCCTCGAAATTAAAGTTCCATCTCTGCTGGTCCCGCTCGGAAATCTCCCGCAGCTTGGCTTTCACGTCCCGACTCAGCTCGTCGTGATCCACCGGCCCGAAAAGACTGCGGCACACGCCGGTGCGCCTTTGGAGAGGGAAGGTCCTGCGGGCCACCAGCCTCTCCAGCGCACTGCTCGATAGCTGGACGTGGGACATCTCCGAAAAGAAGATCCAGGTGTTGGTTTAGTTGTTGTTTCGTTGCGCTGGAAGTGCGTGTCTGCCTGCCCCCTCGTAGCTCGGTTTAAATGTACCTCGGTGCCGTACGCCTCACAATTTATAACCTCCCAACGTGTCGCGTAGATCCAGGACTTCCTTCATTGGCTGGCCGAAACTCCAACCCTCCCCGAATACGCACACAACCCTCACCACTATGTCCTCCCGCCGACTCTCCCGTTCTTAAATCTCCATTTCTTTTCACGCATCAGTGACTCTCGTGTGTCCAAATTTTTGACATTTCAAGAGTTCAAAAAAAAAAAAAAAATGGCCAATGCAATTCCTGTTTAACAATTTAATCTCAATCGTCCTGAAGATCTTAGACGCAACTATAGTTACAACTATCTTATGAATTGTTTGCTTCTGGACAGTCTCAAACACACCTGCAGGTTATATCCCATGTCAGTGTGCACACACAAGGGCCCCTTATCTTTCAGTCCTTCAGCAAACAATGAGCGCTTTGGATCATGTTTCCCAGTCAGTCTGCAGAGATGTTGCACACAGATGCAACCTCTGCTGCAGCTCTAATACACCAGGTCAAAAATGCAACATCAGGGGATGAAAGATTCCAATCATATCAATAAAAAGTTGAAGACTAAAATCTCTGCAGCTGCTGTTTTACGCATATGTGAAAGTACTATATTATTATTATTATATTTTTTATTATTGTTTTTTTTTTTTTTTGCCTTATTTTAACTTATTTTTAACAAAATTTTAACAAAAAAAAAAAAAAAAGAAGATTGTGTTAACTCTGCCTGCACATAGCAGAGTCTCCTCAGGTCCGAGCAGAGAAAACGGACAACGCCTTTGCAAGGAAAGACGGGTCCACAGCGACCCTTAGTGGTAAGGAAATGGCACTGCAGATTGAGCAAATGGCGCAACTTTGAATAATAATTTGTAGACGCTTTTCCTTGTGCTTATTTCTTCCTTCTTTTTTTCTCACCTGCATGTTCCAGAACATCAAACCTTTTCAAAGACAATATGAGATATAACATAAAAGGCCATTGTAAAACTGTGATTTAATTTATTAGCTGAAACAAGTGACCAATCTGACATGATATACAAAAAGTAGCATAATCATTATTTAATTATGATTGAACAAATTTGTTTTGAGAAGCTGAGTTCTATGTCACTAGACACACCTAAGCCTAATTATTGCCATTCTCACAAAACCAAGAAATAACTTGCATAGAGCTTGTCCGGAACCATAGATACACCCCCTGAGCTAAAAACAACTGTAGAACAGGTAAGTCACTGACATCTATCAGTCTGGATTGGATTACAAAGTCATTTTGGGGGTTTTGGCAACCAAGTCAACCACATTGTAAACAGTCATCCAAATATGGAGAGAGAGTGGCCATCTTACGTAAATTAAATCTGCATCCCAAAGGTCACAAAAGAACCAAAGTAAACATCTAAAGAACTGCAGACCTCACTTGCCTTCAGTTTTATAATGCAATACTAAGAAAGAGAGTTTGTGAAAGAATGAGACCCAGGAGAGAGTTTTGTGACAAAAGCCATGTCAAGAAAATCCGAGCTCATCCCGCTTCCCCATGCTGGAGATTTAAGTTAAACAGTAATAATAAATAAAGTTATCTTTAAAATGAATCACTCAAGTGACATTAAGGCCCAGCAGTAGACTTAGGTGTCAATAAAATAAATCTGGTTGTGTGTGTTGTTTTTGTCTCATGCAAACTTTGCTTTAATTCTACTTTTCTCTATCTAATCATAAGAAATCATAGTCAGTCAGAAAGAGTCATTAAACAGGAAAAGCAGGTTTCCTGGAAAAAGAGGAAGTTTCCAGCCTGCAGATTTATAAAAATAGCTGAGACTATTCCTTATTTCAAAGCATGAAAGTTTTAAAGAATGAAATCTAAACATTATTAGTAATTGGATAAGATTCAAAGTAAAATACTTATATTAATATTGGTTTACTTGTAATAATACTTACAGTTACATTTGTGAGAACACCTACAAGAAAAACAAGTAACTGTAACTTTGGTATCAAATAATTAGAATCATGGATTATTCTTGGTTTCTTTTCAGAAAACATCTGTAATAACTCACATTAAGATTATAATAAGTATAATTAATAAGTTATGGTTATAAAATCATAAATGAATGCTAAATCAGAGAAGCTAAAGAAAATAAATGTAATATAAATGTGATTTTGACATTGAACTTGAAATGGTGTAAAAAGGTGTAACTGCAATTAAACATCACTGATATGTTGGAGGTAGATGGTAGGTGAAAGGTGAAACGTTTCAGAGAAAATGTTGTGCAGGCAAGGGACACAGGAGGTTGAGCAACCCTGAGACATTAGCACAGACATTAGGACATAATGTCTGTAAGACAGTGATGGATATGAGATCATCTGTCTGAGCAGTCAGCCAATGAAACCCTATAAAAGGTGGGTGCAAAAGAGGAACCTTCAGTTGGATCCTCCGGGCAGCTTCGAGCCAAGATCGAGATGGACAAAGAACTCTGCAGCTGAAGAAGAGCCGGAGCCACGGAGCCGGAGACTGTCCTGCACATGGAGACCAACCCGTCTGGCCCACAATCTGTGGCTTCGAATCGCACTTCTCTCATCGGCTGGGTTCTGACCCCAAAGACAAAGATGAAGACAAAGACAAAGGCAAAGACAAAGAAGAAGAACTGGTGCCTTTTTTCCTGCCAGCACCAAGTCCTGTGTGACCTCACCATCCATGCGGAGAAGAAGCTCATCAGACCTACAGAGATCCCTGCCTTCGCCGATCAACTTCCTCCTCCTGCTGCAGCACCTTCTTCATCATCAAGCCAAGTCTGGGGTTCGAAACGCCAAACTCCGTCCGTCTCTCTCAAAGGTTCCCTTTTTAGTTCTCAGTGTCAGCATTAGGGAAAGATAGACTAGATGATTGATTTTACTTATTTGATTATTTCTGCTACTGAATTAAGCTGTACTGACCCTTGCAAAACTGCCTTACTAATAAAATATTTAGCATAAAGAAAATCTAAAAGATGTTGTGGACATTCAGTTAATGAGTCACCTTAAAGTTCTTTGATGGTTGTAAAATAGCTGTGATGTTTGATTCTAGAGAGGAAGAGGTGGAAAATGTTTTTAGGTTGCTGGTAGCCCATATTTAAAACCTCATCCTTGGGACTCGCCCGAGTCACTAAAACCTACCTGGTTCAATAACAAATGCAAGTTGCAAAATAGAGAACGAGCGACCGTTAACAGGTGTGCTCTGTGAAACTAGTTGGCTGTAGGCTGCTCAGTCTGGCTAATTCACAGGGGGAAGAAGGGTGGGACACCTGGATGTAGGCCGTCAGATAACCAGGCGAATCGTTTCTCAAAACCAGCTTAAACAGAGTTTACTTCAGTTCTGGACAGGGTAAATCCCAGCAGATTTAGGAAACTCAATTAACCCGTTAGAAGGAGAGCTGGTAGCACATCTCCCCTCTCAGAAGAGGAAGTACGAGAGTGAGAGAGTAGAGACAGAAAGGAGGGGGGGGGTGTTGCGCAACAACAGCCAACATAGAGTTAAAGGAACACAAAGACAAGTCTTACATTACAACAAAAGAACATCATATCAACAATCTTAACATGATGGTGTGGTGATTAAGGCTGCTTTAGGATCTGAACAACTTGAAATAGATGAATTATTGTCTCTTACGGAAAATCCTGAAGAAAAATATGTGCTACATATATTTTATATATGTTGCTCAGGACAATGATTATAAACTTAATGAATTGAATTTTCCTAGAAGTACCGCCTCAAAATGGCTACAAATCTTGAGTAAACGTTTTGGAGTGGGCTATTCCAGAAACTAGTTAGTACGTTCAAAGTTAAACCCCGTTGAGATGTGGTATAACCTTAAACATACAGGCAGAACTTAATTTTTACAGAAAGCAGGTTAACCAGATTCTAAACCTGATCTTAGGACTTTTTATGGCAGGCATGAGTGAGAAGATAAAAGGCAGGAGCCGAGTTTTATTTTCCGTTTTGTTGAAACACACGGCAGTGGGAGGTGTCACTCGCATCACACGGTGACGCCATATGACAAGACTTCCAGCTTGTCAGTAAGGCTTCCATGTGAGTGTCATCAGAGTCACATGCATGGAGACAAGGAGAGAAATCTCCTTGTGAGGAGACTTAGCAGTGCTCACTGCTCAACAACAGCTCAGCTGAGTTGTCATCATGTGATGGTTTATGACTGTGGGCAGGTGATGCAGTTTGAGACATTTTCTTAATAGTGCAGCTCTCCAATTGTCGTGGTTAAGAAAAGAACTAATGAGTTCCTGTAAATTATTTATCGTAAAACGTAGTGCCTTGCAAAAATCGTAATACTGCTTGATGTTTTTGGATGTTGCCGCCATAAATCTCAATGTGTATTCGTCTAATTTTAGTTGACAAATCAGTACAAAGTAGTATATGATTGTGAAGTAGAAGGAACATTATGCATGTATTTAGTTTTTTTGTTGTTGTTGTTTTTGACAAATATAATTCTCAAAAGGTGAATGTGCATTTGTGTGTATCCCACACCAAAAAACATCTCACAGAGCACTGTTCAAGCCGTCATCTTAAAATGGAAACGGCACAACTATTAGTCTGGCCCAGTGGTGTCAAACTCCAGTCGTCAAGGGCCGGTGTCCTGCAACGTTTTAGATCTCTCTCTGCATCAACATACCTGGCTCTGCTAGTGAGGCAGTTTCACCTTTTAATTCAAGTGTGTAGGACAATGGACATGTGTCAAAGTTGCAGGACTCTGGCCCTTGAGGAATACCGTTTCCTCAACAAATGTTGGTGCTTGCAAAAGTGTGGCAAGAATACATCGATTGTTGAATGTATGGTGTGTATAATCTAGGAAACACACCAAACAAGTGTTGTTATCTTCTGGTCAGAAGAAGATAACAATATTGTTATCTGGTCAGAAGATAACAATATTGCTTTGGTCAGTTTTGCTGTAAAAGTACTTATAAATAACTTGCTTGGCTTGGCAATATTACACTTTTTGGCTTGCATGCAAATTGTTGTGTTTGATGGAAACCAAAGGCAACACAGTGAAATCACTCACACAGTGAAACATGACTGTGGCTGCATCATGCTGCAAGGATGCTTTTCTTTAAAGCAAATCAAATGTTAGAACAGGACGGCCAAATCCAAAATCTAAATGCAAATCCAAGCATTCTGGAACGTCACATTGTAGCTCAAGTGCTCCCCCTAATGGCTATTAGGTCAAACAAGAGCAGCTTAATCTTTGCCTACTGAGAACAGTGTATCATCCATCCAACGTGGTAACTTCATCTCTCTTGTTAGTCTAATGGGTTTTTATTAATAAAGTAGGCAGCATAAGCTACATCTTAGCAAGGGGATGATAGATAACTCAAGCTGATCGTTGCTTCTCACAGCTTCTTTGGGTTTAAGTTGGTTACTGATTGGCTTAATGAGGTGGGAGGATAACACCTTGGTTCCCCAGGCAAGGCTGTCTAGAAGAGATGCTATCAGCCGTAAAAATGCAAGGAGAAAGTCTGCACTCATTATGTTTCAAAGGGGATTTGGGGGGGGACGATTTTGGTGTTTTCACAAAAGCAGCAGGTGCGGCCGGTCTGGAGTTCTGCTGTGATCACTGACTTCTTAGGCCGGGTGTGATTCTTTCATCTTGAAACATGCTTGAACTCAAGGTTGCTTGACTGGCTTTTTGAAATAAGTGGAAGCAGCCAGAGGTCTGGGTTCTGGCCGAAAACAGCCTGGAGGCAGAGGGAGTTTCAGGCCGAATGCTGATGGCTGAGGTGGGCAGTGACCAGCAACAGGTTGGTTTGTGTTCATTTGAACCGAGTGTGCCTGTTGAATGTCTGATGAAGTCATGTGAGGCCTAAAACCAGCGTTTTAGATTTGTTGAAGGAAAACAAAAGATAATGTGCACACAATTTTGAGGGTAGAGTTAGTATGAGTGGTGCTTATGGCAAAACACTTCCAATTTTAGTTTAATCAGAACACATGACATGTCTTCAAAAATGAAGGCCTTTGTCCCTGAGTGCATTTTGCAAGGTTTTTTTGTGTTGCTTTTGTAGTCATGGCTTCTTTCTCTCTTGAGTGATACTTGCATGTAATGTTTGAACAGATGAGTGTGGCACCTTCATGCACTTGTGAACTCTTCCCAAAGATGAGCCAGACTTGTGCCAGTCCATGATTCTTGTCTTCGTTTTCAGACATTTACAATGCCATGGCAACATCAGCTTGGTTTTTCCAATTGTTTAAGGGCATTGCAGTCTTGGTGTAAAGCTCTGTACTTTTGGCCTTTTTTTAACCCCATATTCTGGGAATTAGTGAATGAATTAGTGTGACTTAATGAGAAAGAATAAAAAGAATATAGGGTGACATTTTATAAAGTCTACACCTTTAATGCTTATTTTGGGATTTGTAGTTTTCTTTGCGTTTCACGTGAGCTTTCCTCTTTCGCCTGGCTTGGGTGCTGCCGTTTCAATCTTGCGAACACGTAATTTCTTGGGTGATGTTTGGTCCATGTCTCCGCCCCAGACACGGACCATTCACCTGAACAAACCGAGCCCTTTGATGTTTCAGACGCTGTGCAGGCAGGACTGCTGAGCGTTGCAGGAGGTGAACAAATGGAAAATTGCTCACAAAAAGCCTACAGCCTATTGTGAAACCTAAAAAAAAAAAAATCCCTGCACTTTCTGCATGCTGCGTGTAGGTTTAAAGCAGACATGTGACATACTCAGATAAACCAGTTGCCAAGTCATTGCACTCCTCCGAATCGTGTACACAAACAGCCATTCATTAGGCATTCTCAGCGTTATTAATTTCAATAGGCTGCGTAAAACCCCAGAAAGATGGTTAAGGGTTATCTCTTGAATGTCGTTACACTATAATTCCTTTTCAAAGTGCACACAATCCTTCAGTTTGTTCTGTGGAGGCCTGAGAGCATTGTTCACTTCACTATCTGAAAAGTGGAAACGTCATTTTCATTTTGGGCCATATCAAAAATCTGAATGCTCTTAAAGGGCCGGCTGTGCCAGAATATACTGATGAAACCCATTAAATTGCTAAAATATTAATAAATAGCTGTTCCTGTGGTGTTTTGTGATTGCTTTAGCGTTTTTTGTATTTTTTTTTTGTATTCAAAGTTAAAGATTTTGTGGTGCCAATTTAGAAATGTTTGTAAGGATTTATTTTATTTTTTACAATATTTATGCTAATGTGTGATGTTAAATGTGACTTTTTTATTTCTCACCATATCTATTACGGACTATAACTTGACGACCAGTAAGGCTGAGACAGCAGTCATTTAAACTCAATGTTTTTGACCAATTTTGAGAAAAATTTGCAGTAAAAACAGAAAAAAATGGAGATTTGTTGATTTTGTGTGAATTTTGTAGATTTGTGAAAAACTGGAAGGACTTATTGATGTAATTTGTTGTCAAAAGGGGCCACATAAAAAGCTGCATCTAGCCAGATGTGGCCCCCGGGGGCCTTGAGTTTTGACACATCTACTGTAGGCCCTGCAGGAACAGCAGTGGTCAGAAAGGCAGCCAAGAGGCCCACTATAACTCTGGAGGAGCTGCAGAGATTCACAGCTCAGGCGGTGGGAGTCTTTTATAAAAAAGCATTACGCTCTCTTTTGCTCTGTTTGAACAATGTTCTATGTTGTATATCAGAGGTTTACATTTATTTTGTCAGAGAAACAATAAATGCCTTTCTTAATAGGAAGATTACTGTTGTTTTTGAAGGCAAACTATGAGAAAATCCTCCAACTCTTTAGTCATTCATTTACCTTTAACAACTGAGGTTTTGTGAATAAAAATGTTTAATCTACAGTGGTTTACAAGATAATGTCTACCCAGTGTTCCTCTTTGCCTGAAAGGAGTTTTGGCAACCACATAAATTCTTTTCATTTTAATCTTTAACTTTTGTTCTCTTAAACTCATAAGCTTATCAAAGCAGGGAAGAAGTAAAAACATCCAATAAAAAGCAAACAAAGTCACCAAATTTGAAATACCTTTTAAAAACTAATCGTTCCCCCTGACTGAATACAGTTTGTCAGATTACTACCACAATCGCCAATGTGTTTTATTGATATTTTAGTTGCGCTTTCATTTTATAAAGAAAAAAAAATCTGAAAAGATATTCCAGGACTTTTCATGATATTTTTTGCCCTTTGTTATTTGCCAAATAGCATATTTGTTGTCCCGATTGAAAGTCAAACTTTTACTTGATGTGCTCGACACATAAAGAATTTTGTTTTTTTTTTATGTTTCATGGAAACAAATGAAGAGAGAAAATGTCATACATCAAATGTGAAGTTATAATAAAACTACGACAATTAAATACAGATATATTTTCGTAATAAATATATTCAGTGTTTGTTTTAATAACAGCTCAAGTAAATAAGTAGATTGATTTATTTTTTGTTGCGTGTTTATTTCTAAAGGAGGCGGATATGACGCTATGCAAATTATCCAATTACAGCCATGCTAATAGCTTGTAGCAAAAACGCCGGTTTAAAGCGCCTCTTTTTAACCTGAAGCTCAGACTGAGCACAGTCCTGCTCAGCTCTTTGTACCGTTACTGAATGTTAGTAACTCACAGACCGATAATACTGAAAAGTAAATGTTCCTCAGTAAAGCGAGGTTATGCCGCACAGGAAAGTAGGCGAAGCTGGACTTCCGAGTCGAATGTGTTTATTTTCATAATAAAACGATTTCAATTCGTCATTATTAAGACGCACAGAAAAAGCAGACGGGCTTCCGAATGCCTGTCAAGTCACGGCCATTTTGTGAGTGGCATTTTTACGAGACGCTTTATTAATAATAAAATAAGAAGCTGTAGAAGACTGTTGCTGAGGTTTGTATTGCTTACTCTGTATGAAAAGGCATCTTTGCGTCTGACATTAAATAAGAGTAAATGTTCCTTGTTGTCAGTTGGGATTATCAGAAGTTTATACCTTCTAAATGGCAAGGACTTTTCTTTTTTTTTTAAAGAATTATCATTGCTTTCTTTACATTTGGAAGCTTATACACACTAGATTTACCACACCTTGGAATAATTTGGGAAAGCCCAGAAGATGATATCATGGCAAGCTTCTGGAAGGCAATGATAAGGTACTTCATCCAATCAACCCTGGTCAAGGTTTGAGTAATTTTCAAAAGAAAAGTACTTCTAAGTGTAATATTACTGCACCATGCTTTTTAATTTCTACTTGGCTATTATTAATGTTGTTTTATTGTTATAATATCATAGTACAATTTCTGGCTAGGCTACCCCCTCTAACTGCTTCCCTGTTTGTAACCAAACAAATGTTTCTTCCTGAATTTGTTGTGTAATGACCTTATGTACTTCTATTCATTGTTGCTATTTTATCTTCAAAATATCAGAATTTTCGCATCACTTTATTCAAATTACACCAGATGTCAAAACAGCGTATTGGAACAACATTACTCTTACCGCGCGAAACTGCCTCTCACAACATGGCGCCCGCCCCGACGTATCACTTCTAACCGGAGACGGAGGGCCGTTTTACTTTGAAGAGCAATGACCGGAAACGCCTTTGTGTTTCAGAGCATGTGATTGTGTGCGGAGCGTGCAGTTGATTGTCAATGCTTCAGCAGTGGTTCTGTCTGTCTGTGTGGGTACAGCCGGGCTTTAAACAACTTTTTTTTTCATTAGCAGCAAAAGCTGTTTTCGACTTTTGCTATAATGTGTCGAGTGGCAGCAGCTCCTGCCGCCCGTAAAACAGCCCGTAAGCACACAAATTAACCCAGCTGGTGAGTAGTCGTAGCTACATTTCAAACGCACACGAGCGGCTAGCTAATAAATGTCCTGAGTCCTTTAAAAGGAGAGCCATAAATAGTGAAACGCTGTCTTAAAGAAGTCTCTTTATACCGGCTGGTTAATTAGTAACAAACCTTTTAGTTGACTAAGTCTCCTAGACAAGGTCAAACATTTAAAAATAGCTACCAATAGCTAACCAATCTGTGTGACATGAAAGCAGAGCTTTGATTTGTTTATTAGCTTCTACAGTTTAAAATCCTCGCAGGGTGTTTTGGAGGAAGTCGTCATTGCTGACAGTCTAGGAACGGATGACATTTAAATAGTTTGATGTAAGTAGGCGGCGTCGGTCTGCCTGTCTGACAGGTTCACCGCTAAGCACAACTGAACGGGACGTGATTTTCAGGTTGTGTTTTTTTTTTTTCTCTCTCTCTCCCTCCCTGTTGTTCAAGTTACGTCGATTTTTCACCGGCCACCTCAGGATGCTGGCAGCCACCTGGGTGGGGCTGACGCGGATCCCAGAGACCAGGAGCAGATCTCAGGGATAAGCCAAACCGAGCCGGATCACTACTCCTCCTCTACTTCTTCTTCTTCCTCTTCCCCCCCTTTTCTTTTCTTTGAAAGCAAAGTGGGAGGCTTTCAAAAGGGTGAAGGCAGTCACCCAACCAGCCATGACCAAGTCCGAGTCGAAGAGAAGCGGCGTGTCCGCCGGCAAGTGCGCCAGCGCCGCATCCGCCGCCGAGCAGGTCAACAACGGCTCGTTTGATGTGGGCTTCCCGGAGCCGAGCCCCGCAGCCAAAGCCAAGGTGCTGAAGCAGACGTCCAAGGAGAGCCTCTACCGGAGAAACGCGGAGTGCGAGGTGTACGACGACGGGACCAACACCTTTTTCTGGTGAGTGGGGGACCTGAGGGTGTCACGACCACCTACACACGGTGGAGGGGGCGGGGGACCGCGAGTTTTGTTTTCTAATGCATCAAGGCTGTCTGAAAGTCAGCCCCAAGTGACCTCCGTTTATTCCAGCACAGCTAGAGCTGAATTAGTGGGTTTCCTCACACAGACTCACATTTTACATCCAAGCTTACCTACTAGTGTCCCACCCTGCTTACCCAACACTAGATGAAGATGGCAGACAAATAAACCTGAGGTCCTGTACTGCAGGTGGTGTTCTGTGTAGGCTGGGAGCGGGGCTGTGAACGTGTCATTCCCTCCCTGCAGCAGTTTTTCCTAGCTGTCTTGGCTCTTCAGTGTAACGGTTTAGTGTCTTTGGTGGCGGAGGCAAGTCACATTTCCATGCAAGAGTATTAAATGTTTGACTCAACTTGGGCTGAAACAAGTAATCAGATTTATTGTGGTTAATCGGTTATTGAAATAATTCTCAGATAATTTAGTAATAGATTAATTAAGTGGAGAATACACAAAACAGGCCATTTGGTGAAAGAACAACACAGTCAGAGGTGGACTAAGTCAAACCTCTGTAAAAGTATAAATGTTTATCTTGCATTAAAGAAAATAGCCTTCTTTATCTTTAAACATGTTCCACTCAAATTCAGATTCTGTAAAAAATAATAATAATAATAATAATCACCTTTTATTATATAAACCCCCCCACCAGATTAGCTTTTCATTCGTCAATGATAGAAGTTTTTTTTTTCTAGCTGCAGATACATATACTAATAAAATGTTTGTTTACTTATCAAAAAAAGGAACTGAATTATGTTTATTTACATTTTACTTTATTTGTCTAATATTGTACAAAATAAACTTTACAGGGTGCCTGGGCAAGCTTAAAAAGTTGTGACTTGGTGGTCGCTAACTTGCTGCTAATATACCCTTCCTAGCTAGCTAGCTAGCTTTTTTTTTTTTTATTAAGGAAAATACATCACTAGTTGGATGGACGATTGTTTTTGCCGATAAGATCCAACAGGATCCCGCAATCATTTCCTATATTGAAAGGTTGTTTTTTTTTGTCTTACATTTTGTCCTAGCTAGAATTAAAAAAAAGGTCTTAAAAAGTCTTGAATTTGGCTGGCTACAACCTGCAGATACCCTGTTTAAGTACATATAGGAAAAATCTTCAGAATGTGCCATATATTAAAAAAAATTCTGATTAATCGTCAGAATAATCGATTGCAAAAATAATTGTTAGCTGCAGCCCCATTTTGTACAAAATCAGCCTCTTCCCTTATAAAAACAAGTGTCTTCCAGACTGACAGTGCAAATATTTGCTGGTTTATTTTATCGAGCATCTAAAGTTTATTCAACTAACTAGTAAACGTGCTTAAATGTAAAAACTAATGCAGTCAAACTACAACATGTCTGATTATTATGTTCATTTTTACGGTGACGTTTTGCTTCCTCTCGATCTTTTCGATCTCTGTTCCAGACTTTTCGCCACATTTTATCACGCTGCAACTGCACATTTCAGAAAAGTTACAAATGAAAATCTTAAAACATTTGCATTAGTATTCAACTCCCACGTACTCGGATGCCCCTAAATGAAGCAAACGGTTCAGGATCTGTTGATTTGACGAAAGATGGATGAGGCTGAACTTTGAAAACCAGGTGTCGTTTAATTTTCGCTTCCCTTTACAGTAAGACGGCCTTTTATTGCCGTTTCATTCTGTCACATGAAACGACAATAAAACAAAAGGTTTGATGAGGCACGTTTAGCCAAAGTAAAACGGTAAAATCCTTCCCACATGACATGTGCAGCGAGTTGTTCATTGATCCGATGCGTCTTTGGAAACAACAGTGCTGGTAATCTCCACCTCAGACATGTGTGGAAAATTGGTGACAGCTGGCCAGTGATAAGAGTGAAGGATTTAGTGATTATCCGGATCACAGGTCAGCCTGGAAATGCAGAAAGCGGTTAAAAGAGCAGCTGCTTCTTATTTGTTTATTTTTGCAAACAGGCAGATCTGACTTTAAGTTTAGTCTACCGAGGGTTGTGGAGAAATGTCCCAAAACAGTTTGAGGATGAGGAAACCTGCCTCGAGTTGGTGAGGAGATGGAAAGTAGAGGCGGTCTGCCTTGTAGGGGCAGACTGGAAAGTGGTTTTTATTTTAAGAAGTGGGGGGAATAAGAGGATTAGAATGGACGTCACTCTGATTTGCAGTAAATGTTTCTATTGCTGTAACTTTTCTACCCATTTAAAACTGCTGGTTGTACCTCAGGTTTACCAACGGGCTCCGTTCTAATCTCAGGCTCTCTGAGCTACACAGAACCGGTATTTGTTCTCCTCCGTTGTTGCTGTGTGGTTGTCAGCCTGGAGGCAAACAAAGGGCCCTCCCCTCGTCCTCCTGCCGAACAGGTTGGATAAGGAGGTGGAACCAGGAGAAAATACTAAGGCCGCCATGACTCACTTGGAGGACTTGGAGAGCAGCTCTTGTTCTTCAGGTTGACTGAGGGAAGCTGTGATTGCAGCATGAAATGCAGCCGTTAGAATTCACCTTGCAGAAAGTAAAACCTGACCTAATAATACGAATGCAGGTGCTGGTCTGTTTGTTTGGGTTTATTTGTATGTATTTATTTCTTCATTCACTTCTTGTTTAGCTCAGATTATTGAAACAGACCAGGGATGCGCAGATTTGAAAATTTGTACCAATATCCGATACAGATATTGTTGCTACGGCCGCAGGTATTATTTTCCATATATTTTTCACTACCCTTTCCACACTTTGGGGAAAAAAATGACCACTCTGCTGTCCTCACCTCAGCTTTGGTTAAACATCCCGCAATCCTGCACTGTATAAATATCAATGTCACATAACCAACTGTCTCCACTCCCCTCCAGAAACCATGTCAACAAAAAATAAATAAATATCAGTTGTCGATATCGGGCCAGTTTTATTTATCATACTGATAACTAGACTGTAGACTAATATCGGCCGATACCGATGTCAGTGCCGATATATCGCACTTTGTTAAATTAAACTTTTAATTTTTGGCAATTGCTGGCTGGTATTGGGATGTTTCAATGTTAATATTGAGTTCAGAAGCTAAGAGCACATACAGCTTTTATTTTTTGTCTTGTAAATTTGATTTTTGTTTTGACAGTAATATAATTCTATCTGTTTTCTTTTCTTGGCTCTAAAAATCACCATAAAATCTCCAATGTTACAGTTCACGCATCTCCAGGTCAAAATATGAAATTGAACTTTTTTTTTTTCTAATTTGATTTCTGCTCTGATAAATTACATTTAAAAAAATGTCAACATTTTTTTTTTTTATCAGTTTCACATTACCACTTGCCTTCTTTTTATGAAGACAAGTGGTCTTTTTATGGCAAGTCCTTAAAAAGAAGTTTAAGGCAAGTCTTCCTTTTATGCCTTAAAAGAAGATAAAATTGTTCTTTATGCAACACATGCTTTAAGTTAGGTTTTCAGTTGCATGTATTAAAAATAAAAAAAGCAGAAAGTGAAGCTGAAAAGTTTAATTTAAGCCCCTAACTGGCAACGAATCTCTCTGTACATTCAGCTCATCGCTCCAGTTATAACGCTACTTCATTTCTTATGATAGAGGCAATCAACCCTGATATTATCAATAAGTGGTCAAATAAAACTTTGCCCTCGCAGCAAATCTATCTATAGATAGTAATGCACAGGATATCAGAGTGACACCACTATGGTATGATAAAGGCCAAAGTTTGGTCATTGGTTGTTGGTTCATGAGGAAAGTCGATGGTCCACATCATAGAAACAATGTTTGTGCAACAACCTAGATAGGGAGTTTAACCGTCTGTAGTTTATTTGTAGCTAAACTTAATTTATTAGTTTCCAGACAGAAATCTCTCCCCTAAAAACATGAATTTTTTTGTGTGTGTTAGAGCAACACAAAGCAGCTCATAATTGTAAAATTCAAGTAAGAATGATGCATATTTAGTGTGTATATTGTAGTCAACACTTTGTTGAACCACCGTTTGCTACAATTACCTCTGTACTTCTTCTGGGGTCTGTCTATTCTCTCTTCATACATGCAGGCAAATTTCTTTTTGCCTGTTCTGTCTTTCAAAGTTGGTCTTGAAGTATTAAGTGCTGCCACAGATTGTCTACAGGTTTAGGTCTCGACTTTGGGTGCATTTCCACCAGCCCTGTTTAGTCCTCTTTGGCAAACTCCAGTCTATCAAGTCTGGTTTGCTTGGGGAGGTGTCAATGTGCAATCGAACTCTGGTCCGCCTAGAAACTGAGGTCCCGGTTTGGTTGAAGTGAACTTTGTTGCTTTTCCAATGGAAACATGAACACCAAGCAGACCGGAGACTGCTCCAACAGGAGGAAGTGGACGATAGCGCAGGGCATTTTGGGTAAATACAACCAAGACAAACGTGTTTGTGTAGTTCTACCTGGAGAAATTGTTCTTTGTGTCTTGTTACCAACAACAAAAGAGAAATCCTACAACCACTAAAACTTGACGCCATTCCAATTTCGTTTACATTTCATTAAGAAGGAAGTTGCACTCATGTCTTTCTCAGAGATTTCTTTTTGTTGTTTTCTTCAGTGGTTCTTGGTGCAGCGCCCCCACAGGCGGGTGGGGATAAACAGGTTTTTTAAAGGTTCGTTTGACACAATTCAGTGTGAAAAAGAATCACACCAGCTGAAACTCTTAACAAATATTCCAACTTTGGTCCCCAATCAAACCGAGTATGCTACACTATCAGGTGAGAAAACACCTGTAGACCGAGTTCTTTAGCACGTAAATGTTCTATCTAAACATGAATAGTTTTGAATTTAGGCAAAAAAGTTTAAACTCTCTCCTTATGAGATGCATTTGCTGTGTCATCTGTGTAGTTGGTTGCAAAGAGGTTAACCAGTAGATCTCCTCCGGAGTTACCATGGATCTCTGCTCTGATTATTGCTGAACACAAAGATGGAAACTGTTTAGTAATGACGGGATTTTACTAGGCAGTTAGTTGCACTGGATTAGAGTTAAGGCTGCTCAATACAAATGTGATATACTTCTCAGATTTTTGTTTGTAAAAGATTGAGAAAGTGTATCCATCACCTTTACACTTATGCATCAAACTACTGTGGATCTGTCATAAAATGACATGAGTCTGGCTGTTGGAATATGATCGAAAACGGTCTGAATGTTCTCGCGAAACACTCCAGAGAAATGAAGTTCCGCAGCTTTTGCTCCGGACTTTCCTCCGAGTCGTTCCCCTTTGCCGACTTTTAAAAGATCTCAGCTGGCAGCACCTTGTGTAAACATGGCCGCCGTCCCTCCAGGATTCGAGCATCAAAACGTGTTTTCGTCTATAAATGGCACTAATCTTATTTCTGCCGTCTCTCTCTCTCTCTCTCTCCCTCTCGCTGCCCCTGCAGGCGAGCCCACACCCTGACGGTGCTGTTCATTCTGACCTGCGCCCTGGTCTACGTCACGCTGCTGGAAGAGACGCCTCAGGACACGGCCTACAACGCTAAAAGGTCAGCGCGCCGCCACCGTCACTTCCTCCCCCTCTTCGCCTGACCCCCGAGAGAAGGGCAGGAAATTTTCCACTAAACGGCTGGAGCTGCTTGATTGGATTATGCTTCCTGCCATGTGGCTGGAAGCACTTCATCAGAGGAGGAAAACTATTAACTGACTCAATTTGTTTCCATCCAGTTTGTCTTTGAGTGACTTTCTGCGAGTGCATTTTTAATTAGCCAGGCTGATGGTGCAAATGTAAAGATGCCTCGGAGATGCAGCTTTGAAAATGGCAAAGTGAAAACCACAAAGAGGAAAAGTGTTATAACTGGAGACTTATGGCAGGCTGTTTTAACATAAAACCGCCTTCATCTGACTATCCGTAGATACTTAAACATTTGTTCTGACCAGAGACAACTACATTCTGACCATCCCGAATGGTAATTTATGACACCTGCATTCACATTCTGACCAGTCAGAATAATAATTCAAGATTTTAATTTCACGAGTCAAAATTCCTGCCCAGGTATCACACCTGATACCGGATTGGTCATTTGAAGCATCACACATCCGTAATTACAAGACATCACAAACGTAATTATAACTAGTTAAAATTACATTAGAGCTTAAGCCCCACTTGTTCTGGCACAAAACTGTCAGAAGATGATGCAACATGAAAAGATCTCAGCAACAGCGAATGCAGAACTTCATTCAAGTGCTTCAGAAATCTGCAAAGAATTTCCTATTCATTATCTTCCGACGAACACAGTGCAGTTAAATACAGCTTTGAAAAGTGAGGCAATCATAATCCCATTCTTTTTCTTTATTAAAAATATTTTCATTGTTTTATTGAAATTTCAGAATGCTACATCTCTACTTTATTTGGAGATATCTTTAAACGACTTCTGACTGGTCAAGTCTAATTTAGAGAAATGTGGAACTCTAACTTTGCCTCGTCATTGTTTGCTTTCAAGATATCTGTGATTTAATTAGTCAAATCTGTGCATCTCCTATCTAAAAGTACATTTTAGATGTTTTGAATTATGGTGCCTTTACTCAGAATTATGACTAGTCGAAACAAGAAGTGAGATATTAAATTGAATTATCTGAAACATGTTTCAGGTAGCCAGGAATTCACTATGGTTATTGTCAATTACAATAAATTAACGGTAAATTTTATGTTCTTTATACTAGTCACAATGTAACTAGAGGTATATTATGTTATTCTATGCTGCAGGTGACTAACTCATTACGTTGTGAACTTATCCCTCAAATGTAACTCAAGACGAGCATCTGTGGATTTTATAGAGCTGTGAAACCTCAGAAACTGGGAGGAATGCCAAGCGGCTGCCATGTGATTCTCTTTCATCTGTTTGTGCCGGAACCACTAACATATAGTGACGTTTGTCTTGGAACACCGGTGGCAAAAAATAACAAAAATAAAAAACAGTCCACATCTCCTCAGACTTGGGCAGCAGCAGCATTTAGTCCCTCTTCTGTTCTTGGGTCTGTTGGTTGCCTGTTAAATTGCATTAGGCCTTCCTCTGACAGTATTACCGGGTGGATAAGAGGCTGACCGTGTAAGCTGTCTGAAACCTTTTCTAATGGTTCAGACCCAAAAGGCAGACTGAATCACATCTAGTTCTACTCTGTTTGTTTTAGATTTCAGAGGGGGCCGTGGCTTCTTGTATGTTTTTATTTATTTATTATTATTATTTTTAGCTTTGTTTGCTTCTGTAAGAGGATACTTGTGTGTTTTACGAGTCTGATAGAAAGGTTCCCAGAAAGTTGAGCTCAAGCTGCAGCCGGTGATGCGTTTTGTTTGTTGATGCGTCTGTGTGAGATTGCAGGAAGGCTCTTAACGGGATTTGCTGCCGTCAGCAGAGTCCGGCTCGTCGGGATAAAGATCCACTCTCATATGTACACACACACACCCCCCCACACACCCCCACAAAGCAATGTCTATAAGACATTGCTTTTTCTGCCTCTGATTAGTTTGCACCCACCTTTAACGTTTACATGCAGCACTCCTCTCTCAAACTCACACACTTAATTCTCCTCCCACACACACTTGCACAATCAGTCACACTCTCATGTGACTAGACTCGCTGGCAAAGCAGCACTGGCTTTAATTTTAGCCAACGTCTGGCTACTTATCCCTACCTACGCTGTAAGTCCAGACTGGTACCATCACCTAACATAACATGGCTCTGATTCAGGGTGACTGTGCATCCTTAAAAAGCCTTGAGTTCATTAATCTAGAGTTAAGGCCTTAAAATGTCTTAAATTCATTAAAGAAAATTTAAGTTGGCCTTAAATATTATCACCTTCTGAAAATAACAACTTAAGTCATTTTTTGCCTAAAGTGATTTTTGCAACAAAAAAAAGTCACTTTTGACAAAAAATGACTCTGGCCATTGTTTTAGGAAAATAACCAAATGTTAATCACAGGTTTTAAATTTTGTCATAGCAGCACGATCTCATACTATGCAAGTTTTTTTTCTCGCAGGACGTTTTTGTCAGGCAAAAGTTTGAGTTGTGCACAGACATCTTCACTCACTGCGTTCTTGAGGGAACATGCAACTAGCTGCTAATACTAGCTAGCTGGTACTGGCTTATACTACTAGTAGTAGCTCATACTGTCAGTACGAGCTAATAGCTGCTTCATTAGTATGAGCTTATACTAGTAGTACTACTAATACTACCATTAGGTAATACTAGCTAGCTGGTGTGTTTGCTTGCTTACTTGCTAGCTAGCAAGCAAATGAACATGGCAGCTAGCATGTTGCTCTCTAGCTAACTTCCTTGTTAGCTGGAGAGCAATATGCCATATGAGAAGCATGAAGCTTCAAAGCCACAGAAATCTCCAGAAATGTCAGTTTTGATCCCCTTTGTTTCTTTTCTACAGCTCTGCCTTTTCATCTTCAGCAGGTCTTAAATTTGAGTTGGTGAAACCTGCATATACCCTATAATTAGTCTTCGCTTCGGGTTCCTGGTCGACTCCAATCATAAGATCTAAACTCCGTCTGTTCAAATGAGAAAGAGAGAAAGAATTGGAACCCCTTTAACTTTTTTTTTTTCATCATATATGAATAAAAATCAACCTGAAAGGAATCCTGTCCATCTCTTTGATCGTTGCAGAGGCATTGTGGCCAGCATCCTGGTGTTCCTCTGTTTTGGGGTAACGCAGGCCAAAGATGGACCCTTCACCCGACCCCATCCAGGTAGGACGAACAATTTGATCAAATCTGTTCTCTGTTTGGTCAAAAACTAAATAAATAAACATTTTTGGTTTTTAAAGATTACATTTTTTTGGAAACCCAGTATTTATTTATTTTTTTTGTTTTTCACCAATGCACTCCTTTAGTTAATGTAGTTCAGGTTTATGTCAGCATGGACATAGCCCACCGTTTTGTTTGACAAGACTGTTTTACAGCTTCTTTTTATTCAAATATTGAATCCAGGTCATCTATATGACATAATATCAGGGCCTGGCTATTCATATTTTTTAATTAAGATGCTAAAGTAATACAAGAATACAGTCTTGGTATTAGGAGAATAAAGTATCAAATTTCTGAGATGTCAACACAAAAAGTACTAAAATACAAAGAGGAATGTTGAGCATCTTGTGAAGTTATATTTTGGTACAAGTCTTGCTAATACTTAATGGAAATATTTTAACTGTTGTGTTATCTCTGATCAAATTATTGTCGGTAACAGATCTTTCAAATTGTGCAAACTGAACTGCTCACATCAAATCCTGATCATTTTGTCCAAGCTTTTTCTTTCTCATTAAAACAAATTCTTTCTTGGAATTTTTAGTTTATTTTCTGGTAAAATAGTTTTTTTATTATTATTATTATTTTGTAATAAAGGGAAGACTGACAGACTAACCTCCTTTTGAAAATACTTTGTCATTTGTAATTTCTTTTTTTTTTTAAACAGGAAAGCAAGGAAAAAAATCAATTAAAATCAGATCTGGTAGGAAAAACTCAGATTTTATATTTAGGCAAAGTTGTCTAGCCCAACATGAAGATATTTATTTTATTGATTGATTTTTTTTCAAGGTCATATTTATTGAGGACTTTGAAATAAAATCTTTCTTTACATTAAAACACAAACAATAAACTAATCCAAACACAACTATATTTATCAGATTACTATAAAAACTACTATTAAAATGTCTCTGACTATTATTCTACAGTAGTTCCTCAGACTTTTATACTTTTATGCTGTTAAAGTGTCCAAAGCTTTTCTGTTGACACTGACATCATGTCATTAAGTAACAGTTACTCTGACCTTCATTGTGTTGTGAAAGGTCAAGGCCAGCTGCCCTCACCATACAGCCTCCTTTGCTCTGATTGGTCAGAGGAATTGGCCTGATAAATAGGCCCCTCCCTTCAAAACAAACCTTTTAGTGGCTGCAAACAAAATGAGCTGCCAGCTCTCTGTAACTTTGATGCTTAATTACAAATGTGTGTTCTTAGAAAGGCAGAATATTCATTAGAAATGGCTAAAATATCTTTTTATATTTTACATTTTAGTCAAATGTTGATGAGATTTCAAGTTTTTACAGAAATGAATTATTTGTTAGTTTTTTTTTCTCTTTATTTTTGTCATTTTTACAATTATTGAGGCAAACAGTCAAAACCTACTGGTTTCTGGCCCATTCAGCCAAATCCGTATTAAGCTCCATGTCATTCTATGAATGAGCTCAGCTCCTCGCAAGGAAAATAGCACAGTTTTATTTTGTTCTTCACCTGTTTTCCTTCACAGCTTCTATAGCAGGTGTCTCATGGTGTTTTCATAACCGAGGCCTGGTGTATGAAAAGCATTCATAGTGCAGGTGGAAACCGAGTATTATTAGAAATCCAGAAAGCCTAATCTGGTTCACTACTCAGAGCTCAACATCCGAGATGCTCTCTGATTCGGAACGCCCCAAGAAATCAGACAACGACCTCGATCTGGAAATGTTTGGCTTGGAGAAAACAAAAAAATCTATTATTCAGACTTGAAATCTTTTTTTCCTGAATGGTAAACGCACCACATTGAAACACTATGTTACTGTAGCAACACCACTCTTCAATTTGGACGTCGTTACTGACTGAAGTTGGTGACACTATTTGACGGGGTGTGCATAAGACTGACATGACACTGTCATAAACCTGAGGGAGTCTATGAATGTTTACAACTGTACACACCTTCAGTAAATGACACTTTTAATGCAAAGTTTGCACTAAAACTTGTATTAAAAGTCCACTAAAATGGTCAGCTTTGCATTATAAGTGTCATTATTTACTGAAAGACACTACATGACAACAGTCGTAAACATTCATGAAGACTCCTTCATGTTCATAACAGCTGATATGTCATGTTTATGACAGTGTCTTATGCACACGCCGTCAAGTAAAGTGTTACCCTGAAGCCTAAATACAAGTTATTTCAGTGTCTGTGAAGTGTGAAAATGTAAAAGGCAAGAAATAATTATTTTCTATAAAACATAATGACGTGTCTCCAAATCATTCAAGTTGCTTTTTTTTTTTATCTTTTTGAGTTTTCATCCTGAATTTGGAAATGTTTGAAATCGTGGGAGTCAGAGTGAGCTCTACAGGAAGCACAGAGAGACTATCAGTGCTAATCAGTTATAATATGCCAAAGACTTTTGTTTGTAATAGTAGAACCTGTTTTACAGCAGCTGTGACATCACCTCTGCTTTCCATGTAGTTTAGGGATCATCTCACTGCAAGAAAGAGAATTATTCTCAAGTTATTTTTTTCCATGCTAGCTCTTGCAGAGCATTTGAAATCAGCTAAAGTTTGTCGGGAGGTCAACGCTTTTGTCAAAACGGATCTAAAACTGATACTTGATATTCAGCGTTTCCTTATTTTTTTCTGTCGTCATTCATTCAAAAATGAAATGGTGAAATTTTTTTTTTCCCCCCCATAACTTCCAGACGTCTCTTGTCGTGCATTCTGTCGGACTCAGAACACAAAAAGCAAATCTGTTAAGACATACCACAGAAAATAAAATTTCAGTAAAAGATTTATTTGCATTTGTTCAGCTGCTGCCGTTACTGAGGAGCTCAGTCATTGTGCCACTCCCCGAGGCCGTGATCTATTAGGAGCTTCGGGTTGTAAATCTGAAAATCCTTCAATTTTTTTTTTTTTTTTTTCCCCTTGGGGAAACGAATCATACAGAGTAACAATAGAAATGCAGCATTAGGATTAACAGCAGAAATGACTGGACTCGCCCAACAGGTCGGGGAGTGTGCTTAACATGGCGTGATCTCGTACGCACCGGAACATCAGCGTAGCACAAAGGAGTCGCGCAACAACCGTAACCTAACAACACGCCTCGCAACAACCGACAGCAGCTACATCGGTCCTCTGAAGCCTGTTGTTTTCTTCCTATGCCTTCCTGCCTTCACGTCCCTCTGGAGTCAGATGAGGTGTGACTTGTGCATGAACGATCTGCCAGGCAGACGACTTTAGGTGCTGGTTTAATGGAAGCACCACTTATATGCCACTTTTTCTTTTTTTTTTTTCTAAGACTGTGCAGCCTGGAAAACGAGATTAGTCAAATGTAATAGTAGCTCCAGAAAACAGCAGCATATAAGAAACCAAACACCTGAGCTGGCGATTTCGTCGTGCCCAGACACACTGATGGGAAAACTACTTTGACAAAAACAAAACAAAATAACCTCGACAACAGCCCGCTGAGTGCTGTGGCTCCCGTTTATTTGCATGTACAACAGGCAACAGACATGCAACCGCACAGGAAGCGGGTTTAGCCACCAGAGGAGCCGATAAGAAGGCTGCTGGGCCGGTTCTGGGATCTGGGTTCGAACCTGGAGTCTTCAGGGAAACTGTCAGAGAGGAAAACGTTGAGCAGAATCACCCATCGACTCTGTCATCAGCAGCCGGAGAAACTCGTTTCAGCCGCACACAGGTTGATGCTCAAGAGAACCAACAGATTGAAGTATTTCTTCGTCCCCATGGAACTGAGATTTCAGCAACAGCTGGTCCTGCTTAGTTATGCCCCGATTTGTCTGAACAGCTCCATAAAAGAAGCAGAAGTGTATATAAATATCTCTATATTGCAACATTTGTTACATTTTCACACTGCGCTGTGTGAACAATCCAGACTAGTTGGAAAAACCTCTGAAGAAGACACGAGTTCAGCTTCCTTCTTCAAGAAAATGTAAACAAAAATGGATCAGATAAGAATGCATCAGATTTTAGTGGTTGTAGGATTTCTCCTTTGTCTTTCATGAGCCATTTCGCCTGCTAGCACTTGACTCGTGTTTGTTTTGGTTGCATTTTCCCACAATGCCCTGCGCTGTAGTCCGCGTCCTTCTTTTGGAGCGGTCTCCGGTCCGCTTGCCGTTCACACTTGCACTGGAACTGCATCAGAGTTCACATTAACCAAACCGATGGCTAACTCTTTGGGCGGACCAGAGTTTGCTTTTTAGGTCTGCATCAGAGTTCGATTGAGTGTCCACACCTCACCAAACGAACCGGGCTTTTCGGAGTTGGATCAAAGCGGCCCAAACAGGGCCGGTGTGAATGCACCGTGGATAACTTTAATGAGCTGAATCTACAAACACGGTACCAAATATTTTTAAATGACTCATGTTTGTTCTCCTTCTTCAGCTTACTGGCGGTTCTGGCTCTGCGTTAGTGTCGTCTATGAACTCTTCCTCATCTTCATCCTCTTCCAGGTGTGTGTCCAATCATGTAGAGTGTTTCACAAATGGCTCTTCTTTGTAGGCTGTTTCTGACCGTGAAGCAGCAGAACTTCTCCACTGAAACGCTTGATTTCATTCCCTTTAAATCTGAGCGGGGACTGTTCACAGATGTACCGGATGGAAGCCGTTAAGACATCCTAAACACCGGCCAAAATGTCAGATTTTTTTTTTTGCTGATTTTTGCTTCAGTTCATGGTGTTTCTATGTAGTGGTCACTGGAAGCCTCTTTTCTCTCTCCCAGTTTAATTAAAATGTCAAGAAGCCAACCCTGATCTGTAGTTTAGAGAGGTCAGCCAGCTGGCCAACAGCTCCAGTAAAGCTAGAACTTGATGAAAGTTTGATGTATGTTTGATGCCCTAATAAGATTACCATGTTCTGTATGGAAGACTGATCCTTCCAAATTCTTGAATAAATAAATAAATAGCTTAGTAAAGTAATTAATGTGCCAAATGTCCAAAAAAAAAAAACTTCTACAGATTACTACATTATGCAGTGAGTTAATAGTAACATTTCAAATGTTACTATTTAATTTTCAATTTTATTTCCAATCAAATGTTTTTTTTGTTTTTCATATTATGTATTCAAGACATTTTTAAATCTACTGCCACTTATTCATCCTACGTTGATATAGTTTTGCTAATATCAATGTAGCGAAACTTGACTTCTAGATTCACTTTTAGAAAAGTAAATCTAGAAGTGACAGTCATTTAAAAAAAAAACAAAACAGTTAAGTAAATAAAAAATCCAAAAAATAAAAGGTGACTAATTAAAAAATAAATAGTGTTAAATGATTTACAATATTTTGCACAATAATTACTTTCCCAAGCCATTAATTTTATTTCTTGTATGTGGACAATTTTGGCAGGATCAGTCCTCCATAGATCTGCAAAACGGCTTCTTTTCAAGTAACGTTGGTGTTTTTTTGCATTACGATGTTATGAAACAGACGGTGCACGATGGGCGACAGTTCATGAAGTACATCGACCCTAAACTAGGGGTCGCTCTGCCGGAGCGCGACTATGGAGGAAACTGCCTCATCTACGACCCGGGCAACGCCACGGATCCTTTTCACAACCTCTGGGTGAGAGTCTGATGTGTTTCAGTGAATTTCATGTTTGAATGCCTTAAAAAAAAACAAAAAAAAACATGAAAGCTTTTGTCATGTTTCTAATCTTAAGCTTTGATGTGATTTTCAAATCTAAGCACAAAATCTCAACTGGATTTAGAGCTGTACTTTGACTGGGCCTTTCTAAGACCGGTCGTGATCTGAATTATGTTGCTGCTTCTGGAATAAGTAGCGGTCTGAAGCTTTTACAACCAAATGAGATTTCAACTCTCAGGGCAACTAAATAAAACTCGTCTTTTGACGACTTGTAATTTTAGACAAAATATCTATCGAATGAAATTTGTTATATTTAAAGAGCCACTATTTTATTTTTATTTTTAGGATTGACAATAAAGCTAAACATAAAATTAAAAAAAGAGGATGGCTCTCTTTTCTTCCTGTTGGATGGCAAATTATGTAAAAAAAAAAAAAAAAAAAAATCTAAAATACTACTAATAATAATGAAGCAATTAGATCCCAAGAGAGGAAAAACAGATCTAAAAGCATTCTATGAATACTGTTAGTGTCTCTTTTTGTGGAAATACAACTTTGCAAGAATAAAAAGAAAAACTGGACAAAACAACTTGAGTTTGTTGTTGAGAACCATTCTGAAAGGTCCAAAAAGCCACTTGTACCAAGACTAATATTTATCCTCCACATGCGGCTCACAGACGGCGCCTAAAACTGCATTAACGTGCTCCACTCTAAAAGCCTGAGTTTTTTCCGGACCTCCAGAAGAACCGGGACTGTTTTTTCCTTTGGGATTGCTCTCGGCATCTGTTGCAGTGACCCAGAACCCTCTCTATTTATTGCAGCCTCCGAGTGGGTCAGTCCACCACTTCCAACATGTTGATTTGGGCTCAGATGTTTAAGAGAGGCGTCATATATAGTTGCTGCCTGCTTGAATCGGGCAGAAAAATCCCCAAAAAACTGCTAGTTAAAAGACAAAATGGAAGAACAGAAAGTAGCACTGAGCGTTCATGATCCATTTTCTCCCGTTTTTATAAGTAGGTTAGCTTTGGCAGCCTCGTGGTTGATGAGAGGTTGATTTTTTTTTTGGAAGATAAATCCGGTGCACAACGTCGCTGTTCAGCAGTGTGGCACCCATCGGATCAAAGATTGTTCATCAGTAGTTTCTGCTCCAGATCCTCCAGAGAGATGATGAAGGAAACACCGTTTTACAGACGGATATCGACTGACTCGTCTGTCAGCTCTGCTCTATGTGTCTCTTTTGCTTTTTAAGAAGTTATCAATAAGTGCAAAGATTGTATTTGTTACCAAAGCAGCTGTAGATTCACAGACTTCTAATCCTGGCTGTGCAACAATGTGGAAATCAGCTCCTTTGTTTCTGCAGGACAAGATGGATGGCTTCGTTCCAGCTCACTTCCTGGGATGGTACATAAAGGTAAACACCGACAGTTTATCTAACAATCAACTTAAGGAACTGCAATTCGCACTGCAAAAACACACCGTTGAGCAAAGTATTTTTAATCTAGTTTCTAGTGCAAATATCTTGGCACTTGAAATACGAGAAAACTGACTTACAAGTAACTTTTCTTGTTGCAAGACAATAATTCCTTAAAAAAAAAATTAATTACTTGCTCCTTTGTCAGATTATTTCACTTATAGACATTTTTCTTTTGCCATAAGTGAAATAATCTACCAATGGAACTAGTAACTAAAAAAAAAACAATATTTAGGAGTTATTGCAGAAAAGTGAGTTGTAACTTAGTTTTATTTTATTTCAAGTATACTAAGATACTTGCCCTCGAACATGTCAAACTCGAGGCCCGTGGGCCAAATCTGGCCCGCCATTGCTTTTTATGTGGCCCCCTAGATTCTTGACTAAACACTAAGTGCTTAAATATTATTTTATCATTCAAATTAGAGCAGTTTTTATCTGTTACTGACAACTTATATAAATCAGTCCCTCCAGGTTTTTTTAGGATTATCATGGAAATTCACAAAAAATTAACAAATCCCTGCCCATTTTTTGCACTAATAATTTGGAGTTTATTGCAGATTTTTCTCAAATTGTCATAAACCTTTACTTGTACTAAACAGCTGCCTTAGCCTTAAAGGATGTCAGATTATAGTCCATGATCTGTACAGCGAGTAATAAAAAGTCGCATTCACCGTCATAAATAAGCGCAAATCTTGCAAATTTTTCCAAATTAGTGCCACAAGCACTTTAATTTTTATTGCAAAAAAATCACAAAAAGAATCACAAAATCCTGTAGGGACTGAAAAGATGTTCAATAATGTTTAATTTTAAAAATATCTTCATATTTTAACAGTTTGTCAACAGGTTTTATCAATACATTCTGGCACATCCGGCCCTTTAAGAGCATTCATGACCTGGATTTGGCCCAAAACGAAAATGAGTTTAACACCCCTGCCCTAGAAACTAGACCAAAAATACTTAGTAAGATTTTGGGGGGTTTTTTTGTTCCTCCTTTATAAAATCTGAGTATATGACATCAGAATCTTAAATATGTTATTTTAATGGAAGAACGTCTTTGCAGTTACTTACTGTGAAAATCCACATTGACATTTTGAAGATGAAGACGCCCCGTCACTCTGATCAGCCTCACCTTTAACAGGTGTTTTTGTCTTGTGTTTCCTGTCAGACGCTGATGATTCGGGATTGGTGGATGTGTATGATCATCAGTGTGATGTTTGAGTTCCTGGAATACAGCCTGGAGCACCAGCTACCAAACTTCTCAGAGTGCTGGTGGGACCATGTGCGTACAACCACTGTTTACTTCTTTATCCCAACGCACTTGAGACAAGACGCTTGGAGCTATAATTAAGACTGCATGTCAGTAAATTAACTGTGCAAAAGGTTCTTTATCTAATTTAATTTAATTTGTCTCTTTCATTTTGCTGCTTAGCTTTAATTACACAGTCTGGCTAAATAAACGCAAGTAAAAATGATGGATTCCAAACAAAGAGAATTTGTTTGGAATCCATAATATCCTCAAAAAGTCCATCATAAGTTGGTAAAACCTACAGAAACCTTGAATAATACATGGGGGAAGGTTTGGCCTATAAAACAATTCTGAAAGGATCATTTTCCCTTTTCTTTAACGACGACGCTAACAGAGGAATCATCAGGACGTCGGTCTCTTGATGCCCACTTTGTCCTAGTAAAAGTTGTAAGCCAACAACGTGCGAGTGGATTACGGCTTGGCCTCACTGACCTTTTTGACGAAACCTATTCTGCCCCCACGCAGTGGATCATGGATGTGTTGGTGTGCAACGGTTTGGGGATCTACTGCGGCATGAAGACGCTGGCCTGGCTGTCCATGAAGCCGTACCAGTGGCAGGGCCTCTGGAACATTCCTACGTACAAGTAAGGCTTCAGAAGAACAGCTTCCTCCGGAGAGATTCAATGCAATCTGCCAGAGTTTTACACAAGTCCAGTGTAACCTGGAAGTAGTTTTTTCTTTTAGTAGGAGTGTTTTATTTCTTGTTTTGTTTTTTTAAATAAAGCAGCTGAAATGACAAAAGAAAAAGTCGGATTTGCGTAAAACTGTAAAAAAAAAAAAAAAGGCAGGATTTGATCAAATCCTTATTTTTAGCCCTTGTATTTGTGTTTTTCTTCACATTTCTAACCACCTACTAATCACTTTTCCTCCTAGGGGGAAGATAAAGCGCATAGCATTCCAGTTCACACCGTACAGCTGGGCCAAGTTCGAGTGGAGGCCGGCTTCGGACCTTCGGCGCTGGCTCGCTGTGTTGGGGATTATCTTCATGGTAACGACATCTCACCACCGATTTGAAAGGACTTTGGGTCACTTTGGGCAGTCGCCACGTTGCGAAACGACTCCAAAGCTCCGACAAGAATGCTTGTGTAGATTGTTTTGCAGAACTATTCATACCCCTTAGTTCTTTGTTTCAAATGTTGTCAAACCAAAGTTCATATCCTGAAAGCATTATTTTCTTTTAGAGACTCTTAAGGAGCAGCTGTGTTTATGCTGAGATTAGATTCCACACATTTGGAGTCGCATGACTGGTTAAAAAGGCACTGAAGCTTTTGGTTGTAGTGTGATGAAATGTTAAAAGCTTAAGGGGTGAGTATTTGTGCAAAGTAGCTGAGCCTTCAGAAAAGGGTTGTGTAACTCTGGAGCTGCCTACAATAGCTGTGTTTCCACCACAGATGTGTTCAAAACTTTAATATTTCACTAATGTCAAAAAACAATATCCAATTTTGCAATTGCAGTGTTTCCATTAAAGAAGAAACACAATTAAAATCACACGTGAATACGTTTGTTCACTCGATAAGTCATTAATGACATCTTCATCCTCTTGCCACTTCCTGTCGTCCTCTTTGTCATTTCTGCCAGTAGCAACATCCGGTTGTTGCTCACATGACTTGTGTGACGCCAAAAAAATTGTTTCAATTGCAGTTTAATGAAATAAACAAATTTCAATACAGCTGAAAGCCCCTCTCATCCTAAAGCAAAAACCTTTTACCAAAAAAGATCACAACATCATCAAGGTTTTCTATCTGCCTGAAAATGCTGTTTTTTTGTCATTAGCTGGAAACTAGATGCTTTAATTTTAGATCATTTTCTAGAAACGTCAACATGATGTAGAAGACAAACACCTTCTGTTTTCAAACATGTTGTGTTGGTGTACACAAGATTAAAAGATGACTTGTTTCATCCATCAAAAATAAGATGTTTGTTTTTTGATTGATTTATTTATTTTCATTTTTAGCAGCACTAAGAGTAAAAAAAAAATGGCTCTTTGGACTATAAAAGTTACACTCCCTGTGCTTTAGAAGACGTTTAAATCAATTTAACGCAAATTTTCTCCTTTGTTTTTAAGTTTTCTCTCACTTGTTTGCTCCTGGATTCATAAACGTTTCGTTTTTTTGAACCTCCTCTCCTCACAGTTCCTGCTGGCGGAGCTGAACACCTTCTACCTGAAGTTCGTGCTGTGGATGCCTCCCGAACACTACCTGGTGCTGCTGCGCCTCGTCTTCTTCGTCAATGTGGGCGGCGTGGCCATGAGGGAGATCTACGACTTCATGGACGACCCGTCAGTACCGGAGTTATCGCTCCAGACGCTCGTCCGGGTCGGATCGGCTTGCCGTAATCGCGCGTCGTGTGACTTCTCCCAACAGAAAGTTCCACAAAAAGCTGGGCCAGCAGGCGTGGCTGGCGTCGGCCATAACGGTGACGGAGTTCCTCATCGTGGTCAAGTACGACCCCCACACCCTCATGCTGCCCATCCCCTTCTCCGTCATGCAGTGCTGGTTCTTGGGCATCTTCCTCATCCTCATCTGGACTCTGTGGAGGTTCTTCATCCGGTAAGAAGAGAGTCGAGTTTGTTCTCGGCACACAGCACTTTGAAAAATAGATGTTTTGACACCTTTGGGATTTCTGGGAGTGCTTCGAGCGTCCTCGGAGGAATAAAACTGTCAGTATAAAATGATATATCTGATTAAGTTTATTTTCTAGATAAAAATTATGCAAATTATTTTAGACTTTTTGTTGGGAACCATAGTAATCCAAATTACGTTGTCGCATCTTCCGCAGTTCATTTCTGTCTTTGCACTTGTTCAAAATCTACAAAAAAACACAACATTCTTCACAAAACTCCACTACTAAAGTTTGAACCACCAGGTCACATCCGTACAGGAGCTCCATATCCTTGAACGTTGAGCTTTCAAGGTTTGGAAAGTGTTTGATTTCTGTGAAAAAGGTGCTGGATGTTCAAACTGCACCGGTTTGTAATAAAGTGAAATTTAACGTTCGATTAAAAAAAAAAAGCCTATTATTTACAGTTGATACCAGATATTTTCATACAAATAATAAAAAGCCACATTTTTCCCCCTTCACTGTCTGAAGTTAAACCAAACGTTTCTTGGTTTATGTCAGATAGAAATACCAGAATTATTTCTGTTTGCTCAAAACCAGAAAACCTACCAAAAACATTTTTTAGAGATTATTGTGTAACTTTTTTTGTGTATGTCGTCTAAGCAACCAGTGTGAGCAAGAATGTTACTTGCATTACCGCAATTTTCTTGGATTGTTTCAATGTAATGAATATTTATCGTTATTCCTAATAATCCCAATGAGTTATTGATTCATGTAACTCACAGGTGTCAAACTCCAGTCCTCAAAGGTTGATGTCCTGCAACTTTTAGATGTGTCTCTGCTCCACCTCACCTGAATAGAATAATTAGGTCATTAAGGCTCTGGAGAACTGATCTACACAAGGAGGAGGTCATTAAGTCATTTCATTCCAGTGGTTTGTACCTGTGGCACATCTAAAAACTGCAGGACGCTGGCCCTTGAGGACTGGAGTTTGACACCTGAGTAACTGAAATAATAGCTTATATTTTATTAACTGTTTTGTTCTTGGACCACTTAAATGTGGTTGAAATTAATAATGATAAAGTGTCATATAATTGTGAATTGAAACCATTTTGTTTTTAGTTCCTTTGTATCTTTTTATTTTTTTTTTTTAAATCTCCAAAGTGTGGTGCTGAAAAAGTTCAAAAGCTTACTTGGAAAGTCCTTGAATTTTCCTGCGGGAAAAGTTTACAAGAGCTAGATATAAGCTTTACTTTTCAGGAATGCATCAAATTTGGGGGGTTTTTTGGTCCCATTTTCTTGTTTCAAATTGTAAAATCCAACAGAAATAATGTGTTTTTTTCCCCCCGGACTTTTACATTTTCTCCACCACATTGTTTTTTCTTGTCAAGGAAACCCTGTGGATTCCTAAGACAATCCACAGGGCTAACTCCTCATTTCCTGTCCTTCCCAACTTCACAGTGACATCACGCTCCGTTACAAAGAGACGCGCCGGCGCAAACAGGAAACACCCGTGGACTGGGACCGCCAGCTGGGGAACGGCAGCCCGGGGGCAGCGGGAGCGGCGGGGGCAGCGGCAGCGGTGGGAGTGGCGGGGGCAGCGGCAGCGGCGGGGGCAGCGGCAGCAGCGGGGGCGGCGTCGGGCCGCAGCAAACTGAACGGCAGCTCCGACACGCTGCGACAGAGGAAGTCCTGAGAGGAAACGGAGGGGGAAGTTTGTGGAAAGACTCACAGAGAGGCAACCAGGTGGACTTACTCTTGTGCCTACAGTAACAACTCAAAGAGGGAGGGGGCGCCATGGAAACAGATGGTTTAGTTGCTGGAAGGTGTAGTTAGTTACATACAAGAAGTTACCTCATTCTGCTTCTCTTTTCTTTTCTACACATTCGTGGAGCTACACTCTAGAACAGTCTTTGTTCCCGTCTTGAATGTTCAGGGCTGACAGACAACTGAATGCACTCTTTGAATCCGGTCAGTTTCCATTTTTACTGCAAACGAAACGCTGCGAGCGTTGGCAACATTCCCCCCCTTCTGTAAATATTCCCGTTTTCCGTCGCGAACGTGAGAGACGTTGCCAACTTCCTGTTGGCCACTGCTTATGCAATCGGAGAGTCTGGGATTTATTTATCCATTTAACAATCACAAAATGGAATTTGTTCTGCAAGTCCGAGTCATTTTTGACAGTTTAAAGCTGGTCCCAAGTACACAAGACAATGTTTATATGCTGTTTAGGTAGGGTTTTTTATTATTATAGTTATTAATAAGATTTTAGGTTGGTTTCCAGGATCCATGAGACATTCAAATGGTTTTACAAAGTAAGAACCTCCTGAAAATGTTTACTTTGGGTTAAAGAAAAATCTTCATGTATTCTAATTATTTACCTGGTGATGTAATCGTTTGGGGAGGAGGGATGTACGGTTGGGTGGTTGATTTTTAAGCTCTGGTTTGGGCTGGAGTTTCATTATGATTGTTGAAAATCAGGTTGTCGGTGCGGGGGGGAAAAAAGAGAGAAAAAAATCAGGTTTTCAAAAATAACCGTCTTTTTGTTACAAGATTAACTAAATCTTTAAAATTTTGCATACGAAACTTGATGTAAGCTTATTTTTCTCTGCCTAAATAAGGTTTATTTGCCAGTAAGAGAACTCTTCGCCTTCTTAAGAGTCTCCGTTCGGAGTAAAGTGAAAATATTTCAGGATTAGAACCGAAAACCAAAGCTAGGAATCTAGAGCTGGGATTATTTAAGACGTGTTTGTTCCAAACCTGTAGACTCTGGGTTCATTTAGAAAAAACGTTTTGTTTTGTTTTTTTCATTTGTGATCGCTCTGAAAAAAAGCTAAAAGGAAAGAAACTGTTACCAAAACTTAGTGTTTTTTTTATTTTTTATATGTGCTCCTTTGTTACAAACATGCTGACTAAAGTAGACGGCGCCTGTGAGTCACGGCTTCTGTCCTTCCTGCTGTGGGATCCAGCGTGTCGAGACACTTGTGTACGTAATCGATTCAAGGCAGGAGAATTTAGAAAACGGACTTTATTTTTGCCAAACACTAGACAGAAACATGCCGATTCTTATCTTTAATGAAAACACTGATTTCTGTGCACAGTTGAATTATTTCTCGACATATATTCTGTTTATCTGATGCATTACACTTCATTTTTTCATCCCATCCTTGGAAGGTTTTAAGGCTTCTCAGTTTCTCCCCCCGCCCCTTAGATTGTTTTTGGTCATTTAATTGATTTAAATATTTTACCATATTAAATAAAAGTCTCCAAATTACACTTGAAAAGTGAAAATAAGACGAAATCAGAACAGGAAATTGAATGACCATTGCCTAAATAAGATTGTTTTCCATGTGGTTGTTTGCGGGTTGGTCAGCACCTCTTTCTGCCACACGGGGGCGCTAGATAACGTCGTTTGAGCTCCGTGCAGCCATGTTTCAATGTACTTTTGAGTAAATGTGAACATGTTAGGGATTATTAACAGGATTATGCTGCTGCTCAATATAATTTTGTAACATTTTTTTTCTTAATAAAATCAATAAAATCTTAACTGTAACGTGTCTGGTCCATATTCTAAATGATTAAAGTTGGTTTATTATTTTTTTTTTTTTGCAAAAAGAGGAAGAAAAAAAGTTTTACGACGTTTTAAAAGTAGAAGTACATCTTGTGTCATTTGGTTACCAAGGCGACAAGCCTGTTGCATTCATGCTGCAAGTGTTGGTCAATGCATGGTTTCAGCATTATGATGAGGCTAACTGGTTGAATGATGTTGTTTTCCATCATGAAAGTTTGCCAGTAACAGATTAAAGCAAAGACTTCAGTTTGGAGAAGAATGAATCGTTTTAAGATCATAGTTTCAGCAAACGTTTATGAACTACGATAAAACGATTGGCTTTTAGCTGCATCTCCCAGCATGACGTGAAATAATAACAGTGTGGTTGAGGGTTTTTATTTTAACTGAACGATCTCTTTACTAGATAAGCAGCCTGTTGAGCTTCTTTGTTTTGTTCCAGGAAACGTACGGGACGGTTTTAGGAAATGAAGCGAGTCGTCACATGTGCTGAATACTACTCTCCCACATTTTGTCATGTTAAAACCAAGACTTTAATGGACTTTAGGGGGCATGTTTTTTTAATAACACAGTAATGTGTAATTGAAAAATTAAAGGTAAAAAAAGTTTTAATTTTTGCAAAAATCTGAAAGGTGTGTCATGCACATGTCCCGCAGCACCATGGTGCCACCAGGTTTTATCTTGGAAATTGGGTGTTCAAGACAATGAGTGACATTGCGTTGTTTAGCACAGTCACATCAGTAGCCACATGTGTGTGACATCAGCACATCAATTACTTATGGAGTACCACAAGGTTTAGTGCTCGGCCCAATTCATTTTTACTATATTTATATACCTGCTTTAGTTTTTAATCTGCACTGTATAGTAAAATGATTCGGATTAACATCCTTCCACAACTTTAACATTTAACACTTCTTTTAGCATTTTAACAGCTGATAGGCTCTATTAAATAAAATCCATTGACGATTACAATTGAAACATAATTAAAATCTGAAAAACGTTAAAGGATGGGACTTCTTTTGCAAGAAAATCATTTTAAAGCAGTTAAATTCCACTTATTTTATTGCATAGTGTAATCGATCTTTCACCATTAATCACTTTCAAACATTTAGCTGATTCTAAAAAAAAAAAAAAACTTGCATAGCCTAATAAACTAATTATCCAGAAAGAATATTACATCTTCTTTTGGTTTATTAGCAGTACTGCATCTCTCCTTATAGTGCTACCTGAAGAAGCTGGAGTGGGTTTAGAAAATTCTTCTTAAAAATAGTAGAAAACATTCTTAGCGACACAAAGCAGCAACCTGAGCATTTCAGAAGCTATAGGTATGGAAAATAAACCCATCAGAAAGAATAAGAGTCATTTCTTTGAGCGTAGCATTCGGTTAAAAACGCACGTATCCGAGTCACTTTGGAACAAGATTAAAAAATAGCAGAGCAGGTCTTACATTTTTTGGGTAAAAGGCAACATGTGAAGCAAAACAATCCAAGGCGGATTTAACAGGAGAAAATGTGCAAAACGGTGAGCTCAGTCTCACCTGGGAGCAACGAGTTCAATCTCACTGACCGACCTTTTGTTCCAAAAAAAAAAATATATATATATATATATATATATAAAAATCTGACATTTAAAAGAATTTAAAAAATCCTAATGGCTAACATTCATTTCTCAGTAACTAACAGGGTGCTGGTTTGGTGACTAGTAGCTACCACATTAGTGAGATAAATAACAGCAGCTTCTGATTGGTCCCTATGATGTGACCAGTTTGAAGCCCTGCTGGGTGTCCAGTACAGCTGGTGGGAACCAGTTCAGCTTGATTCTCCTCAGGTACTGCAGGCAGAAGCTGCAGACCCCCAGCAGGTTGAGGCTGCTGCACCACACCGCCAGCTGCACCACCGGGTAGGTCACCCGGGGGAAGTACATGCTCCAGTGGTTGGTGACGTCGCTTCCTGTTGGCAGGTGCAGTGTGTAGTCGCTCCAGTGTCTGGAGACGCCGTAGGCGGCCGAGACGGTCCGGCCCCTTTCGGACCAGCGGACCCCGCTGTTGGGGTTGCAGTTGTAATCCACCCACCGAGCGGTGAAGTCCCCGAGCTGCGGGGCCTCCCGCCGCTCCGCGTTGCCGGCCCATTTGAGCGACGCGCCCTGCACGGCCACGTGCAGCCCCTCCACGCGCCGGACTTCTTTCACCCAGGGCAGCGAGTGGTCGCAGTCCAGCACGACGATGAGGCGGGAGCAGAACCCTCCGTTCTTCTCCCTCCACCACTCCAAGAGCTGATCCAGGCGGAGGCTGTCTCCACCTGAGCAAAGGCACAAAACCAGATTAGAAATCCATCGGAGATATCGGGGCATCTGCAGGTTTCAGAAAGGCAAATGTAAGAATTTCTAAGGCCTTAATAATGCCGCCTTGAATGTAATTTAAGACCAAAAAACTACAGGTTGGGCGATCCTGCTGTATCAAAGTTTCTGCAGGTTTCACCAACTCAAATTTAAGCCCCTAAAATCTTAAGACTATTTTGAATGAAATTTAAGACCTGTATCATGAAAAATCTATAAAAGACAAATTGTGTTCTATACAGTAGCGTGAAGCTTTTTTTGTCCAGGATTCACTAGCACTGTACATTTTGGGAACAGAAATGAGCCAGTGGTGAACACAAGTCGTCCAGCCAACTGGCCATAAAATACACTGAAATAATAGATGCAAAAAAAGCTAAGTGGTTAGCTTGCAAGCGTATATTAGCTAGCCGCTGAGGCTAGTTAGCGACAGCCTCAACTGCCTCGAGTCACAGAACGCAGTGAAGATGTCTGAATTCAAGACATTTTAAGGCTTTAATTTTAGATGAATGAGTGTATGATTTTGTAAGGATGTGCAGACACCCTGTATCTTTCAGAAAGCAGATCAAGACCGTTCAGTTTGACGGACGTCCCACCTGCCAGGGCCCACTCTCCGCTGCGGTGCGTGTGGCCGCTGTAGAAGAACACGTATGTGTCGTGGCGAGGCCCGTCTGTTGTGCGGAGCTCCAAGAAAGACTTGATCTTCGCCTGCAGGGTCTCGAGGGTGATGCCGCTCGTGGAGTAGTCGCAACCGTAGTTTTCGATCAGGTGGCAGGCAAAGAAACGCTGCACGCTGCTCAGCATGCCGGTGGAGCGCTTGTTCAGCTCCTGCACCTGGTCTGGCGGCAGCAGCAGGGGCTGGCCGTCAGGACTGACGGACCCAAACGGAATATAAATTTAGCGGGTCTTGCCGTTACAACTAAGCGGTTTGGTTCTTTGCAGCCCCCCCCCCACCTACCTGCAGAAGTTGGTGGGGATGACCACAGCATAGCCCACGCAGGTCCCACCCAGACTGTTCCCGAGCTCGTGGAAGAGTCCGTGGAGCAGACACTCCAGGGGCAGGATGAGCAGAAACGTACTCATGAAGACACCGCTGGACTCCTGCCGACGGGTCACACAAAGCAAACGTGAACACTCAGCTCTGCCTTTTAGGATTTTGGGGTTTTTTAAATTAAAGTTTGATGTATTATCAAACTTCAAAACTTTAGTTTTGTGATTCATACTTTGAATTATTTTTTCTTAAACCTAGGAGAGAATTTGGACAAAGATGAAAAGCATCTAAAAAAAAATAACACAATAAGCTTAAGCAGGGCTGGGCATTTATCATAGGAATTTTGATTCATCATTCTCCTGATGAATTCCAATTAATATATATTTTTTTAAGAAAACAAAACTTTAATGCCACTGGAATGTTTTTACTATTGTCCCCAATGTTTGTTCAATGAGCACATGGATAAATAATTCAATTTGAAAATATGATGAAATGCAGTTATTGTGGGCAGTTTAGTGATATAAGTCACAGTAACGGTGACTGATAGCCTAAAGAAGCGTATTAGAAATGGGAATGTTTTTCAAAAGCAGTATTTGTGTTTATGGTCGTCTGACTGCTGTGTCATGTGTCAGTTACCTTAAAAAGAAGCAATAAATTTTGTCACTTTTGTTATAATAGCATCACAAAATATCACAATAAAACTTGAATCCCTAATAATGTGAATTTTTTCTAAATAAAAAGTACAATCTATCATTATTGAGCAAATTAAAAAAAATTCAGGTAGAGGTGAGAAACTACAATACAAAAACATTAATTTCAAGATTATTCTGAAACTTAAGTATCGATCTTAGCATCAACACGCTAGTATCGCTCGATACTGATATCGACTTGGTATGATATTATTAATATTTTGGATCGCTTCGCCAGTCTCTAATGAATTATTGTTCCTACCTGCCAGCTAAAAACAGCCACAGCCACAGTGGACACCAGAGCGAAGAACACCAGGTGTGCGGAAATGAGGCAGAAGTGCCTCATGCCCTTTGAGGCCATGATCTTCTCCAGGCTAGCGTCCTCTGGGCCCTGCGTCCAACACAGTCTCTGGCAGTCGCTGAGCTTGTTGTGAAAGCCCCACACAGTGATCACCAACACCATGTGGCAGATGGCCCAGAAGAACACGCACACCACAAAGCCCGGGATCACCAGGTACCACTGGTCCGAGTCCCGGGACTTCTGAGCCGCTACGGCGACGAAGGCCACCTCGATCGCCAGCAGAGGCAGGAGGGTCAGGCGGCGCTTCAGGCCGCTGGACACCAGGATGGGCCGCCAGCGCTCGATGACGGAAAGCCCGCTGAAGTAGGCGTCCAGCAGAGGGTCGCAGATGAGCTGGCTGAAGAAGCAGGCGAGAGCGAACGGGTTGGGGTGGATGCTGAGGCACTCCAGGAAGAAACTCCCGGTGACGCAGGTGAAGCAGGCGAAGGTGGGGAAGGCCAGGAGAGCCTTGGTCCGCAGGGTGATCATGACCGCGCCGAGAGCCACGACCAGCACCATGACGCTCATGGACTCCCTGATGAGGAGCGCCGTGCTGGCTGCCGCGAAGCCGGCCAGCTCCAGGCGCTCCGCGGAGGTGATGAAGGCGGGTCGGTACCGGGTGCAGCCCAGCAGCCGCTCCAGCAGCGACCACAACGTCCTCAGAGCCACGCTGGACAGCAGCAGGTAGTTGGCCGAGCGCTCCTTGACGTCGGCCTCCAGGCCGGGCGGGTTGAGGAAACTCAGGAGACCCAACAGGAAGCCGAACCACAGGTGGAGGAGACTCCGGCTGAGCCGCTCCATGTCGAAGAAGTAGTAGAGCACGCAGGCTGCTACCAGGACCAGCAGCGCCAGGATAAGAACCACAAGAACGACGACCTCCGCTGTTCCGACCCAGCGCGTGTAGAGACCCAAACTCAGGCCCAGGAGCAGGCTCAGCCCGGACAGGTACCCGAACCACCGGACCGACGACCACATGCTCACCTCCCCGTTGACCTCCTCCAGCCGGGTCATGGCTGCTTGGAGGCAATGGCTTAAACAGTACCGAAGAAAACGAAGCATTTTGATATAATTTCCCCCCGTTTTTAACGTAAAAAACCCCGTAAATTTAACGATGTAAACTTTGTTAAAATCCCGCGAGAGCACAGGCTCAGGTTGGCTGGAGGACTTGTTGATGTAAAACACCAGCAGCAGAGCCGTCAGGCTCCCGAGTTTACATTTAATGTTTCATTTCATCTGATGTCCAGTGAAGTCAGAAGAGCTCAGCGGATACAAGTCCGAGAAATAAGCCAAGAGAAGGGCGAGAAGCATAGCAGTTGAAAAAGTTGGTCCCACATAAACTTCAGTCAGATGACGACCGCCATGATTGTTTGCTCAGTACGGCATGCGCTGAGGGTAAAACAAAAAAAGGCGCATACGCCAACAGTTCAATTAAAAGGTGATGTTCAAGTGTTACAATTGTAGCTGAACATTATTTTCGATGACGATAGTAAATGTCAATTAAAATATTTAAAATGTAGTTGGGTTGAATAACTGGACTGCTTTACAATTGTTTTGACTTAAGTAGTTTCACATTAGATTCATAGTTTCCTGCAAGTAAATGTAGTTTTTAACACTTTTGCCTTTTGTCACGTAACAAAAACAAACCTATGTCAACCCTGCACAAAGTAGAGAATGAGTTTGTAGTGCAAGCAAAATGATGCATGGTTTTTAAAATGTGTTCAAGGAAGTGTAAAAATAATTTGTCAATTTATAATTACGTCGCTTGATTCAATACGTGACGATGGCGTTTCACTGCAAATATAATAAGTGTTTTCCCATCATTCTGTTGCAGCACAGCTCAAACTCAGGCAGACTAGATCTAGTATAGCTGTAAATATTATTTTCATTATATTTACCACTAATTCTCAGTGCACTTATGGCAGGTCTTTGGCTCCAGACTGGGCCAATCTAATATTTTTATGAGCTTTTCCATCTTTTTAAATGTTTACCTTATCCACTAACCTGTCTCATGTGTACCTCCGTCCTCCTGATGCTTATTTGTTCACTAACTGTTCTTTAACAAACCTCCGAGGCATAAATTGTGCAAAAAGTTTTGAATATTTCCAAGTAAACTCACATACACTTAATTGTTTTTCAGTCATTTATAAAACAGTAATACAACCATTCTCTAAGCACACATTGTTCTGCATCGCTGTAAGTGTTGATAATGACAATGGACCATGCAAATAGGCCAAAAGCAAACACTGGAAGACACGTCACAAACACACTTCAAAGTACTCTGAATATGTGCAGTCAATATGGTTTTATTGTTCAGAAGAATCTTGAAAAAAAAAAAAAAAAAAGAAGAAGAATACAACAATGAGAACATTGGACTGCACCAAAAACCTTTTTTTTTCTGATCCCTTAAAATGATTTTTTAAAAAAAAAAAAAAAAGAGAACTAAATTGTTTTGTGTGCAGTTTGGCCAAAGAATCATCACAATCGGCCCAAGGCACCTTAAGATTAATGGTTGTGTTGTCTGGGCCTGTTGTTCCTAAGGAAACGCTCCTCCTGAGGAAAACGGTTACATTTCAGCACCTTTTGGGATGAATCCTAAAAGTGCCACTCACAACATCCTCATTCACACACACAAACCCGGAACATACTCTCAGGATTGGACCCGTCCAGGGGCCAGAGGGAACACATGCTAGCATTTCATCTGGTAGTGTCTTTAGATAAAACCCCCCCTGTGTGCAAACAGGTTTATTGGCACCGCAGTAAAGACGACTTTTCCATCACTGGCATAATGTCAGACTGAAAACCGAAAGAATCCAACCTTTACTTTGAGTGAACATCAACGAAAACATCCAGCGTCACTGTTTGAGAACTCCAAGAAATACTGGCACTTTTTTTGGCCTAGCATGAAGAACGTCAACACGCGGCGTTTGCTAAAGTCTTCTGGTACTTTAATCGGAAGAGTGTGAGCGACAACACTCCAAAGGAATCGATGTAAAACAAAGGATGCTCACTGTATGGTACAATGAAGGATTTGTGATGTAATCCTGGTAACCTTGTTAAAAGTGTATGGCATCATGGGTTTATTGAAAATACCAATAGATTTGAAAGAAAAAAGACTCTACCAGAAAAATGAAAACGGGGCATCATTGGATCTTTAAGAAGGATAATGAGCCAAATTAACCTTCTGCTACAGTGATGTCAGACCCCAGGCTGAAAGTGTATGGAGTGCAGAACTTTTAAGATTTCTTTTTCTTAATGTAGAATATTCTTTACCACTAAACAGATATACACAAATTAAAGGCTGGTTTTCAGTGCGAGATTATGCCACTTTTAAGGTGTGTTTTTTTTTTTACAAATCTTAGGAAGGGTACCAACGGTTTTGTTCCCATATGTGCAAATCTCTTGACTCGTAAAGAGAAAACAAGGAGCTTAGGTTTGGATAATTTAGGCAACCCTTTTCACATTGATATTCCAGATAAGTCGGATTAAAATCACAGATGTGCGATGCTGGAATATCTTTTTTTCCCCAGCAAATTAAAGGAAAGGAACAAAGACATAACACAGAGTTAACATTCTGACACAAAGATAAGAGGAGGCGGCGAGTGCAATACCTAGAAGTCGTACCTTGTTTGACAACAGTCACATATTCACCCAAGGAAAGTAACACTAAAAGTGTCTGAAATGCTACAATTAGAAGGGTATTGTAAAAGACACAGAAATAATTCAGAAGATCTTGGATTAAAAATGGTGTCACCACACTTTACACTGGACAACACGGATTTTTAGTCAAGATCTGGGCTTTTTTTTTTCCTTTAGGTTGGGAAAACCAACGGCTGAGCTGAACTGTGACAGTAGCAAGCGTTCCTTCCCAGTCTCTTCAGTGCAAAAAATCAAGCTTCTGTCAGACTACAGGAGTTGCTGAGTTTTTTTGGCTTTAATACAAGCAGCCTGCAACACTAGCTTATTGAAATAGAGACCAAGTGCAGAATGTAAACGGGCTGAATTGTAATTGCTGAGAGCTGATTGGTAGAGATGGACGTTAAAAACAAGGGGTAAGGAGCTGGGCTATCTTCAGGGCATTCAAACTCTTATAAAAGCTTTTTTTAAAAATCAAAATATATAATTCTTAGTGTCTGCGTGTGTGTGTGTGTGTGGATATGTGAAAATAATCTGTAAACTCTCTTTCCCACTGTGCAAACTGCATTATGTTTCAGTAGAAGGGTTGGGGAAATGAGAGGAGAATGCAGCAGGTTTAGATTTGGCAACGCCGTAGCCGAAGGGAAGAAGACAGGCAGAGAAAGGCCGTTGGGGGAGTCGGGAGGTCAGGAGGGGTCAGCGGTGGGGAGGAGGGGGGAGAAGTGCTAGTTCTGCCTAACTCTGAAGTAAGATGGGATCCTCGAACTCGTGAAATCCCGGAACCGAGCTGCTCTGGCTCTCGCCGGAGTCGGAGTCGTATGGCGCGTCCGGCAGCTCGGCGAAGCCCCAAGCCAGCTGGTCGTCCTCGAAGTCGGAGCGAAGCCCCTGCGGCGGCAACGCGGCGCCGCACTCCTCCTCCTCCTCGTTGGAGTTGAAGTCCTGCGGGATGTAGAGCATCTCTGGGTAGTTGCGGGACACCAAGTCGCTGGTGGTGGCCAGGGACGCCTTCCGGAAGGCGATGAGGTGCATGTGGGAGTACTTGACGTACTTGTAGCGCTTGAAGCCCAGCGACTCCACCGCCACCCGCCAGCTGCGCATCATGAGGGCGTGGCGGTTCTGGTGGGACGAGTCGGGCGTGATGATGAGCAGCAGGCCGTGCAGCTCCAGCAGTTCGTGGGCCTTCTTGCAGCAGATCCAGCGCTGGTACGGCGAGGGGAAGTAGGAGAGAAGCAGCGAGAAGACGACCACGTGGAACAGCTGCGCTGGCAGCGCGTCGATGGGGCTGCGGAGGTGGCGCAGGAAGGCGTCGACGGCGTCGCCCGCCAGCTGGAGGGGCTGCTGGAGCTGCAGGTTGAGGAAGTCGCATTTGTAGACGCTCTGAAAACGAGACGTAAATCAGAGAAAGTTGTTGTTGTGATGAAACCGACAGTTGCTTAATTATACTGGAAGCTGCAGGTGCAGAATCTTTGATGCGTCGCTTTCTGGTGAATCAGAACCTTAAAACCAGCCAACCACAGGCATGGTAACTCCTGTACATGAGTCACTTCTGCTGTTTCTGCTTCATAATGTGAGCGGGAAAGCCTCATGCAGAGATGTAAACACATCCATCTACTTTTAGTAATCAGTAAAAAAAAAATACCTCGACTGCTGGCACTATGTCGATACCAACGGTCAGAAAGTCATCGAACTTCAGGAAAGGGTTGAAGCAGCTTCCGACGTCCAGAAGACGAATCTTTCCCAGCTGAGATATTGAACTATGGAAGAAAAAAAAGATGCAAGAAGCAAGAAAATGTTTCATTAAGCCTGAGAAATCAATGGCTTAAAATATCCAACCCTTTAGTTTGAGTCCAAACTGGAAGCGCGCATGTAGGGTGCATTCACACCAGTCTTGTTCAGTTCGCTTTAAATAAACTCTGTGTGAGAAAGTCTGGTTTGTTTGCAGAGGGGTGAATGTGCAATCGAATTCTGACGCGGACCAAAAAGCAAACTCTGGTCCATCTAAAAACTTGAGTCTCCGTTTGATTTCATTGAATCGTGGCTTATGTGAATGGCAAGCAGATTGGAGACACGCTCCAAAAGCAGGAAGTGGACTATAACGCACGGCATTCTGGGTAAATACAACAAATGTGAGAATCTTTTGCTTTAATAACATTAAGCTACATCATTTTTAAAGTTTAATCAGTAATACTCTTATAACAAATTTATGACAGATCATGATTTCTTGGTTAATGTCAAGTTGTCATAACAAAGACATTATGAATAATGTCAACTTTGTATTAAAAGTGTCATAATTTACAGTCATAAATATTCATGAAGACTTACTCATGTTCATGACAGGTGTTATGACAGTCTTATTCACAACCCGCCAAATAAAGTGTTACCTTTTTTTTTTTTTTTTTTTACTTGAACCCACCTGTGGATGGCACTGTGTGCTTGGCCACTCAGACCCAAGGCATGTGCAGCACTCTTTTCATCCTTTCCTAACATCCGCTTCATTCCGCCGTCCAAGAAATATTCTTGACAGACACTGAGGAAGTGAAATCAAAACCAGCAAATCAGAATCTTATAGGGCACGCGTGTGGGGATGTGCGCTACACAGTTTAAAGTGTTACAATTTAAAAAAAAAAAATTTAAATAATAAATTTTAACAGGATGTTTGAGAAAATGCCAGAGTTTTGAGCATGCAACCTGTTCAATTTTGAGGTTTGACTGAATTCTGGTCAAAGTTAAAATAAATCCTAAATCAAAATGAGTCGTTTGATTGATTCATTTGCTGAACATGCAGTTTGTGGGTTCAGCTAGTTTCAAACTAAAACGCACGCTCAGTCGCACCTGCGGCACCACTCGATTCGGCCCTCTCCTTCGCACTTTTTGGTCCAGTGGTTGTCGGCGAGATTCTTCATGGCGACGGCGTACTCGCTAAGCGTCTGCTCGTCCTCGCAGTGCTCGCGCCAGATCTTGTCGAAGTCGCCCACTGGAAGGAGGGAAAAGACGGCAAACGATCAAACTCAGACTTTCAAAAGGAGCTGAAGGATCTTTTACTGCTCGGACAAAAACGGCGTTTCAGCAGGTTTCACCGACTCAGATTTAAGAGCATTCTGAATTAAATTTCAGATCGGTATCATGGCAGAAATGTACAAAACAAGATTGCATACTTCTGAGGTTAACTAAAACTCCTATGACATTATTAATTTAAGTTCAAGACATTGATTAATACTGCTGTTAATCTCCTTATAACAGCATCTGTGGCTCTCTAGCCTCTGCTCCTTTTTCCTGTTCTCATTTTCAGCTGTAACTTTGTTGCGATAAAATTCTTCAACAGGTCAAACTGGTGCTTCACCATCGTGTTTAAAATCCAAAAAAAACCCTCCAACTTTGGAGTTTGTGTCGCACCACATGCTGGGGAGCAAAACTGTAAAATTTCTGGGGTCAGTTTGTGGCTCTTGGCAGCAGCTTTGTGCTTCTCACACTGCATATGGATTTCTACAGCCTTAATCCCCGTAGCAACAAAATTGTTCCTTTTTTTTTTTGTTGCACAGAATGGATTAAAACATTGTATGGGTTGCCAACAAAAGTGAGCCAGTGAGAAAGACGAACTTCGTCCAGTCAACGGGTGATAAATTTGCACCATGACGGAGGCAAAAAAGCTAGATAGCAAGCAAGATTATATTAGCAGCTGGCTAGCTGTAGTCTTAATTGCCTCCAGTCAAAAAATGCTATGCCTTAGTGTGACTTAAACTTTTGCCCGATAGAAAAGTTCCACTAGAAAAAAAACCCAACATGGAATATACAAGATTTGGTAGTCCTGCCACGACAAAATTTGAGACTTGTTATTAATGCATTTAAGGCCAATTGACATTTTTTAAAATTAATTTAAGACATTTTAAGGATGCGCTGGCACACTGACAGAGAGCAACCATTCACAGCTTACTACTCGTTTTTTTTGCTCATCCACTTTCAGAACTTGATTACTTGTTCGAAAAATTTTTTTTTTAGGTGAGTAAACCACAGAAGCTGTTGAGCCAAGTTTAAAATAAAAACAAAAAACAGGTCCGCAGATCTTCCCGTCAGGAGACCTTAACAGACGCCAGGAGCTCGTGGCATTCTCCGACGAGGGGAGAAATCCCATGACTGGAAGGGGTTGGGGAGGGAGGAGGGATATATCTGATTTGGGGGAGAGTGGGGGGAAGGAGGGGAGCAGGACAACAAGACGAGTGGTTGTAAACAGCAGCGCTCTGAAAGCATGACTGCTGCGAGTCGATGCCAAGCCTTCTGGATCATGCTTTACTTATTAACCAATCATGAGATCTGTTAGCAGGGTAATTATTTTATTTATTTATTTTTTTTACTATTCAAGTCTCCGAAACAAGACATGAAGCCAAACTAAAATCCTCAGGAAACATTTAGGATTATGTTTTAAGCTAGTACAAAAAAATATATATATATATATACAACTCTAAACTCTTTGCATAGTTTACCAGACAGCTGGCGCAGACAGACTTCTGCTCCAAGTTTGCCTGCTAACTAGTTTCCCCAACACATTGTTTTCTTTCTGCTTTGAGATTTGGGAGTAGTGAGAGGAGGATGCACATGTTTTCAATTTAAATGCAATCAAATATTTAAAAAAAAAAGAGAGAGAAAAAAAAAACAACCAGTGTAATTTGTAATCTAATTTGTGATGTTTGCTGCTCTTAAAAACAGAAAAATGACAGTAAATCCTGGATGTTCTTGCAAGCTGCTGCCGTTTGTCTACAGTTGCGAGATGACTACGAGTCTTTTTTCATCTTCGCGAGGTAAAGATTTTCCATCTGCCATTTTGATTTCTTTTCTGCTTCTCGCCCACACAACATGTTTCTGGGAGGACGACGCATTCCCCCGGAGAGATAACGCGAGAGCTGGCGAAGCAGCGGCGAGTGCGATGTGGCTGAAAGAGAAAGTTTGGAAACGGGAGGACTTAAAAACTGAAATTATTCAAGAAGATGTTGTTGAGCTGTCAGGCATGCAGGAGGCATTAGTCAATGCTGATGGGTTGGAGGAGGGTTTTTCCAAACTTCCCGTTTTTTTTTGCAACAGAAGGTTTTGCTAAGAAGGCGGGCAGCTGCTGATGAAAAAAAATATTGCAAACCTGTTTTGTTTTTGTTTTTTTGCACGCTCTTATCCACCTTCTGTACAAAACAGCAAAATTTAAGCAAAGCCGATATACAGTGATGTAGCTCCAGGTCACATTTAAACCAGTAGAAAATATCAAGTAGGTGTGAAACTACTCAAATGGCTTAATGACATTTTTTCTTATTAATATTACAGTACCTTCTCCTCACTTTACACGGCAAGCCGACAGAAAGTAGCAATTAACGATTGGTTTCCAAACTTTTCATACAAAGAAAAAGAAAAATCTGAAAAGTGTGGCGTGCATTTGTTTTCAGCCCTCTTTCACTTTGATCCCTCAAAACATCTAGAAAAGCGAATGCTTGCAGAACAATAGTTATACCTCAGGAGAAATTCAGCTTGCACAATGTCAGAATGAAACGATTGTACTGCTGAATATCGGCATGACGATACCGACAGATATAAGCCCCACGTTTTTCTGCCTCTTGTCTCTCTTTACCATGACACAATGTCACTATCTGATTGTAAGCTAGTAAAAATACACATCAGGTGTGTTTGAAAGGCAATAAGGGCAGACAGACTCCATTTAACTGATCAAATACAGTACTGACATGCAGAATGTTAACGTATGACACTTGAAATAAAGCTTGCGACTAATTGTTGCCTTCAGGCAGTCATGACGCTGCATGTTCTGCATTGTCTGCTTGCCAGCTCTGATTGATCACAATTTGTTTGCCAGCCAAGGTAGCTGGCAAACAAATTGTTTCCCCATCAAAAGAGATGGGGACGTTGGTCACAACTAAACACAGGTTGAGAGTGGGGGGTTAAACATAACGCTAGAGGTACAACTCAAGAGTTCACATCGAGTTTTAGAATGGCTCAGTCAAAGTAAAGACCTGAATCCAATTCAGTATCAGAGAATACAAAAGTATGTCACACTTTGCTGAATTTTATTAATAAAAAAAAGACATTAAAGCCATACTTTTTCTTCCACTTGTTGGTCTATCACAAGGTACAATTTAACCTCTAGAAATTGTAGCAAGTAGGAAAACAATTTATTTTATTTTATTTGTTTTAAATTATTAAGTGAGATTAGGTGAAAGTTTTATTAGCCCACAACTGCTAATCAGCATTGTGACCGACTAGGCAAATTAGGGGTGATTTACAGGATCTTTGTATGCTGACTAATTTTCCTTCTGTAGTCGAATTTCACTGAAGCAGGAATTGTATATTTGACTGCAATAGTAATAATATTTGCATAAGCAACAACAACTTCTTGGCAAACCTTGTGCTTAAAATGAAAAGCAAAGATTTAGGACTCTTAGAGAGACAATGCGCGTCTGGATGGGTTCAGGCACAATCTGGCTTCCCGAGCATATCTTGATCTGTGGGGGGATTTAATGAGACAACTGTGGTAATCAGGCTCCGATAGATGGGAATCTTCATAAACAAATAAAAGTGCGCTGTAATAATTATACCAATGTTTACGCCGTCTACACGGTTATCTTTTATTGGCGCTAGCAGCCATTCATCTTGGCTCCTTTAATGATTGTCATGAGTAATCCATTAAGTTTTATATGGACTGGGTTTGCACCGGTAAATGGCGTACTTGTACTGAGGCAGATAGTGGCGAAAACAACAATAACATGTTTGTTTTTATTATTCTACATGTTAAGAGATTTAAAACGGCCTTGCTTGTGTAGAGCAACCAGCTGGCTGTGTGTCGGCTGCTGTTTAACCCCCAAGCAGCTCCAACAACAGCATTAAAACATGTTTACTCGCTCAAATGTAAGATAATTTAGGGTTTTATATTCACTTAATAGCTCCCCTTCTGTGTTAGCGGCTACAGGCAGAGCCAGACAGCCCTCTTACCCTCTCTGTATTTCCTGCGCAGTTTCCTGTGGACGTTTTTAACCACCCCGGACAGCTTCTCCTGCACCTGCTTGCAAGGCGCCTCTCTCGGAATGGGCACACACAGCCTCCCCTGGAGGCTCTCCGTCTCCCCCGTCTCGACACGGTCCCCAGGGTTCATGGCTCGGCTGCTCCGACGCTGCCTCGGAAAGACGCTTTTCCCCCTAACAAGACTTGCAACCTGACCCGGCGAAGCAGCCAAGCAACCAACAACGCGAGAGCGGATTGGTTGGCTTTGACTGACGCGGCTCAGAAATGACAGCTTGTCGTCCAATCACAGAGCTCTAAATCCGTCCTGCGGACTTCATGTCGTGAGGCATTTAAGTACGGCAGTAAATTTCATTGTTTCCATCAAGAAAGGCACAAGGCCATCAAAACAACGTAAAATATTTATGAAATAGCACATTTTTATTCCTATTTTTACAAACGTTTCTGGTTTATAGGGATTTAAATGTGAATAACACTTTTTTTTTTTTTTTTTTTTACCACAAATCAAAAGTAATTATTTTAAAACTTTTTGTAAAACGTGTGTTTTACTTGATTCACTTAGGTAAGTCAATGAATCACAGGGTAATACTGGGGGGGGGGGGAAGGCTGCAAAACAAGTCCAGACAAGTGCTCAACACAGCCACGGGCGGTCAGATGACCTTTCGCAGTCCAGTTAATGACCAAGTGGACTTAATGGACTTAACTTTTCACAGGAATACAGTTTCTTTCATGATAGTGCAACCACAAACCTTAAAGTATTTTTATTGGGTTTTTTTTGTGATGGAGCAACACAAACTAGTCCATAAATATGGTTGCAGAATATTTAATACAGGGTTTTCGTATTATCTTCCAAGACAAATTTGGTAAAACCCTTGAGTTACCTCACTATAAATCCATCTGACTTATGAAGGCCTCAAATGTTTGTTAGAGGCTATTCGAAAAATAAACAAAAAGACCAAGAAACACAGAAGAGAGATCAAGTATAGAGTTATGGAGAAGTTTAAAGCAAGGTTAGATCAACAAAAAGCTTGTTAGAGATAGTAAATCTCTAACAAGATTTGCCATCTTGTTTGGCAAAGATGTGGGTGGAGATTCCCCTTCAGCAGGACAACACCCATAAAGATGCAGCCAAGGTTACGATAGAATATTCATGTATCAGAGTGACTGAGTTGAAGTCTGGACCTAAATGCTACTGAGAATCTGCAGCAACATTTTCAATTTTATTTTCACAGATGTTCTCCATCCAGTCTGACTCAGCTTGAGATATTTTACAGATGAATCTGCAAATGTGCAAAGAAGCACCGCAGCAACTGCTGCTGCAAAGGAAGCTGGAGTGAAAGATGGTCGGATCCAAGTTCTAGCTTTCCAGATTTTAATTTGTGAAAGAATATTTAAAACCATGTATCATCTTTTCTATCACTTCACAGTTATGCATTTGTGTTGGTCTATCACATAAAATCCCCCCCCCAAAAAGCAAAACATTGAGGTTTGTGGTTTTACAAGTGTGAAAAGTTCTGGTTGGAATGAAAACGTTTCTAAGGCTCTGTGAATGACAATAACAGCCAGAAAATTTGTTTAAAAAAACCCAGAAAGTTACTTTTACTTCAATGTATCATTGTAAAAAGGGATGTACTAATCACACCCAGAACTCATACCAAACCTCAGAAAAGGTTAAACACGTTTAATTAATAAATATTAGAATGTGTAAGATGGGTATCTTCTTCAAACAGATTTAAACGGGAAGGTGAGTAACTGGGAGGACAAACAGGAAGTAAAATGGAAACAGGAAGTGATGCATTATCCCAGCAGAAGTGGTTTCCAAAGAGATCCTTTTCGGAGACTCAGACCTTGATGAAGTTGAATCCTTGAAGATATAACAGTGTAACAAACTGGGGATTGCTTCACCCACAGGACTGTAGAGAGAGTATCACTCTATATGGAAAAAAACATGAATTTAAAACTTCAAAACTTGTACAATAGTCTTCATGAGGCAAAAACATTTTAACTTGTCAAGTACATTGCATTATGAACCAATTTTCATTACCATTCCTGAAAATGGCCATAAACAATGAGAACAAAATCCATCCATCCATCCATGTTCTGTTCACCCTTGTCCCTAATGGGGTCGGGAGGGTTGCTGGTGCCTATCTCCAGCTACGTTCCGGGCGAGAGGCGGGGTACACCCTGGACAGGTCGCCAGTCTGTCGCAGGGCAACACAGAGACATACAGGACAAACAACCATGCACACACACACTCACACCTAGGGAGAATTTAGAGAAACCAATCGACCTGACAGTCATGTTTTTGGACTGTGGGAGGAAGCCGGAGTACCCGGAGAGAACCCACGCATGCACAGGGAGAACATGCAAACTCCATGCAGAAAGACCCTGGCCGGGAATCGAACCCAGGACCTTCTTGCTGCAAGGCAACAGTGCTACCAACTGCGCCACTGTGCAGCCGGAGAACAAAATTGGATTTAAAATAGATTTTTTTTCCCCCCACTTTCTTCCACGTTTAAATGTGATTTTGTGCAAAGGAAGGCCGACTCTAGCTGCTTTACAAAATGTCAGCAGTCATAAATTCTTTTAAAATCCCCTTGACAGTTTGAAACTATTCCTCACCCTCAAAATAACTCTCAACACATGATGGCCGCAATGCTGTTTATTTAGCTGCGCATATGAGCTCTGAATCCAAATGGACTCCCTGGAACAAAGCTGTTGAGATCCCCTACTGTAGCTCTGACTGTGTATGTTGAGTAAAGATGATGCATTGGTTTTTATGTTATTTTATTGGTTGGCATCATTAATTTAGAACATTTTCATTCCTTTGACTGAAACTTGGGTTAAAATATTGCATACAGTCACATATTATGAATGTATGTTACATTTGGGGGGGGGGAAAACACCCCTTGTCAAATAGCAAAATGTATTTTGTTGCTAGGTTTTATCTAGTACAGTGTGTTTTATTTATTATCACTACAGTAAGGGAGCAGTTGTAAGCAGATGTCAATGTTATGCTGTCATTCAGTCAGTTGTTAACATTGTAGTTACCAGAACAGGTGCAGGGGTCAGAGTACTATGCTCTGACCATATGTACTCCACCTGCACTGCTAACAAAATTCTCCATCTTTTTTTACTTGAGGGCTACGTCAAACCGCCAAACAAGGTTTTTAAGAGGTACTAAGAAGTCTAAACTCATCGGCCATGCTTAGCAGGTGATATGAGATGTTTGTGTTGATATGCTGTCTTTGGATTCTACCACTGTGGATTATGATTGAATATCTCGTCTTTGGGATCATCTGTCTATAGAACGTTGCCCCAAATGTCTTTCATTCAGTTTTACATTTTCAGTCAAATGCAATACTGCAAACCTTACTTATGGTGACCACAGAGTCTCAAATATTGCCCACGGGTCTTTTATTTGTAATTTCTTCAAGTGTTACAGTGTCTGATCTTGGGAAGTATTTGCTAGAAACATCTAGTGCTGTAAAGACTAGTGGATTGTTTTCTGCTTGTGAATGATTTTCCTTAAGGTGAAATGTCTTGTGGAAGCACTCCACTTTGTTTGGACCCAGCCTTTCAGTCTTGATGGGCAGCATCACTTGTTTCTCTAAGATCACTGATGACGTTTTTCCTTCCTGAGATAGTGTCAACACACAAGTCCAACGCAAGCCCAACACTACTGCTTTGTTCACAGTGATGAATAATTAACCAAGTTCGGTGTCTGGTTGCCACTTTCCCTGTTAAACACCAAGGATGCAGGTTTCCCATGACAGGCTCAACAGTAATGGTAGCTTAATTTATTATTTTTTTCTTGACAGTATAACTGTACAGTTTTGTTTTTCTACCTCCCATAACATTTAGGTCAGAAACGTTTGGTCTTATCTAATTGGGGAATCTGCTTCCACAAGTCTGCTGTACTTCTCAAATTGGTTGTAGTTAACTTTAAGTGAGATGAGATTGCCTCTTTAACCCTTTACAATACACATTTACTGTCACCTTGAAAATGCTTACATGTTATATAATGGATCCATGTGGACATCGATGTCCTCATGACAATTAAAGGGTTAAAAATGTCCACACAAATAGGTAGCATTTATGTAATTTATTACCCTCTTACTATAGGTTTTATTCCACAGCCCAACACAGCAAACATGTAACTTTTATTTACACCCCAACATGCCGTTCAGAACTAATAATACCTAATAATTTTCTGTTTGGGTTACAGCTAATTGTTTATACTCTTGACAACAGAATCTACACATCCTCCCATAGGGAAAACTCAGGAATTATTCTCATATCTAAGGTTTAATGCCCAGGAGTCTCTTTGAAACACACTCAAAACTGCTCTTTTTTTTTTTTTTTTTTACAGTGTAATTAATTTCTTTACTTGTTTTTAATGGGTTCTCTCTCTCTTTGACAGCACAGCCAGATGACTGATATCAAGTAAAGCAAGAAACAGGCAAGGAAATCATAATGATACGCCACAACTGTAAACCCAATCATTAAGGAGGCATACAGCAATGTCTTAGAGACCTTGTCGCAAGAAAACAAGTCTTTCCACCTCCACTCAGTTTGGTGTATACTCTCCTGTGTATTGGCTCTTGGCTCAGCAGCTGTTTTTACAACCTCGTAAGTCTCCAGAGGGCTGCTGTGCTGCTGTTCTTCGTCCAGAGCTTCGCTGATGGACGGCATGGATGTTGACAGCACTTTGCCTCGGCTTATAGAGGGCCTCTTGCGTGCTGTGAACCCCGCCTCTCTGATCTTGTCTGTGTGGACCTGCGGTGCCCTCAGGCAGTGCACATACAACCGCAGCTCTTCGTCTGAGTCCGACTCTGCAGAAGCGCTGTCAGGTTCCTCCAATGAATCGCACATACCGCCTTTGGAAGTAAGGTGCTTGGTGTCCGTGTTTGATTGGTCGTCCTTCTTGCGTAGGGTATCCGTCTGGATGGACTCATATTGCCTCTCATTTGGACAGTTCTTCGTTGCTCTGCTCACTAGAGTAGATAAATCATCTTCAACCTTGTTTTGTGTGATGTCTGACCCTACTTTAAAAGACCCTGGTTCATCCTTGTTGTTTTGCTTTGTCATGTCTGAGTCTGCATCTGTAACTACAAGCTCTTCTGCTTCTCTAGCTGGGATTATTATATCCTGCTTCATATCTGTTTCCATCTTTTCCTCTTCCTCTCTGAGCCTTGCTTTTTCCATACTCATCCATTGTCTCTCTGTCTCATTCTGTTGCTCTGCTACTTCTTGCCCTTCTATTTTGTCTATTTCTGTACTTTCTGTTCCACCTGTCTTTATGGCCTTAACCTGCTTGAATTCCTTTCCTAGGCATGCTTGACTCTCTAACACCACAGCAATGTGTACCTTGACCTCTGTTGTTTCCTCTACTTTCTCCTCAGTTTCATTGGTCTCTGTTGTTAAATGTAGCAGCTCCCTTTCTTCTTCATTTGATAAGACACAGTTTTCCTCCTCTTCAACCATCTTTTCCCAGTTTTTCTCCTCTACAATGTCTATGAAAAGGAAATCCTCATCTTGTTTTAAGAAAGAGGAGTCCATTTCACATCGCCCTGTCTCTTCCACAACATTTTGATGATTATGTCTTTTAAACATATCGGCATGGCATTCATTGTTACTTCTAACGTCATTTATGATGGATTGAGTGACGTCATACATTTCCTTGATCTCACCAATGTTGCTATCATTACCTTCAGCTTTTGTTTCTTTTGCATCTTCTTGAGTTTCCGAAGATGCAGCTAGTGATGTTAGGTTCGTTCTCTCTGGTTCACAAAGATAGACGAGACTATTCAGACAAACTTTGCTGTCAGTCAGGTTGGTATTCAATTCATCGAATATCTGGAGAAGTTTATCTTTCACCAAAGCAGTTTTCCTACTTTCACTTTCCTTGCTGACCTCTGCACTCTCACAAATCTTCTCTTGGACACCATTGACCAGTAGGTCCACCTCTTCGTCTATATGCTCTAGCATAATCCAAAAATCTTTGAGATCCTCTTTACTTTCATCCTTTGCGAGGGTTTCCTCTACCTTTGCTGAACTGAGGGAAAACATTGTCTCTGTTGACTGACACTGTGGTGCTTCATAGGCCAAAATTTCCTCCTGTGCTTCTGTCTGGGAGTTCACACTCTCAAACAGCACATTGTCTTCCACAGGACATTGTTGACCCAAAGATTGGTTAGATTTCTTTTCCATCTCAGTTGGCTTCTCCACAATGTCCAAATGCTTTGGGATCTTATTCGAGGTCTTTTTTTCTTCAGAGGTTGGACTGACCAGTTTGACAGACAAGCTTTCATCACTTGGTCCCTGAGTGCTGGTCAGATCTCCCTGCACTTTGCCCATGTTACTTCTAGTGCTAACTGGAACAATGCCACAGGTCTGTGTGGGTTCAGAGGGAAGGCTGGAGTCTTCAGTATTTACAGGGTTTTCAGCTGGCACCCTCTGAAATGCCTGGCAGTACGGTGCAGCAACCACTGTGCCGAATGTGAAACTGTCGCTCTGACTAATGAGGGTTTCGCTCCTCGCTGTTACTGAGTTGCTAGTGCATGGTAAACTCACGTCTCCATCCTGATTTGTGGTGACAAACTTGCCGATATTTTGCTGTTCTTCTGGGGCGGGCTCACCGTCTGAATCCAGGGGGTTATTTGAGACATCTGGAGCACTCTCGCCTCGCGCTAATACAGCCAGGTCAGATTTCACTTGCTTGGTGGATGTCTGGTCAAGTACTTCTTCAAGGGCCTCAAAAACAAACTGAGGACATTCTGACTTAACTTGTCCCTCGTTAAATGGCTGCAAACCGACAACATTGTCTCCTGGGGTTTCTTTGCGAGTTACTTGCTCTGTTTCTGGGGAGGCTTTGTCTTTGCTAGGGTCATTTGCTCCTCCATCTCTTTGGGTGTAGCAGTCCCTCAGTCTGGCCATCCGTGCCGCTTGTCTTTGCCTTCTTCTGCTGCTGTTCTGTTTGTTCTCCATCTGTCCGTCAACAGAGATAGATTCATTTTAGCGCCAGCTTACGCGTACTTACAGTTACTTGCAACATCTGGCGTGAACATTTCTACATTTGTCATATTATAACCATAAATTTCAATATATTTCATATGGAATTTATTCGACACACCAGTACAAAGCAATGCATAATTGTGAAGTTGAAAAAAGATTTTGCAGATACAATCTGAATAGTGTGTTTTGCTTTCCTAGTTAACCTGCTATATTCAGCTCCTTTTAAATGAAATACATTGTAACCAAATGTCTTTAAGACATCGTTAAATTAGTTAACGCTATAAGACCTAAGTTTCAACTCTCCGCCTGGATATTTTTGCTGATTTTAATTGTACGTAGTTCTTTAAATGTCCTCTGAGTCTATATGTATCTGCCCATCTACCCATAACAACTGGAACTTTCAATACCTAGCAAGTTATTTTTGAAATTTACCACATATTAAAAGAATGCCCATCAGATTAATTTCATTCCCTGCTACGACGGGGGTGAAACTACAGAAATAACCCGATATTGGCTGGAAACCGTTGGAATTTTTCAGACAGCGCAAAGCGTGGCAATATTATGGTACTGCAAAATTTGGTGAATAGAGACTGCCTATGTGTAATTTGATCTCAATATAGATCCAACTGTTCTCTGAAGGCCTCAGAAGTTTGTTCGAGAACATGTGAGTAAACGCAATCATGAAGAATAAAGAACAGAGGTCAGACAGAAGAAAGTGGATGGATTATAACATAACATTATGGAAAGAGTATGTTGAAACTTTCAAGAAATGGAAGGCCGCCTAACCTGACAAGATGAGCAAGGCTTATATCTACAATTAGTTGTGCGGCAAGAAGAAACCCACTATTACTGTAAGTCCTGAGAATATCTGTTGGCAGTTTGATACAAGCATGTAGGCGGCGTAGCAAACATGCGAAAGAGAAGGTGCTCTGGTCAGATGAGACGAAAACATAACATTTTGTCCTCCAACCATGTGTGGCAAAAAAAGAAATCATCTCTTTAACACACATTCCCACAGAAGATCATGATGTTGGCAGCATCACATTGTGGTGATGCTTTTATTCTGTCAGAACAGGAAAGACAACTCGGCATGGTGCCATCACATAAATTCAAGTTTTAATTTTAACATGAAAAAGGTTGGCATTGTTTCTAAGCAGTCAGTTTATAGTAAAAGAAAATAAATAAAGATGAGCTGGCATTTATTGCTACATGTTGTAGTGAAATGCTTGAGCTAAATGACAAGTTGTCAGCCGTGAGAAAATGAGAAACGGACGAAGTGCAAACAGCAGGTGCAAAGTGTCCCGACGTGCATTATGTTACGCCGGTGGCACTCAACATGGTGTCACATGACATTCCCACAGAAAGAGCAACCAGGGTTACGTTCTCTGTTCCTCATGTGCTCCCTTTCCTTCCTAAAAATACCTCAGAGATTTAAAGATGTATTTGCTTTTAGACTGTGCAAAATTCCAAATATATATATATATACAGTATATATATATATGTATATATATATCAAGAAAATGTGACACTGACCAGTAGTTTCTGTCCCTCTTGGGTCGAAGTTGTTGATTGTCCCTCAGAGGTTTTCTTGGTTTCCAAAGTTCCCACCTCCAATCCCCGGACAGACTCATCTGGAGAACAGAGACATTTTGTTCAAACATTTGGTTCCACATTGAGGACTTTGTTCTTATTTCACTCTCAGCAAAGTAGAAAAAAAAATTCACCTGTTGACATGTTTTCCTGAGTTGAAGCTGGCTTTGATGAAATGTTTTCCACAGTGGAGACATTCTGACTGCGAATCAATCAAATTTAAACAGGTCACACTCAGTTTGGGTCTTTCCTTCTGCTTCATGATGTTTTGCATTGAAAATATCACCAATCAACACAATGGGAGAAGGCGAGGAGGCTTTATGTAATGTTATCATTGTTTATTCATTTTATGGGGAGGGTATTTTTATTATTTGTGTCAAACCTGGGGGAAATATTGAGCCGAAAAGAAGGGATTCTACATTGTGGAGATTGATGACTCTTTTTCAAGCCAATCACACTAAAAATACTCACTAAAACAACACCAGTTTTGATTAAAATGGCTTGGTTACTCATCCTCAACTTCTAAAAGTGAAAAAAAAAGACCAAGAGTGTGCAGTTAGTGTGATTAAATAAGATTAATTACACTCAAAGTTGAACTTGTGCTGCTCTTAGTGCAAACCTAACCAAGGAACCAAGCACATCCCTTACCTGACGGACTTCAGGCAGCTTTTCTTGTTTGCATTTTCCCTCTGTGGTTTCTCTGTTCCCCCTTTCATGCCGCGCTGGCAGGAGAGCACGTAGTTTCTGTTGTTATTGTTAGCCCAGAATGTCCCCACGGGAGTTTCGTACCGCAGACAAAAGTCGACCCTGACTCCCTGATCCCCGAAAGGTGGCCCCAAAGTAAGCTTAAACGAGAAGCTGTCCATCACTCCATCGCTGGAGCCGGGGACATACTCTGCCAGAAGGTCAAAGTGGGTGGCCCACCTGTCCAAAGAAGTTCTTATGTAGACAGACTTGTTGTAGGAGATGTTGAGAACGCGGATCACTCCTTTAAGTATCGTGGTCCCTGGAAGTAACCCAATTGTTTCCAATTCTACTTTCTGACTCAATACTTTGGCAAGCACCTCTTCGGAAGGCAATGGAAGGGAGAAAGTTAAAGGCGAGAGGTGATATTCCACTGAATCTTTACCCTCGACAACTAAGGAGTCACTTCCCGGTAGTTTGGGTACATCCCACGTGTCAAACTCCTTCACTTGCACCAGACTGAGGCCTTTGGCATCGGCAAACGACACCCTCCGGGAGCTGCAGTAAGGAGGCTCGGGATCCGAGTCCTCGTCCGAGAACGAGCTCCTTCTGGATGGTATGGGGGAGGATTTAGGTCTGAAACCGACAACTAAATCGCCCTCATCTTCGTCTGGGTCCAAGCCGGAGAGGCCTGGGACTGCGAGGTAGTTACAGGCCTCGGAAGGTCTTAGCTGCCCTGCAAACTCCATGAAGCCCCACAGTGAGTGCCGTTGCTCCTTCTGCCAGCTGACATTCGACATGCTCTGACTTAACAGACAGAGTCCAGTTACAGATGACATTGTTGCGAGGGCCAATACTATTAATAGGCCAGAAGGAACATAAAATATGTTCGGTAGTCTTAAGCTCAAAAATTGGATCTGATGTCCACTTCTTTCTTTCATCCTAAGGGAACTAACAAATATAAACTACTGTTAGTCATATGTTTTTTTTGTAAAATATCACCAGTGACTAAAGTTGAGGTTTTTTTTCTCTTATGTAACCACTGTAATTGCTCCCAGTGGAGTTAAACGATAGCGTGGGAATTACCACCTCAGCTATTTGGGTGTTGTTGTTGCCCCAGTGGGTCACAAGAATTTTAGGGCTATGGAAACAATAATTTCAGATGGTCTTTTGCTTAAAAGAGTAGTTTCTTCCTCCAATATAACTCACCAATGTAAATCCAGTCCATATTCCTCTTAGCCTCTCCACTTTCACAGAGAGGACAGAGTTTCTGACATCCATGTCAGCAGCTTGAAGGTGAAATTCTGACATGGAGAGGCAGAGATTCTCACAGTTCAATATAGCTGTCATGTAAATGAGGCACACTGGTAGTTACGGTAACAATGTATCTCCCTCTCAACATGTGTATGTCATTAAATCAGTCACCCACACAATACTCCCCAGTCAATAAATAAGATACTGCAGTCTGCTTGCAAAAAGTGCAATTACATCATGCACAAGGTGCAGTGTAGCTTTAAAGGGGGATTGTATTTACTTTATTAGCCATAAATTTTCACTGGTCCCATGTGAAAAATTATTTGCTCCCTAAACCTAATAAGTGGTTGTGTCACGCTTGGTGTGTTTGAGATAACAGTCATGAAGTTACTTTGCATCACTATGGAGGAATTCTGGACCACTCTTGTTTGCATAAGTGTATTCATTCAGCCCAAGCATCAACAGCCTGTTTCTGGTCACGCAATGCCATCTCAGTTTGGATTTACTGCAAGTCCAAACTTTCTCTACGTCAGGAAGATCCAGCGGCAAGTTCAGAATCATTGTCCAGCTTGAATGATCCAAGTGTGCAAGAGGTGAAGGCCACAAAGTTTTGGGTGTGTGCATTCATTTTGGTAATATTCATGTAGCATAAACTATTGTGAAGTAATGGATCATAATGTATCATAGCGTAACGTAAAGTAATGTAACGTAAAGTAACATGAAGTAATAATATGAAGTAACACGAAGTAACATGAAGTAACATAAAGTAATGTAGCATAACAAAATGAAAAGTAAGGTAACGTAAAGTAACATGAAGTAATAGCGTGAAGTAACGTAACGTATTGTAGCATAACGTAATGTAAAGTGAAGTAAAGTAATGTGGCGTAACATAATGTAACGTAAAGTAATGTAGCATAACGTAATGTAAAGTAATATAGCATTACGTAACGTAATGTAGCATAACATAACATAAAGTAATGTAGCATTACGTAACGTAATGTAGCATAACGTAATGTAAAGTAATATAGCATTACGTAACGTAATGTAGCATAACATAACATAAAGTAATGTAGCATTACGTAACGTAATGTAGCATAACGTAGCATAACGTAATGTAAAGTAATATAGCATTACGTAACGTAATGTAGCATAACATAACGTAAAGTAATGTAGCATTACGTAACGTAATGTAGCATAACATAACGTAAAGTAATGTAGCAAAACGTAGCATAAAATAATCACGTAATGTAGTATAACATGATGTGAAGTAATGTAATGTAATGTAATGTAAAGTAACGTGAGGTAAAATAATGTAGCATAACGTAACATAACGTAATGTAGCATAGTGTAAAGTAAAGTAATGTAGCAAACGAAGGGAGGTCTAGATGCAGGAAATAGCACACTAAAACCAAACCTTATTTAAAAGTTGAGCTCTGTGAAGGACAAAGAAGACATAAAATGAATCATTAAAACCCTCTGTTTATATTTGCTGGTGCCACTGCAGACAGACCCCAAGTTATTAAAGTTATAATGACATACCATCTTCCATTTATCCACAATCTAAAACTAAAACTATGGAGGTATGTTTGGTGCAAAACTATTTGTGCCTTGTAAATGTGAACTTGAACCCTTCTTTAGTCTTCATAGATGTACCTGATGTGCCGTTTCAAACGAGAGCAGTCACCGTTGTAAACAGGCCTCTGATAACATGACAGCTGTGTTTTTATGGAACTCTTGTTTTGTTTTTGTTTCTATTCTTTCTTTCTTTCTTTCTTTGCATAGTTTCCAGAAAATGCAGCTGAACAAAGCTACAAACAGCCCCACTATTCCGCACTTAAAGGCTGATCATTCCCAGAAAAATCGGGGGGACTTATTACTTGCAAACAAGTTTCATTAGTGCAGATCAAGCAGCTGCAATGAGTAAAAATCAAAACACGTAAACAGGTCGTTTCTGTTCAATTCCCTCTCTGTTTGCATGGGCCTGGATCGAATGATGCTGAGCCGAGGAGGCAGAATTTAGAAAACTGAAACATTCTTCTCATCTGGTTCTGAATCTCCTATCCTCGCTGCCGTTGGTGTTCAGTGGGCGATGCGGCGACTCCTCCCCACCTCAGGTAGACTCCCACCTCCACCAGATGTCTCCTTCCCTCAGTCCAAACCTGCCTCACTTGGAGTCACCGTCTCCGTCTGTCTGGCTCCCACAGTAACGGTACGTAGCTTTTGTTTAATATTTAATACTTAAAAATACAACAAAGAAAAAAGTTCAGAAGTTTTGTTCAGCGTTTAGTTTAACTGTGGAATTTAAATGAGTAATTTGTTGCTGGAAATGGCAAACAGTCTGCCTCAGCTTTTATGCACGAGGAGGAAAGAGAAACAGAAACATCTGTAGGAGTTTATCACCTTCATGCCTGAAAGACGTGAATGGATTCCTTACACTGTATTGGTAAAATTATCAAATTCATACCATTATTAATTGCCATATTGATGGTTATTTGGGTCAAATATGTTTCTAAATGTATTAAACAGGTCAATTTTTTATTTTATTTTTTATTTTTATTTTTTTTGCTAATCCACTCTCTCTTTTAGGGCTATAAATTGCGCTTTAAGCTTTAAATAAAGTCTGAGGCTTAAAGAGCCAGAGGCGATTTCTTCAACACCTTCTCGAAAAGTGACACTGCAGGTTCCTAAAATAAACATCTCGTCTTGTTCTCGGAACAAAGAAGAAGTGATTCCACCGGGACTCTGAGTCTGAATCTTAAAGCTTATTATTTACTGTTGATGGGGGGAATGTTTATTCTTTGATTTTTTTTTTTCTTTTTCTTTTTTTGTTAAGGACTTGTGCTGAGATGCCCGAGTCTCCTCTGAGTCCCTCGGCAGCCCGTCAAACTCCAGCCAGCAGCCTGCTGAGCCACACGGACGCCGGAGCGGGGGAGAAAGCAGCTAATGGGGACTCCTGCAGCGGAGTGAGGGTGCAAAGCTGCCAGAGCCTCCTCCACAGACAGGTATCCCCACAGAGTCTGTTTCCAGTCAAATCCTCCTCTTGATAAGTCGGAAGCGGCAACGTGAAGAGACGATGCAGTCTGGAGTTCTGCTGACAGATCAGAATTAGAACTAGATCAACTTTGCAGATCGATCCAAAATATCGATAATATCGATACCAAGTATAAATATCGGCATTCAGTCGATACTAGCTTGGTAAGATCAGTACTTTTGCCTCAGATTCCCTCTTGAGATATTATTTTATTTTTGTAGAGTAGTTTCTCAACTTTGCTTTAAATTTTTGTTTGGTTTTGATTTGCTCTCAAATTATGGTTTTTATTTTTTTTTTTTGCACATTGTTCAATTAGGAAAAAAATCCACAAAAATTTGTTTAGTTTTTCTATTGTTTCCGTTTTTAATGCCAACATGTCATTCGAGTGTTTTGTAGACACCTGTACGTTTTGTACAAATTCTGTAAAAAAACAAAACAAAACAACAACAACAAAAAAAAACTCAAATCAAAAACCATAAAAACACCTAAAGGTCAGAAGTTTGGTAATGTATTAAAAACGTAAATAATAAAAAAAATATCGGTATCGGCGATACTTGGTATCAAATCGATACCAAAATTTTAAATATCCCACATCTCTAGTGTAAAAACCCAAAAATCAAACTGATGCGAGTAAGAAGGCGGCAAAAACAATTTTACAGTTCTCTGTCATATTTTTGTTCCTGTAGACAAACAGCCTGCTCCACAGCCTTTCTCATTTATGTACAGTATATATTTTTTTAAATCACCTATTTTTCAAATTGTACTTTTCAAAACTTTTACCGTATGAGAAGAGTTATCTACCATATCAGCACTTTTCCCCTTTTGTTGTCAGCCTGAGGACTAGGAAATAACTCTACATTACGTTACAATATACTCAGCTTAGCTTCACCTGCTTACCAGAAATACATTTTATTTCCTCACAAATAAATCAATATCATAATAATAAAATGGAAACAAAAAAAAAGAGAATAACACACAGACGAAACCCAAAAATTAAGAAAATTATAATAGAAATGAAGTGAAAAGAAACACTAAGAAGAAAAATAAAAAGGATATTTGATTTTATAAATGGAAGCAAAATGCATGTAAAGTTCAAAAGTGTTTGGAACTGACACCAAATGTAACCGTAGTCACGTCTACAGTGTAACTTTCACAAAGAGGAAAAAACTGATTTACAGGATGCGAGTAAAAAAACAAATCTGCTTTTTTAATCTTGCCATCGTCTTTTTTTACTTTCTTCTGACGAAGCACCAAGTAGATCCGCAGAGTTCGATCGACTCGTGTGAATGTCGTCGGCTTCGGTTTATCATGTCAATCTGTCTCCTGTTGAAAAAGTGAAATAACTGGGGCGACATTTAGTAGGATGAAAATAAATATAGCTTCTTTAAACTGCATCTTCGTTTTTGAACAATTGAGAGCAAACTGACGTCTTCAACTCTTTGTGAGACCAAATTGCACAATCCGACGCTCGATTGTCTTAATCTATTTAAACATCTTATCTAAAAACCTGAACTGTATGCCGAGTGGACCATTTTGCTGAAATTGTCCAGAACGTTTTTTTTTTTTGTTTTTTTTTTTTTGCTTCTGTTTCTGGTTTCAGCCACATGGGAGGTGATCAGTCAGTCATTTGTCACTCAATCACCAAGTTTACAGGTCAGTTATTATTCCGGAGGTGTTTGCGTTTATTAATAGCCATACACTCCTATTAGGAGCCACAACCAGCATGAAATTATGGCATTAATTAGGTCGACCCGTCTCCCGTCTCATTCGGGGTCAGCGGCGCCGTCCAGGCATGATGATGTTTCACAAAGCCGTTCGCAATCCTGATGTGTAATTGGAAAGATTCCCGCTTGATTAAGTCCGTTACTGAAACTACTGACTTCTCTCTGCAGATCGTGGTTGTGTGTGTGTGTGTGTGTGTGTGTGTTTTAATCCTGTCTTTCTTCATCTTCGAGGTGTTCCTGGCCATGATGGCTCCTCAGCAGCTGCAGCAGCTGCTGCCGCCCGGCCAGCTGCAGGCTCTGATCCGCCACAAGCAGCAAGCCCTCCTGCTCCAGCAGGTACGTCGGCGCGCGGCTGCATCACGCCGCTTCCAAACCCAGCGTAGAGAGACATTTTTAAAAGTGTTTTTAAATCTTTTTAAAAAAAATAAGTTTTCCATGCAGATGAAATGAATTATGCATGTTAAGATGAATGCTAATTAAACATTATTCAGCTAGAATGTTGATATATTATGACAAAACTAACCGACATGATTGTTGTGTTTTTGTTGTTTGTTTTAAATCTTCCTGATATATCCAGATAAATATGTCATAAAGTACTACGTACAAGAATATTTTGTGTTGGCAACGCAAATTAGTTAATAATTGGCCTAAACATGCTGATGAAGGGTAAGATCAAACTAAATAGGCAAACTAAATAAGTTAAGAAACAGATTTTTTTTTTTTTTCAAACAGAAAAGCAGTAGTAAACAAATCATTTTGTTCTCGGTTATGTCTGCATATGTTGCTCTCTGACAAAAATCTTCTTCTTTTAACGCTTATTTAGATACAATGGACGTGATTTCCTTGGGTTTTTCAGAAAATGATACAACTATGAAAAAACATCCCATCCAGAAGCGTGCCCCCCCCCCCTGATTTTCATAAATACTGGGACAAAATTACACATCAGACATGTTAAGATGACATCAGGTCTGTCGCTACAGAAAGCATGTTGTAGAACTGAAGCCGACGTAAAGAAGCATAAAGGCGAAGCGGAGACGCAGCCGTCAGCGGAAATCGATTTTAGGCTCTAAAGCTTTTAGAGCACGCTCGTAAAAATCTCCTCGTCATTCTGTCGGTCTCTGGTCTTTAGGCAGGTGGTGGGTTTCTATATCTGAATAGAAGAAATAATAAATAATTTGCTCCTGTTTTAGCAACACCTGAAGGAATTTTACCAGCAGCAGCTTCAACAGCAGATCAGCAAGAAAGTCAAAGAGGTAAAAGCTGCTTGAATCCTAAAAATATTACAAATATCAACACCTACAGGTGTATGTGTGTGTGACCGGTGAACATACAGCTCTGGAAAAAATGAAGAGCCCACTGAACTGAACCCATTGAACGCCTCCTGGTTATTCCACCTTATATTCATTTCTGAATGAAGATGAGCTTGTTTTCTTTGCATCCTTTTCCTCGTTTTGACCATTTCTCATTTTCTGCAAATAAGTACAAAATGTTTGCTTGGAATTTCAGAGACATGTTATCAGTAGGAATAAAAGAAAAATGTTCATTTTACTCAAACACATGCCCATAGAAAGTAAAATCAGAGAAACTGATCTCTTCATTTGTTTTTTTGAGCTGTTTATACCGGTAAAGTGAAGCCTTCTGGGAAATCTTCTATCTTGACAATCCTGCTGATATTAATGTTTCTGAGTGGCAGAGAATCTGTAGAGAGAGCTAAAGATTAGGGTGATGTGCAGGAGGCGTTCCGAACTCAAAGACCTGGAGCTCAGCGCCAAAGATAAGCTGTCAAAACAGAAGATCTTTCTATCAATGATTACGTTTTTTATCATTTTTCAAAAATAAAATAGAAATGAAAAGAGATTAGTTCAGGTTTGATTTTTTCCCCTTGGTTTGTTTGTTTCCATATTTTTACATCCTTCACATTGTTCAACAGTCATTTCCTATCAGGAACAAAATTTAAATCTGAATCAGCCAGGTGTATGAATAATGACAGTAGAAAAAAAAGAGTGAGACTAAACAAAGTTATGATTTCTACACTTTAAACATGTTTTTAAAAATTTTACTTGTATAGCTCATTTCAGCAACAAGGCTTTTCAAAGTGATTTACGTCATAAAAACACAAAGTCATTATTATTACTACTAATTTATGTGTTAAATTTGCTAATTGTGTTTTTATTTTGTCTGTTATTTTAATAAAGTATCTTCATAATTATAATTATTGGGTTATTTGGGATAATTCTTTGGCAAATCAATGCGCAGACATTAAACAAAGTAATAAATACTTTTGTTATTACTCAAATATTTTGTAAATTTTACATTAAGTGCAGAAATCCTGCATTAACACTTCAATGCATCATGTTGGAAGCACATATATGGATTTCAACCCTCATTTATTTTATAGTCCCATCAGTAAACAGCTGCAGACGATGTGATTGGCTAGCAGGTCGACCAATCAGAAGCCAGCCTCTGTTTGCTTACACTTTAATGATTGAGTTCCAAATGCAATTATCATTTAGGTGTGTGGTTGATATATTAAGTTACTAAAATCATCATAACTATTCATTGATTTCATTTTAATTCAGCGATCACATGTTTATTTTATGATATTGTTTTAATATTTACTGATTTGTGGCACTTTTTGTTTATTTTTTTATCTTTGTAACTAAACATCCAGCAGTCCTGAATGCTCTGACCTCTCGTTCTGAAACGGTTCTGAAAATGTTCTTGCTCAGCAGCTGATGTTCCAGCAGAACCCGGCCGCCTCTCCTCCGGGCCTCTCCTCAGGTTCAGGTCAGGAACACGCAGCTCGCCGTCCTCTGCCGGTTTTTCCTCTCTTTCGGAACATTTTCTTTCACTTTCTCCTCCCTTTTACTGATCAGGACAAAAAAAAACAAAAAAACAACAACAACTATTTGTGCCAACTTCACAGGCTATTTCGGACCCGCGGAGATGCAGAAGTTGTGGAAGGAACTCAGATCGGCTCTTTCTGACGACAGGACGGCGACGAGCGGGAACCGGAAAACGTCCGCTCGAGTCGAGCCGACCGGGGACCGGCTGTCTGCGTCTCCTCCCGGAGCGGATCGGTGAGGTCCTTTATTCTGAAGCGGTTCGGCCTTTTTTTTTTTTTTTGTAAAGGTCAAAAGACGCGTCGTCTGCAGACGTCCTCTCTGTCTGAGGGCGACCTTTGCTTTTGAGGATGCGATTCCCAGCGGGCTGCTTTGTTTCGCTGTTGTTTGTCTTGCTTTTTATTCCTCCACCTGAAGTGGTTCCGCAAAGAAAATGGGAAAAAGAAAAGAAAAAGAAAGTTGACATGACTGGAGAACATGTCCCCGAATCAGAAGTGAAACAGCTTTCCGTTTATTTGTCGGTTTTACCCGCCACCTCTTCCTGTCATTTCATGCCACCCCCCAATGATAAAAAACAGAAAACTAAAGTCTCCTGTCAGGAGTTTCTGCTTTGATTTTTTTTTTTTTTTTTTTTAAAGTGATGTCTTGGGGTTTCTTGTCAGTTTTTCTTTTCTCTCTCGCTCATCCAGCAGCGGCGCAGACGGGGACCAGGCTCTTGCGAGCGCCCTCTTCGGTCACGGAGTGTGTAACTGGCCCGGCTGTGAGTCCGTCTGTGAAAACGTCGCCCAGTTTGTCCAGTGAGTTGGTTTTATTTTTCTCTCCCCTGTAGCTCCAAAACATCTGAGATCTTCCACCTTTTGTAGCAAACGTAGCACTTTCTGAAAAAATAAAAAAATAAAATCTACTGTGATGCAAAACATATCGAACCGACTCTTTACGAAAAATGCAGACGAGTAGAAAGAAAAAGATAAAAAGTATCAAAGACTGGCTGAGATGAACAAAGGTCAAGAACTACACATGATGTGCTCAATTTGAACATGTTCAAAGGAACTATTGTGTCACTCAGATCGATGTGTTGAAATGTGTTATTTTTGACACGATATCGGTATAAAATGTGTTTTCATAGATTAAGTTGAATAAAAATGGACATTTCCATATGAGGCTACAAGAGATACGCTTTATTAAAATGAAGTCGCACACACGTTGCAACAGTAAAGCTGCGATATGTAGCAGTAAAATATGGAATTCAAATTAAAGTCAACTTGTTTTTTTCCCCTCCAAAGTCAAGCTAACAAAAAACACATTTTTAAAAGTTACAGCTTTCTATAGTCCATGTTGCCTGTACAAATATTCTTTTTTTTTCTTTTACATTCTGTAAACAGGTACTAAGAACAAATGGCGATAAAATTCATAAAGGATCTAATGTAGAAGAATCCTCGTCTTGCCATGTTCAGCATTCATCTGTCAAATGGCAACATGCAAAACGAATAGAAAAACAAAATGTGTTTTTAACCAGAAAAAAAAAACAAATTTTTTATTTTGCTTAAATCATCCAACAAACAGTTATACATTTAAAAATCCAATTTATTTCATCGAATACACTTATGGTGAAATACCTTGTCATTCTGACGGCGTAAAACTTACAATCATTAATCACAATCCTAAGGCAGAACATCTGGTAACAAAGGTTTTAATAACAACACAATATGAGTCCAGTGGATAACACACTGTAATCATTTAGCTAAACTTTCAGCAGACGGTTCAACCGCCTGTTGAATTTATTCCATCAGTTGAGTTATGGCTGCTTTTTTTCACATAACACCACATTGTCATCTGCAAAGAAGAGCGTTGGACACCTGCTCCTCAGAAAAGCTATTGAATGTTTCTTGTTTTTTTTTCCTTTTTTTTCAGACACATGAGCAGCGAACACACGCTGGACGACAGGAGCACCGCTCAGTGTCGAGTCCAGATGCAGGTGGTCCAGCAGCTGGAGCTGCAGGTGAGCCAGATTCGACAGGAGTGAATCCTGTGAAAAAGACAAATACTACTCTTCAGCTGAAGCCAGGTCTAGACACATTGTAAAAACAAAAAATTAAAAATTAAAAAAGCAAACTGTTCAGTGCTTAAAAGTAGCCGTTATGATGCTGTTTTCGTTTTTTTATAGCCAAAACTTTGTCTCACACTTTTTGCCTCGTTTAGGTCTTTTTTGTTTTCCCACAACATCATATGCGCGCAAGAATGTAACAGTTTCCGGTAAGAAATGCACGAAAACAACCGTAATCTGATTCATGGTCTTGTTGTTTTTCTCAGCGTTGGAGCTGCATTGGTCAGCCAACGCCGACTTTCAGCAGATGTTAAGACGCAGCGGGAATTTTTTTTGTTTTGGAAAATGTGTTTGGGATGAAAGGCTTCCATTCTAATTAGCTGAATTCAGTGATTTTTGTTTTGTTCTGTTTTTTTTTTTTTACGCCATGACACCGTCTCGTCTCGTGGAACAGCTCTGCAAAGAGCAGGAGCGTCTGCATGTGATGATGGCTCACCTGCGCCTGCCCTCGCCGCGCGGCGCTCAATCAGCGAAGTCCGACGCGGCCGCTGACCACCGCGGCCCCCAGGTACGCCGCAAAACACGTGAGCTGCCATTAGTTGCGTCTGCTGTCTTCCAATGAAAAGTGCCAGGTTTTACATTTTTAACCTAAATGTGTGAGTTTGTGAAAGATAAGCTGAGCCGTTTATTTATTTTGTCAGACCTGCAAAAGTTTGAACAAACTCTTCGGGTTTTTTCAGTTTTTTAAACTGAAAGGAGTTTAAGAAACTGAAAGGAGGAGAAGACAGGAGTGGGAGCTATTTCCCAGAAAGCTTAGTGGCACGTTTTTGTATCCTGAGGTGGAAATGACTTGCGTTGATCTGATTATTGTGATTTATTAAGGCAAACGTTTGTTTTTAATGTCCTGTTCACACTAAATGTTTTCGAGCATTGTCGGATCAGAAGCTTTGCTCATGCGATTTGAAAGAAGAGTTTAATTTACTCTAAAATAAAATAAGTAGTTATTTTGATATTGTGAGTAAAAATAATAGAGAAATGTGGCTCTTTAACTAGAGAAAGGCAGTTTTTTTCTCTCGCATATTGTGAAATAATTATTTGGTTTAAATTTCAGCATTCAGTTAACTCACAGTTCAAGGTTAATCAACTTTTAAAAAAAACAACAACAAAGTTTAAACAACTTCTCTCTTGTCAAGTCAACTTTGGGAACTTTAATTTCTGAGTTAAAACCAAAATGATTCTTTTTGTTGGTTTTAATTGCCTTTTCAAGGCAGCAGGTGGGCCTTCATTTTCAAGTTAAGCCACCTCCAGATGTTTTACAGTGTGGCGTGATCTGTAAAGGTTAAAGCAGTAGAAACATTTTAGGAAAACCATTGTGGATGTACTGCATGAGGAGATAAAACGTCACATTCTCCTGCAGATGTGGAGAGTGTCAGGCTGTAATTGAGGCACGTTGGTGATTTTACAAAAAAAACAAACAAAAAGTTAGGATAAGTCTCCCCTTATAGACAGCTTATAGATAGTTATGAACACTTTGTATATCATTAATAACTCTTTATTATGCATTAAGTAACCGTGAGAGGGAAACTATATGCTAAAAAGATGACGTTTACAAATGTTTATTGTGCTTACAAGGTTGTCTGAAATGTTTACTATAACAAGTCAGTTTAAAATATATAGGGGAACAGATTTGGCTCCTTATTTGGCAAGAAACCGGTAGATCTGGTCTCCTTCTCATCCTTACTTAATGCATAACAAACAGTTATTGAAATCTATAAAGTGTTTAGAGATGAATTAATAACATATGTTATTATCTGTAAGTGGAGCCTTATTGTAAAGTGGTACTTAGATGAGACAAAGCTGGAAATCCTAATATATTTAGTCTTGTGTGCGTTCTTCCTGTTTTTCACTCCTCTCTCTCGTTTGTAGTTTTGTCTCCCAGCTGTCGGCTCCAGATGGGCCGACAGTCTGCTTCCAGACGGCGGACATGCTCCGATAACGCGGAAACTAATCATTTGTTAATCTCGCAAACACTGAACCCTAATCACAACACTCACCAAACAATTTCACCCTGTAATTAACAATGATTGGCTCCATTCTCATCGCGGCATTAGCCGAAGCGGGTCAGAGGAGCCGAATCCAATCGCTCCGTCACGCTCGCTTAGGAAATGTCTCTTTTTTTTTTTGTGGTTTTGTTTCTCCTGTCCGTCTTTTCAGCTCTGTCCAGCGTCGCTGGCCGGCAAAGCGTCTCTCTCTCTGAGACACCAGCGACCTCTGAGCGCCGCCGGCTCCCCGCCGCAGGGCCGCGAGGAAGACGAAGAGCCACCTCGGCCTCGGGCCGCGGGACACCGGCATCACCCTCTGGTGTTCTCTCTGTCTTCAGGTAAACGGTGGACTTGGTTTTCACTCGACCCTTCAGGAAAGCAGCTGATTTCAAATCTCCCATTTGCTTTTTTTTTATTCCTCTTTCCAACACACACACACACACACACACTGTGTTTTGTCCTTCTGCAGAGAATGAATATGAACTTTACCAGAACGCTGACATCAGACCACCGTTTACCTACGCGGCCCTGATCCGACAGGTATGAGCAGAGAGATTATTTGATTTTTCACATCTTTATTATTTTAAGTCTAGTTTTTTTGAACAGCTTCAGAAACAAGGCAATTCAAAGCGCTTTACACCATAAAAACGGTGTCAAGCGATAAACATTACATTTTGTCAAATGCCATCATCAAGCACATCAAATATGTTGATCAATGTTCCAATTACTGTTAATCAAGGGCAAATCTAAACAGGTGGGTTTTTAGCCTGGGTTTGTAGGAACTCAGTGTTTCGACTGTTTTGCAGTTTTCTGGACGTTTGTTCCAGATTTGTGGTGCGTAGAAGCTGAATGCTGCTCCTCCATGTTTGGTTCTGGGGATGCAGAGCAGAACCCAGATCCAAGTCCCTACACTGGGGACTTTAGAACTTTGTCTTCCTGGTTTTAGTCAGAACACGAGCAGCAGCGTTCTGGATCAGCTTCATGACACACTTCATTTTATTTTCACTTTATGATGCACTGAACGCTCATTTCTGCCCTCCACCCCCATCCTCAGGCTATCACAGAAGCCTCAGACATGCAGCTAACACTCAACGAGATCTACAACTGGTTCACCAGGACGTTCGCGTATTTCAGGCGGAACGCCGCCACCTGGAAGGTGAGCAGAATAATTGACCGGGCGGTTTGCGGCGCGTGCGTCTCGGCCGACCCGCTTCAGCAGAACCGTCTCCGTCACTCTGAACCAGAACGCGGTCCGCCACAACCTGAGCCTGCACAAGTGCTTCGTGCGCGTGGAGAACGTGAAAGGCGCCGTGTGGACGGTGGATGAGGAGGAATACCACAGGAGGAGGTCTCAGAAGATCGCAGGGTACAGTAACTCCCAACTACCGAGCACATGGACCTGAGTATGAGGTCCGATAAGATGATGTTTGATTTTTACTGTTCTTTCATGGCAAGAAAACGCAGTAATTCTGTCCTGAATTACAGTAATTATGAAAGAACAGCAATTGTATTCTTTCATAACAGCACAATTACTTCAGTAGAAGTAATTACAGAATTACTTTCACTATAATAATTCTATAGTGAAAGTGATATGTAGTGAAATATTGCTTTCATTAAATATTGCTCAGTGAAAGCAAAACTGAATCAAATATCACTAAAGCGATATTTCGCTAAATATCGCTTAGTGAAAGCGATATCTCAGTATCACTTTCACTAAGTGAAATATCGCTTAGTGAGTGATATTTAACTAGTAAATACATTGTTAGTATTAAATTTAGCAAAACAAGGAGTGCTAAATCTGCACCTTTGAGTCTTACTTTGATTGTTCTGATAGAAAACAAAACAGTGTCGGCTTAAAATGGACAACATCAAATACTACATACAGACAATAAGTTCAGAATTGATGCACTGCCTTTCTTATTTAATGAAAACACTGTGATTGCAAAACTGTTTTTTCCTTCTTTCTTTTTACATTCGTGGAATATTGACAAAGTTTTGCACACATTTATAATGGAAACGCAGTTATTGTCTGCTTCACTCAGTAACAGCATCAACACCACAGAGGGTTGCTGTCAGCGCAAACTGGTAGCGTTTAGGTGTGGTGCGTTCACAGATCAGAAAACGTACCCAGTTACTGAGTTTATTTTATTCAACATTAAAATTATTGGCATATTGCAAAAATGACATACATGAACACATAGATGGGAAAAGATAGAGCTACGAGACAAAGACAGTGATTGGCTGTTTGCCAATCAGACTGTCTGGAGAAAAATCAGCCGATTACAGTCAATTGTTCTGTCTTGTGCTGAGCCTTTAACTTCTTATCTATTATATACTTTTAACGCCTGTAGATGCCTATTCAACACATACCAAGGATCATATTGGAAGCACTCTGCTGCCATCTAGTGGCCATAGTTATGTCTCAGTTGGGCATAAGAAGCTAAAGTCAATAAATACATTTAAATGTGGTTTTTGTACTATGCGTAAAGTAAAAATCTCAACTTGAATTAGAATCTCTTTAAAGACAAAAACAATTTTAACTGATTAATTGTGTAATTGTGAAAAAGTTGAAGTTAGTGCTGTAGCCATTTGTTTCATTATCAAAGCTCTCCATCAACAGTAAATAAGAATGAACAATAAAAATATTATTTTATTTTATACATGTGTGCACTAATTACCTTACAATAAATAACATCCAGCTCCCTCCTGTGGTGCTCTGCGTCCATTAGGAGTCCATCACTGGTGAAAAATGTCTGCTCCAGTCTGTCTTTGGGCACCGCTCTGCACTCCACCTTCCAGGTGAGACGTTGACGCTTCTGGAAACCTTTTTAAATGAGCAGCTCTCTGGAGACGGGGCGCTCGAACTTCTCCGTTTGGACTTTCAAATATTTTCTAGGCCGCGCTGGCAGAGGCCTCGCTGCCGGGCCTCAAGAGGGAGCGCTCGAGCCGAACCCTTCGAGGAATCAACAAAGCGGCCGACGGCAGCGGCCGAAAACAAAACCTCTCTCCTCCGGTCCAGCAGTGAGTCGTTCTTAATAAGAAGCTTCATGTAAACCGAAAACAACCACCAACCAAAATAACTGCCACGGTTTTGCTTCTCTTTGTTTTCTTGTTTCACTCAGGCAACTTTACTTCGAGAGAGTGAACAGTGACGACGACGGTCAGCTGCCGACACTCAATCCGGTCAGTCTGCAGCCTCTGATCCACGGAACCAGCGAGGAGCTTTTGTTTGACCTCGAGTGACCTTCCACCTTTACGATTCAGTACCACCAGTTCAAGCTCTCATTTAGCCTCCTGAGATGTCGGAGATGGTACTACTGCAGCTTGGTAGAGGTGTTTGATTTGAAGAGGGTTTGAGATGAAATGCAGACACTTTGCTAAAGTGTCCGTGACCTTTGACCTTCCCCGCTGTTTGCAGCCACAATTGGATTTCTTGCAAAATACAAAATTACAAACGATTGATCTGATTTAATCGTGATTAATCAATTATAGGAATAATCGTCAACTAATTTAGTAATTGATTAATCGTTAACTGGAGTGTACAGACTCAAAAAAAGGGTAATTTACCAAAAGAACAAGATATTCAGAGCAGTAATTAAGCCAAAACTGGTAAAAAAAAAAAAAAACAAACAACATACTGTATATACATTTTGCATTTAAGATGAAGAGGGAAAAAAGTCTTTGTCCTCAAGTTACAGTTTTATCTTCACCTTCTTCTAATTCTGTAAAAAAACAAAATTTAATTATGTATTATTTGAGTTTTGTAATGTATCTCTAATATTGGATAAAAAAAAAAGCTTACGCGGTTAAAGGAAAAATCTGCTGAATATGACGATTTATTTCAACCGATTCATCGATTAATCGTCAGAACAATTGATAGAAAAATGTATTTCTAAAATAATTGTTAGTTGTCTTAAGTCCAGCCGCCTTCCTCTCAACTCTGATCAGCCTCCATGTTCTCCTGCTGATGAAAAGCAACCCCCCCCCCACAGCATGATGCTGCTGCCACTGTGCTTCACAATGGATGGGGAGGATTTCTTCAGGTGTGAAGTGTTGTCTTTAGATTCTCCTGCTGTGTCAACTATAAGACAGAACTTTCTGTCACCAGTCAGATTCTCGTCACCTGCACAGCTCTACCAGTTGCTCTCTCACAGAAAATCCCAACGAAACATTAAACTTTGTGTTTGTATCTTGATAAAATGTGAAGTTCAGAGGTCGTAGATACTTTTGCAAGGCTGTGTAACAGTACTGGTTCACAGAAATCTGCTCCTTTGGCAGCTGTTTTACATGTAATTGTGTGGATAATGCAATAATTTAATCTTTGTGTGTCAAAACGTCTGGGTTCGGTCAGTTTGTTACAAACATTTAACTACATCACTTTGTCAGAGGATCTCTGCAGGAAGAGGCCACGATTATGGGATATTATCATATCGATGGCTCAAACGGTACTCACATTCAGTTACACATTTTAAGTCCTATTTATCCATTTTGGCATTACGCAACATTTCTCCCTACCTGTAAAAAACCCGCATTCCTCATCCAGTTCCAGATGTGGAAAAAAGCAAACCTGCGTAGCTCCTGAGATAAATCACAATCAAGACAAAAATGCGACAATTGTACGTTTAATGACTGAAAACGATGAATTTTAAATTAAATTAGGCGGGGGGCGGGGGGGTTTCTTCTTTTTTTCTCGTTATTGTCGCTGTGGGTTTTAAAGTAACTCTGTCAGACGTTTTAAATGCAACTTTTCATTTTCAGGTCAAGTGATTTATTTTTGTCCCTTTCTTTGTAAAAGCTTACTGGGACGGATGATCAACAAAGCTCATGTCTGAAAGGAAAAACAAAACGTCTGTGTCAAAATGGCGCGAGTAAATACTCTTGGAAGTAAAACTCTCAGCTATGTGTTAAGAAGTTGCGAGTTAAATTTGGATTTATTGGATTGTTTGTCATCCGTGTTCGTGTGTGATTAAAAGGTGAGCGAGACGGTAGCGTGTAACAGCTCAGGAGTTTTCCTGAGTCTTTCTCCAAACAACAAAAACGTGACCTTTGTGTACCGAGGTCATGTTCCCTGTGGTGGGTTCTGTCGGACTGGATTTGTAAATAGAGTCGTCGTCGTCTTCTGTGATTATTTATTTTCGGCGGGGTGTTCAGGTAACCCCGACGTTTATTTTTCACCATGGCAACTTGTCCACTGTATAAAGATAAGGTCAACTCTGAGCACGTTGTAATGAAAGTTTCTGTCCGCAGGTGTGAGTCCGATGTGTGTCACTGAATAAAATATGCCAGCTTATTGTGCATTTTAATACGCTGCATAGTATTTTCTTCTTATTACTATTGCTTTTAGCGCACCCCTGGTGTCCCACTAAAGTATTCACACTCCCTAAATATTTACCCCAATATAAAAATTCAGTTCAAATCGTTTCCCCTCGTGTCCCTTTCTTGTCCTGTTCATTTTGGTGTTCCACAGGGCTCTGCTTTGGGGACCATTGTTGTTCCTGCTCTACTTTCTCCGATTCTGTCGTCTTTTTAAGGATATTTCCAATCATTTTTCCGCTGATGACATCCTGTTTGTTTGTCTCTTATCTTCCAAATGAAGTTTTGAAACTCCGCATTTTAATGAAATGTCTGGATTTCAACCCGAAGTTGGATGACTGAAGGTTTTCTTCAGCTGAATTAAGAAAAAAAATCAAAGTAATCATCGTTTCACCAGAAAATAAAAAAATAACTGCAAAGATAAAGCAGACCCTTGGACGTCTTGGTTATTTGGCTAAATCTTTGGTTAGGTACCTTGGGGTAACCTTTGACTTGGGTTTTATTCTGGAAAATCCTGTCAAATCTTTGGTTCCTTCCTGTTGTCCTAATGTTTCGCGTCCAGAATTGAAATTATTTTTCTTAAGTCACCAAAATAGAGTCCATCTATGTGTAGCTGGATCTCACAATAAGTCCAAATATAACATTAGTTATAACTGAACACAGCAGATATGTAGTTATGAATATCCAGTCAATATTGATGGTAATATATATATATGTACTAAGGTCTTATTTGTTTTACATTTGGCAACTCCTGAACATTCTGCTGCTCAACTCATAGTTTTTTTTTTTCATAAGTTGTACCATTGCCAAGAAAAAAAACCTGACCAATCAAATGTCCTGACCTCTTGTGCTTTGTGTTTGTAATGACACACAACAAATTGCTTCAGAAAACCTTTTAAAATCTGATTCTACGTGAAAAAAATGCTATTTTATAAATAACAGCTTCGAGTAAAGTTAGCTAAAACGCAGATTTACTCAGATCACAGCTTCAGTTGGGGTGTGTGTGTGTGTCTCTGTTTGTCTCTCAAGATGCGTCAATTTGCTCCGATTTTGGCTGACGCCTCTGCAAAACAGATAAATGAAAAAAATAAAAATGATGAACAGACTGTCCAGAGTGCATCACACTGTCTCACTGAGACGGGGTGAAGTTGCGTCTGTTCGCTGTGGAACAAAAGGCTTCCCGGCTCCCTGTCTCGACTGATGTCAGTAATTGTCTTTGCCAATAAGATGTTTGCCTTTGATTCGCCGTCAGCCTCACCGCCCGACATCCGCCTCTGACTGAGAGTTAGCATTGTGCTCGACAACTTCAGCAGCTTCGTTTGTGTGTTGCTTTGATGTGCGCAGCCAACACGTTGTCAAGTACACCACTTTTTGACAGCATATTTTATTTCCCCAGCCCCCAACAGCCAATCCGTAAAGGCTGGTCGCTTGTTCATTCGCTCATCGACATATAGAACAATAACAATGCCGTCCTTCACGGGACCAGGCGGCTCAACAAGGAGCTCGTCATCCGCAGGAATAAAATGGTGGACTGACTGCGGGCCTATAATGTTTTAGTAATTTGGGGAAGAAGTGGACCGTGCTTAACACTCTGTCTCCGCTGTGGAAATTGGTGGGTGGATCATGCTGTGGGGATGACGGACAGGGGAGCAGGTCAGGGGTGGAAGAAAATCCCAGAAGCAAACCTGTTAGAGACGGTTGAGTAAAACGTCCTTTCACTTCACAGTGATGCGCTACGTTTTGTTTGGCTCACCTCATAAAATCCAACCCTCCTCCCCCAAAAAATGTAAAAGCAGTGATTCAACAATACGGTATGTAGGCCTATAAAGTTGGCGTGGTTGTTTGTTTATTTGGATCCCCAGGGCTACACACTCCAGGGTCCCCAAAGTGGGCCGGTAACAGTGAGATTTAGGGGCGCACCGAGTGCAGTTTTCTTCAAAAAGCTCGACCTGCCCATTACAATTTTGGCCGACACCGATATCTTTGTCGGAAAAACTCGCTAATTATAGCAACAAAGCCGCTAAGTTGGCAACAGTGGGAGTGACTGTTGTTAATTGCACATATATGATTAGGTGGTAATAAGTTGTAGTAAGTTATAAGGTTAGCTAGCTTTCACTCTCTAAAGTCGCCAAAGTTTAACCTCAATGTAAAAAATGAGCTAAAATGCTATGGTTAGCTTAACTTAAGCATGTTGAGTGACATTGACTTAGATCTATTTAGCATACAAACATTATTATATGAGCTATAGTTAGCTAACATGCTAAGGTTAGCAGGTTAGCAGGAGTATTTAGCATACAAACATTATTGTATGAGCTATAGTTAGCTAACATGCTAAGGTTAGCAGGTTAGTAGTAGTATTTAGCCTACAAACATTATTGTAGGAGCCATAGTTCGCTAACATGCTAAGGTTAGCAGGTTAGTAGTAGTATTTAGCATACAAACATTATTGTATGAGCTATAGTTAGCTAGCATGCTAAGGTTAGCAGGTTAGCAGGAGTATTTAGCATACAAACATTATTGTATGAGCTATAGTTAGCTAACATGCTAAGGTTAGCAGGTTAGTAGTAGTATTTAGCATACAAACATTATTATATGAGCTATAGTTAGCTAACATGCTAAGGTTAGCAGGTTAGCAGGAGTATTTAGCATACAAACATTATTGTATGAGCTATAGTTAGCTAACATGCTAAGGTTAGCAGGTTAGTAGTAGTATTTAGCCTACAAACATTATTGTAGGAGCCATAGTTCGCTAACATGCTAAGGTTAGCAGGTTAGTAGTAGTATTTAGCATACAAACATTATTGTATGAGCTATAGTTAGCTAGCATGCTAAGGGTAGCAGGTTAGTAGTTTAGACTGGTTTCACATAATTATAGGTCATTCATCGATTTCCCGACACGAAGAAAATCTGGGCCAATTTATGTTGACTATTTAAGAAGTTTTTTTCCCTCTCTTTTATAATATTTGTGCTATTACCGCTTCCCTGGTTGCTATTAGTGCTTGTTGTTAATTACCACACTTGTGCGGCATGTGCCTCCGCCGTGTTAGGTGACTGAAAGCAGACATGAGGAGACGACCTCTCTGACGGGCCCGGCTAACAAGCGGCCGGGGCTCACACAGGGTCAGCTGGGAAGGGGAGTGTTGTTAAGGCGCCGAACAAAAAAAAAAAAAAAAACACAAACAAACACACAAAACAATCCGGCACAGAGCAGCTCACACGGGCGGTGACTCGCGTCAGCATGCTGGGTGTTGCTGCGGGGGCTTCCTGGCCCTTTCCAGACAAAAGGCTGCAGAAGGTCCTGCAGCGGCGGGCTGCGAATCCAACATGCCGCCGGGAGAAAACGCGTCCGTGGAAACGAGGCCGACTGAAGGCAAGTGGTCTAACCTGAAGGAAACCCGCCTTCATAAACGGCAGACTTGTTTGCTTGTTGTCAAAGTTTTAGTTTTAATCTAAATTCACTGAACAGTTTGTGGTTTAATGCGCGTCACGTTAGGCAAGCCGTTAAAACAAAAGTCTTACTTCTTATTTTTTTCAGGATAAAAGTTTTAAGCTGAATCTGAATCAGGGTCAGGTTATGTTTAATAGATTTTTATTCCAGCTGTGATTTGATCAATTTTGGGGATGTTGATTTAGTAAACTTTTTGACTTTTATCATCTAATTTTAGGTTGTTATAATGAAGACATCTAACTGTAGTTTTGATCTATCAGAACCTTTTATTTGGTTAACAGGATTCTAAAAATTTTTTTATATACAAATACATATTTAACTTGTGTTTTGATATATAACATTTACCCCCGTCTCGTCTTATCTTTTGGGCCTTTTAAAACCTAATTTATGGCAGGAAGGTATAAACTCCACCATCCATATTGTAAAACTAAAAATAGTCAATTTTTTTATTATATTAAAGGGTCCAGTTCTGAAATGCTTATAGCAAATTGCTATCTATTTCTTTCAAAAAAAATATTAAATATAGCCTGAAAACGTCTTTTAAATGAATTATCGTTATTAGAATTGTTTCTATTTAGGGTTTATCTGGTTTCTGTTGCATTTCTCAACCTTTTATTTACTTATCATGTAACGCTCCTATTATTTTTATGTATTTACTAGTTCTTCCTTTTGTTTGTTATATTTTTTTTGTCATGGTTCATTTTGTTCACTTTTAATCTCTCAGTTTGAGTTCATCCTGTTGTAATTCTAAATTAGTTATGGTGGGATTTAGAACATAATACAGATACAAAATACATTTTATCTACAGTCACAGATGATTGTAAAAACATTTTTTTTTAAATCACATTTTTCTTAATAAATAGCTTTATGCTTATCTGAGTTTTCCACGACTTAATTTTTAAACAACTCACTGATCCCGTATGGAGGGTAAAGAGTACCAAATTTTAAAAAATTTAAAAATTACTCATTAAATCAGTTACAAATAAAAATTGGCTACATTCTGTGTGAATCAGTTAAATCTGTCATTATTTTATCAAACACATTAGACCTGAAAGACTTAACAACTCGTGTAAAACTAGTTTTTTATACAGCAAATATCAAGTGCAAAGCAATACAATGTGCTTTCATTATTGATTGATTGAAAGCTTTGGAGAAACATTATTCATTATTCATTATTCATTTTAGAAAACAAAGTGGGAAATTCCCCCTGTTTCCTCCCCCCAAATAAAAATCTATTATCTTCTTTCTGTGAAAATCTATAAAACACAAACATAAAATTCAGCCCAGCTTTTCGTGAATCTCTTCAGTGAAGGAGAGCAGAGAACCTTTTCAAAAGTGAGCGGGAGAAGGACGGCGTTTTAAGATTGTTGTCGCAAACCTGCTCCCTCTCTGGCCGAGCTTCGCCTCCAACATTGAGTGCAAACACAATCCGACCTCTCGGCTGACTGAGCTTTCAACCGAGGATTTCCTTTGAGCAAGCGACCCCCCCGGTACCGGAGGAAATACCTTGAGCGCTGAGCTCATTTGCAGCGGCGCCTCAGTGGAAACGGTTCACACCGCCACGCTGCTCGTCCTGCTTTGTTAAAGTTGTACGTCTGCTGCTGAGAAGAAAGCGTAAGATGTTTGTTAAGTTGTGTTGTTGCTTTTATTTTGGATAACAAATGAAGAAGCAGCCTTGGTTTTAGATGGAAATGCTGCATTTGCGTTTGGACCGATTACGCTGATTATCCTCGTAGACACCACGGCCCGGCTGAGCATTTACCCACTTCGAGTTGTTGTTGTTAGGAAACAGCAGATTACAAAATAACTTTCAGGTAAGACAAGGTTACCTTCTGAAAACGACTTAATTACAGTAAAAAAAAAAGTATTCACAACCCTTGATCTTCTTCTAGTTTTGGGTTCTTGTGACTGTAGACCCAACACTTTCACTTTCACAAAGTGTGTCTTCAGTATCACAAAAGAAGAAGTTTGGTCTTCTTCGAGATCTATCTAATAAACGAAGAGCATCTCGATCTCCTCTTGCTGCCGCATGACCCGCGTCTGTCTGTGTGCCTCAGCCCTGCCTCTGCCGGCTCCAGCCCCCCTGACGAAGGCCTCAGGGGACCGCGGCGTGTCGGAGACGCCTCGGCGTGACCTTCCGAGTCCGACGTGTCCCCGATGCGGCCTCCCCGTCCCGCAGAGCAGACCGGAACCGGCCTCGCGGCCCCAGAGCCAGCCGCAGGGCTCAGCAGCGTCGGGACGCGGCGACAGGAGCCGAAGCAAGAGAAGTGGGCCCCGACCCGACCGACCTGCTCCTGGATCTGCAGGCAAAAACCGCACGTCCTGTTTAAACAGATCGACATTAAAAAAAAAAGCAAATTAAAAAAAAAGTACAATTCTCAATAAGAATTTAGAAGTTGAATGAAATTGGAGAAGATGTGGACAGACTCATCTATACTCGTCTGATTGAATGGCCTAGTCAAAGTAGCCACCTTAATCCACCCGAGTTTAACAAAGGGGTCTGGTAATGGATGCATGACACACCTCTCAGCTTGTTACTTGACCTGAGGGAAGTTGCCTCTTCCCCTGCCCCCCAACTTCTTCAAATCAGACAGAATTGGTGTCAAATGTTTGTGCAGCTTTGGCTTTGAAGATATTAATGAAGGTTTAAAGGTCAAAAGGTTAACTGGTCTTCCCCAGCCCCCGGTCCTCTCCCCATCCACACACACACTTTTACTAAATCAAAATTACCTTTAAACTTTGATTAAGGTTTGGAGGCCTTAGTCCTCGACGCGGATGTCGCGGGTTCAACTCCCAGTCCCGGCGACCTTTGCCCCCTCTCCTCACCCTTTTCCCTGTCTGCCTACTGTCGCAAAATATACGAGCCACTAGCGCTGCAAAAACTCTTCGGAGAAAAAAATTGAAAAAAAAAAAGCAAAAAAACTTTTATTAATATCTTCAGAACCAAAGCAGCACAAACAAAACCTTTTGCTGCACAAACGAGTTGATTGACACCAATTCTGTCTGATGTGAAGACAATAGTGGGGCTGGTTGACCCTTCATGACCTCTGGAAACATTTCTTAATATCTTTAAAATGACAGCGGCACAAACGAATTGTTTTGCTGCACAAACGTAGCACAAACATTCGACACCAATTCGGTCTGATTTGAAGAAGGTGTGTTTGGGGAAGGGCGGCAGCTTCCCTCAGGTCAAAATCTGAGACCGCACGCAGCATAAACACGTTCCACTATACTTCCTGTTGGCCTGTCGCGTAAAAATCCCGATAAAAACACCAAACGTTCCCAGCCGCCAAAAAACGTCAAACAAAATAACTGATTTATTCTTTGAGCCCTGCGGTAAAATCTTCAAAGTCGGCCTTTGTCTTGTTCGTTCAGTCGTATTTCAACCAAACGCCAAACTTTCCGGACAGAAAGTTTTCCGAAGCCCATTTGCTTCCCTTCTGTCTCCCGCGTGTCTACCGGTGGGTTCACGCCGCCATCTCTGTGAACCGCCGCATCAAACCAATTCTGGAGCGACACACAACGCCTCCATTTCATCTACACGCGTCCATTAGCATGAGTTATATGTGGGGTGCGTATAAATCAGCGGAATAGGCAGGAAAATGTTGAGCCCGACTCCGCGGGGAATTCTGACACCTCCATTTCTTTCCTTTTTTCCTTTTTTTGTTTTACCCTTGGCTTCCTTCAGTAAAACAGGATAAAACATCTGGATTTGCATCAGCTCGCTGTCATTTGTCCTCGCACAGATGAAAATAAATAAATTAATAAAATAAACGAATACAGGAGGAACCCAAGACACGCACCGCAGCACACAGACGAGATCAACGTATGCAATTTGGTCTGTGCCTAATTTGGGCAGCAGAGCAATTATCATGTGACAGCTTCCTCCTGATTGTTTTTTTCTTTTTGTTGGTTTTTTTTTTTTAGCCCTGAAAGCCTCTGTGGGTTTTTCTTTTTTTTCATTTTCCCTGGAGGACCGAACAAAGCTGTGATTAAGTAAACACAAGATTTTCCTCTTTGAAGTTTCGCTTGACACCGCAAACAAACAAATGCGGGAGATTAATTTGGGTTAATAGAGTCGCTAATCCCCTGTTTTTGAGAACACACACACACAAACACATAAAAAAAACTAAAATAAAAAAAGCCTTTTATGGAACATCAGACTCAAGTCATCTTCATCCTCGTGTCGTGTCGCCCGCAGACTCGTGCTTGGGGCTGCTGCTGGCGTGCCTGTGGTGCCAGTTCTCGGTGGTGCTGCTGGGCCTGCTGGAGGCCTGCTCCTCCTGCTGCCTCTGCTCCTCCTGCTGCCTCTGCTCCTCCTGCTGCCTCTGCGACGCGCCCGGCGAAGAGCTGGGATGTCCCGCCCACTGCCACTCAGTGCTGTTCGAGTCCTGCTGTGAGCCCGTCGAGTTCCTGGAGTTCTGCCTGGACTGCTGCGAGATCTGCCACCGCAGCTGAGCCCCCCGGGGGGACGGGGACGGCGGACATGCCTGAACTGACCCACCGATGAGCGGAAAGTCTCTTTGTCTGAACCAGAACTGAGAATGGTGAGAATTACTGGAGCTGAGACGATTAATCGTGATTAATCGTGATTCAATCATTTGTTGAAATAATCGTGAGTTAATTTAACTATTGATTAATTGCTAATTCGACTAATCAAACTCAAAAAATGGTCATTTGCAACCCCCCCTCCAAAAAAACAACATATTTGAGAGAGTCATGCAGAGAGTATTTATGTTTCCCTCCACTTCTGCTGAGTCTCCACTCAGTGTGGGTGGAGTTTCCCCACGGGAACAGAAACGATTCCCGTCAAAAGTTGTATGAACACTTTCTGCTTTCTCGCAGTTTCCTAGTGAAGTAAAGAGAGTAGTGAGAAAGTGTGTGTGTGTGTGTGGTGGGGTGTGTGTGTGTGTGTGTGGTGAAATATGGTTCATAGCTGCAAGGAAACATATAGAATTGGACATTTTTTAAAATCTTTTTTTGCACTTTAACCTGACTGCCGGGTCCAATTGACCCGAGCAGTATCTATGTAAAAAGTAGACCCATGTGGTACAAATGTGTAAAATGAATACATTTTCGATTCATTTGTAGAGTGCACCTATTAAGGCAAATAGAAAAAGTTTCATGCAAAAAAAAAATACTTCCAACTATTTAAAAAATATATTTTTATCTTTAAAACGGGTCAATTTGACCCGCAACATAACAGGCAACATTTTAGTGTCACTCCGATCAAATCCTCTAAAGCAAAGAAAAACATCTCCTATTAAGCACTCTTAGCTTTTTAATTATTGATCCGTTAAACCAGAAACTAGCCAATAAACGGGCTCAGATAGACGCAGAGCAGAAAGGGCCGCGCTTTGAACGTTATTAGCAGTTTTTGCTTCTTGGCTGCTCTGATTGCCACGTTGTTGCATTTTAAGCAGTAAAAAAAGTTTTAAAAAGCAATGAAATGATTTTTATTCGCTGTATCTCTGAATGTATTTCAGATATTGTATAAATAAAAATAAGGCTCAGTGGTTAATAGGACGTCTGCTGTTGTTCGACTAATCGATTAATCGTCCAAAACAATCAATAGAGTACTCGATTTTTAATAGAACTGTTTTGTTGCAGCCCTGACGATTACGCAGGTGATGTCTATGTTGTGCCGTCACTTAAAATCCCAATAAAATGACTGGAAGTTTGTGGTTGAAACTTGGAAATGAATAAATAAATCAGAAATAATTCAAAGCTCTTTTGAGGAAACGCGCCGCAGACTCGTGGTCACGTCTGCCTGCTGCATCTGTTGCAGTGCAGCAGCTGCAGGTCAGAACAAATCCAGGCTGACAAGTGGAACAAACCTGAGCGCTTATTTCACGCCGCCCGTCCGCCGCGCTCTAAATTAGATATCCGTTGTCTCCCCCCTCCCCCCCCCCGGAGCGGAACCCAAATGCATTGTGGGCCACGGAGACGCCTAAATCTGATTCACTTGCTCTAAAGCGTGATTTAAACGAGCCTCTTTTGCTCCACCGCGCAGACTTTGACAGCGGCGCTTAAGGGTTTATTTTTGGCTGTTTACGCCGCGTCGCTGCTGTCGCCGCGCGTCACCGCTTTCTATTGAAGCTCGCTCAGATCCTCTCAGAGATCTGGAGACAATAAGCATCTTCTTTATGGTTAAAAGTGCCTTATTTGACACACGCGAGAGGGGATTAAAGCGAGAGATGACAGGTTTTGTGTTTGTCCTGTTCTTTAGCTGTAAAAAAAAAGAAAGAAAGAAAAAAGAGGAGCGCAGGAAGGAGTCAAACCTGTAATCTTCCAACACTGGAAGTGTAATGCCTTTGATTTAAAGTAATAGACCTTCTGCTTGAGGTCAGTGGGTGAAACTTTACGCACATCTGAGCCATTTGTGTTCAGTTCAAATATAGCCTATGTGAAAACGCCAAAGTTCAGAGCAGTGGCGCAAAAAGTGGAAAAAAACGGACTGTATGCGACGCACAGGGGCGCCAAAACAAGGGTAGGATAATTAGATTTTTTTTAAAAAAAAAAAAAAAAAGCAAGATTAAAAGAAATGATGGATATAATATAATAATAAATGATCCTGCTGCAATCACAATCTCATCATGCATTCTCGAGGTTTCACACAGACATCTTGTTGGACAGGAAGTCTGAGACGACAAGACAGAAGACGACCTAATGAAGAGCAGGTTGCTTTCAACCCTCTTTTTAAAAAAAAATAATAATAAATAAAGTAAAACACGCTCCTCTTTATTCAGTTTCTGCCTATTTGTATTCTCGCCTGCCTCCAAAGCTGCGTGACAACGGCAGCAACCTCTTCAATCAAAACAAGGTTGATATGCGCGGTACGAAGTGGCGTCTGCATAAAAATAATAATAAAATAAACGGGTGGGAGGTGGTGGTGGGGGGGGGATAAAAACACCTAATAGTCAGTCTGTCAGATGTGCCCATCTGCTACAAAGGAAACAAAAATAAAAGTAACTAGATTTGAATATCTTACAATTCGAGGCTGACGGATCAAAGCCTTGGAGAGACGCACCAGAGGGGGGCGATCATAAACACGCTGTCTCGTCTTAATAGGAGAGGAAAATTATTTCCAAAGCGGCGCAAACCGTCAGGCGTCGCATGTTTGCGAGCGTGGGAGGAGAAGAGGAGAGGGGCGGGTGGGTTTGTTTTTTTTTTAATATAAAGAACATCAAAACACAGCTAATGAGAGAGTTAGGGTTGAAGACGGTGGCGCATCCAGGCTTGATGGCGAGCGGCGTCTTTCATTTGCAACGACACCAACCTGCGACTTTTCAGCGGGTTTTGCGCACAGCCGCTGGAGGATCAGGGCGAATCCTCCAGACATGAAGGAAACAAATTAAAAACTGAGGATTTGTTCTCGCTTGTTGATTATTTGAACTTGTACATTCACTGAATATGACATAAGTATCTTCAGTAATATTAGTACAGAATTACATGTACGTTATGCATTTAAAATAAATAAATAAAATATTACGATGCCCTGTGGGGTTTTACGTTGTATAAAATGTCTGGATTCATTTATACAGCAGCTGAAGACAATCTTATGCTTTTTCCCAAAGATCTCTTTAAATATTATATTTTCTTTTAAAATTATCTTTAGCATTTGGTTTTTTTAACTATACGTGTGATGTTTGTGTTATCCGATTTCTATCTGTGAACGGTGCTATAACGATGAAAACATTCAGACAAAACGGGCCAAAGACGACAAATAAAGTTCAGGACTTCTAGAGTAACATTCTCGTGTCCAAAACATCTGTTTGGACAACATAACAGAGACCAGAGGTCACGTGTGTGACCAGGAGTGCATGTTTGGTACAAACCAAAGGCTGTATTCCAAGAAAAGAAAAAACAAAAAAACAAAAAACAATCCCAACTGTGAATCATAGAGCTGGAAGTGTTGCAAGGTATAGGTGCAGGTTTTAGCAAGTCAAATTTAAAACTTTTTAATGCCAGCTTGACTGAAATTTAAGACAAACTAGAAAGTGTGCACTTCCTGCGAAAATGCAAGTGTGAATGCTGAATGCTTTTGGTGAAAATGGCAAAAGTGTTTGAAGCCGAGATGCTAAAATACTCATGATAACATCTCGGAGACCACTAGCATGTTGAATCTCAGTAACACATTTCATGCAATGTGAAAAACCCCATGTAAAGCTAAAGTAAATAAAAAGCTAAAGCTAGCTAAAACAGTAATGCTAGCCAGCATCTAGGCTACCGCTAGCATGTTGACCTACAGTGACTTGCTGAGTCAAAAAACCCATGTAAAAGCTAAAACTAACTGTAAAACTCAGTTTATATTGTCATTCTCAACTCTGCCACAGGAGGGAGCTGGTCCTGTGGTGCTGGTGTTGGAACAGCAGTAGAAGTAGCACAGGCTAAATTGTTCCCTTAGGCAGCATATACCTAAGTCTCAAATCTGCCAGCAGAGGGAGCTGTTCCTGTTTTTCCATTCACTTCCATGGGAATTAAAAATTCATAAAAAGCTGAATATTATAAAAAGTATGAAGGTTATGAATACCAAAAAATATAGCCGGCATTATGAGAGCATGCTGAATAGTATAAAAGTTGAATGGTGAAAATGGCACAAAGTATGCAGGAGAAGAAGTGTGGCTAAAAGTGTACGGAAACAATCATAATAATAATAATAATAATAATAATAATAAAGGAAAACAAGAGTGTGAATACCTACTGCATTCACACTATTAAAACTACACACAGGGGGAAAAAGCTAGCTAGCAAGCGTATATGAGCAGCTAGTTACTGAGGAACGTAATGAACAAACCTTTACGTGACAGAAAAGTCCCGCCAGAATAAGAAACCAAATTTAAGGCGTATTTAAGGCCAACATACACATTCTCAGTAAATTTAAGACATTTTAAGGCCTTAATTTTAGAATAATGAATTTAAGCCGTTTTAAGGATGCACAGACACTGTGTCACGGTTTGGGAATGCTTTGCTGCAAGATCTGAGCAGCTCGGGTCATTTTTCAGATGGATTTGCTGTCCATCGTTCTATAGCTTCTCCTTAACTGTAAACACGAGTTAAGTGAATCCCATATTGGAATAGATTACATTAAAACAAACGCTGTATTTTGGTAGAAAATGTTGAAAACAAATCCTTCACGTATGCTCCATATAGCTTTTCATTTATTCACTTTTACATACTAATATATTCAGAATACAAACTTTTGATTCCACTGTTGTTGCAGCGAATGAAACGTTACTTTAAAAACCTTTCTGTATATTTATATATAGAACATATATATATATGGGTTTTTTTACAGTATTTTAAGATAACATAAAACAACAAGAAAATAATGGAACAAAATATAAACCGGCTGTCCCTTTCATCAAACCAACAACAAGCTGAAATGTAAAATCGTGGTCACCCTGATTTTATAGCCGGAGAGCATTCCAGCTTGTCATGTTCAAGTACATACTGTTCATTACATAAAAGAACAAATAAACCGAGAAGGACACAACTCTATATTCGTATTAACACAGATATTGCACCATTGGATGGCATGTACCAAATGTCATAAATTGGCAAAAATGATGATAAATACAAACACTTAAAAGCGGCAATTCCAAAACACCAAAATTCACAAATCAAAACTAGAGTTTCAGCCGGCAAAACAAATACTTGAGGTCGTCTTTAGTTCAGAGTCTCGTCCGTCCCTCACTCCGTGAGGTTGCAGGGCGTAAGTGCAACATGCAGTCAAGTTTATTTCTTTCATGACAACAGGATTTAAAAAAGAAAAAAAAAGGGGGAAAAAAAACGCGTTAGCTTCTTGGTCTTGGCTTTAGAGTTTTCTGGTGGCGAACGGAAACCTGCGGTCAGATCCTACGGTTCTTCTTCAGCACCTCCAAATACTGCTGCGTGGCCCAGCTCAGGGGGTCCAGCTCCACCCTGGAGGCGGAGCCCACCGGGGACAGGCGGGCCGAGGCGGCGTCCAGCTCCGCTGTGGCTGAGAGAGGGCCCACGGTTAACACCTGCAGAGGCTCCTTACCGCACGCTTCGAGATGGAGGAGGAGGAGGAGGAGCTGCGCTTACCGTGTCTCAGTTCTTTCGATATGTTTTTGTCCAGCTCTCTCTGCATCTGGGGAAAACACAGCAGCGTCTCAGGTGAACAAAAACAAAGCGCGGGGCTGAAATGTGGGTGAAGAGAAGAGACACCGAGGAGACATTTACCGGCAGAAACACCACTGTAGAAAACACACCAGAGGGGGGAAAAAGCTGGAGAAAATCTGTGGGTTTTTGACATGAAACGCAAAAGCTCATGCAAAAAATGTCAAGCTCCTCACAGATCTGAAGGCTATGGCGTACAAAGAGCTCCTCGATGGTTGAAAAACAAATTTGTAGAAATAATATTTCAGTAAAATCTGAATGAATTAACATCCCTTCCTCAGATGGCGACCAGTACAAACTAATATGCTTGGCTCTGTGCGAGGATAGAAGTGGAGAGCATAAATTCAATTTCTGGCTTGTCCAGTTTGATATGTTTGTATTATAAAAATGATCTAGATAAGGATTTAATTTACATCAGTCCCACTTTACCACTGCTTTATTCAAACTTATATAAAACATTGCTTTCATGTTTGCTAAGGCAACACTAAAATCAAAACGTTGATTTTTTTTTTCAGTGTTTCAGTTCAAAATGTGAAACTTGATACATATTAGTAGAGTTATTGAACTGACTGATAGAATTCAATCATTTATTTTCATGGCTTACAGCTAACGAACACTCAAAAATCCTTCCTGTCAGATACTAGAACATTACATAATTTAAAATGCATGTACAGTTTTAATGCCGTATTGTTAAGCTGTGTCCACTTAACGGCTGCTGACTGTTTCGTTCTCCAGCCAAACAATCACAGAGTCCATAAAAATGTTACTTTAAAAGGAGCGAATTGTTCCAGCAGCTGTTCGCAAAACTTTGTAAATATTCCGTTAATGTCGGAAAAACACAATTACGGAAATTGCGGAGTTTCCGTTACATAAGAAACGCAATTAAAATCACACGTAAATAAGTTTGCTCGCGCGGTGAGTCGTTAAAAAAAATGCAGCGCCACGATCCTCCAACTACTTCCTGTTGTCGTCTTCTTCGTGGTTTGCGCCAACGGAGACATCCGGTTGTTGATTTTGTGACTCAGGTCAAGCGGAAAAAGTGTTTTCACTGCATTTTTGCCGAATACATTAATTTCGATACAGCCAAACAGAAAAAAAGCCCACTTCATCATCATAGCACCAAAACTGTTTTTCAAAAAATGACAGTTTTTCCCCCTCCCGGAAATTGACGTTTTATTATGCAAATTCATTTCCGAAATGTCAAATAGCGCAAATATATGCTCACGAGCCAGTCGCATCCATTACACAAGCTTCAACTGTGAGTTTCTGTTGTTACGCAGCTGTAGGACCAAGGACAACTTTAGAAGCGTCTTACCTGAACTAAGGAGAAAAAAAGAGCTGGACTGCTGCTTGGTCAAACGGTAGCAATAAACAAGCTTCACAATGCGGTCAGTGGAAGACTGTAGGCCTACACTGTTACCGAACCACAAACCAACAACATGAACGATGGACCAACACCGCATTTAGATCCACTTCCTTTCTTTTAATGGTGCAGTCTCAGAGCTAATGAGTCGTGAACAAACCCTCTGGGGGAATGTTTTGTCTGCGCACACCTGCTGTCAGGAAGCAAAATGGCAGAGGTGAGTATTTACAACCCCCCCCATATTATATTTCCTTAAAACTGTGTACTAATGCAGTTCAAACTACCATCCATTGAAAGAGATTATTATTACGTATTTACCTTTTCGCAGCAAGAATACCAAGATGAATGAAGACACACCTAAACACACACACACTCGAAATAACCATAATAAACTGACTGGAAAACCAGTTGCCGTATTGCTGTTTAACTGTATGCGCTTTCATTAAAATAAAAAATATACAAATATAAATGTCACAGTGACAATGTAACAGTAAAAGTGTTATGTAACGTTGTCGTATCCATAGCAAATTAATTAATAGTTTTAATCTATAGTCATTAAAATTAATACACACAAACAGAGATTGTGGTTAATATATGACACCACAACCTACTTTGTAAATACTTGCCACTATGTAGTTTTGACAGATTTGATCTTTTAAATAAACTTACTTCTATTTTCAGTTGCTGAAAGAGTTTGTTATTGAGAGGAAATTATCAAAATAATTGTTTAGGAGGACCTACCATCAAGGCTCAGATTCATCTTTCTTTGTATTCCCTTGATGTTTACAATGTGATAATATGAACATTATCACCACCTGCTGGCCGGGCATGAGTATACAAGCATTTTGCGTTTGGTAAATGTATGATTTTTTATTTATTTTTGGCAAGAATGTAGCCAGGCCTATTTTTTTTTTCCTTTAACAAAATTTGTATGCTTAGGATTATTCTGAGTACATTTTTTTCATTAAGTTGCTTAATAATAACTTCTCTCTTGAAGATACACCGACACTTGAAAACGTCAGTGTTCGCTTACAGAGGTTCCAGCAAACCTTTGAAAGCAAATCAGAACCATTATTTCCATGCAAAAAAGCTTTAAGGTAAAAAACTGCTCTGTACCTGATTCTGTGACCAATGACTGCACCAGTTACGATCTCAATATTCAAGGTGAATTCATCGCAGATAAGAGAGAAAAGCTGGAGAGCTTTTCTCTAAATACAACTTTGGAAGATTCAGATTAACTTTATACTGAATGACAAACTGTTTAGGCCTGAGATAGAACCAAACTAAACCGATTCTTGAGTGAAAACATTTTAACGCTAAAGTTGCTGATCAAAAGGTTCAGAAAGTAAAAGAAGAGAGAAAAACAGAAACAGTGGCCTCCAGCTGCCTTTCAAAGCCAACAAAGGAAAGGAGCGCCACCTAGTGTTGTTTAAGCTGTACAGGCAGAACAGAGGTGCCTTTACCCAATTAAGCCTAAAATATTCACAAGACTTTAAATTCAAAAGATTAATTTGTGATGTAGTTATGTTTTTTTCTTCTTTTTTTAGTTTAAACCTTAGTACGGTTTTCCATGTTTGAAATTGCAACACAATAAGATCGACTCCCATGAAGACCAGTGAAACTCTGTCGATAGCCACCAACACTGAACACCTGAGCTTCTATTGTGGATAAAAAACAGAAATATATTGGCAACATACTCTCCAGGGGCTGGCAGAAATAAGGTGGGGCAAACAAATTGTAAAAATGCCCCAATACTTGTCAACCACTGGGGTTTTTTTCTGCAAGCCTCCTGGGTGATAAAAGCTTCAGGTTGAGCAGCTTTCCTCAAAGTTATTGCTGCTTCCTCTGTTGTACAGCTAAACCTCAGTTAATTAAGGTACAGTGCTTTGCAAAAGTTTCCTCTGCTGCTGAGTTTTCGTACATTTTGTTGTGTTACAGCCACAAACTGCAAAGTATTAAACTGGGATTTGATTTATGAAGAAGTTCATAAACCAAATAATTCAGTTTCGTCTCACCTAACTAGATCCTAATCTGTTTTTTTTAAGGATAGTTTTGTAGAGTGAACAACAGTCTGTGGAGGATCTCTGCAGCTCCTCCAGAGTTACTATGGGCCTCTCGGATCATACCCTAACCTGATTAGGGTATGGGCTCCCCTGCTCCGAACCTGATTTTTGTTTGGAGCAGGGGTCTACAACTGCCGAGGAGTGAGTGGATATTTTTACCTTCCATAATGTGGATTATTAACTTTGCCTAAAGATATTTGCTGAAAGTATTATTCAGAGGCATAAAATACAGCCCTTGAAAAGCATAGTGATTTAAAAATATCTCCTGATAGGAGATTCCTTCTTAGAATTTGAACCAGGTGAGGCTAAAACTCTAAGACCATGCCACTTGTGGAGTTCTGGGTAAATCATATTTACAGACAAAGTTTAAAATTTTTTATCCTTAATGGAAAATGTAGATATTGTTGGGCAGCTTTGGCTTAATTATTTCCCTGAATATGTTGGATTTTTTTTCAGTAAATGTTCCTTCTTTTGAGTCCGTGATCAATTTAACAATTAACCAGTTACTAAATTAGATGACAATATTTTCAATTATCAATTATCACAATTAATCGGTTAGCTCTAATTTGAAAAACCTTGCTTATTTTACTCTCCACTTCACTACAATATGCAACTTTGTCTATAAAATAAACTGTAATCACAAAAAACCCGTTTGACGTTTGAGGTTGTGACATAGCAAAATGTAAGAAAATTCAAGGGGTATGCATTTATATACATATACATATAGCTGTTATACTATATGTAAAAAAGAAGCGCAAAATACGTCAATTTTTTTTGTTGCTTTGTCTGGCAGCTTTGTCGCCACTGAAACGCACGAGCAACGCAATGAAACAGCAACCAGTCAGACACTCAGCTGAAAACAGCAACACACCTGGTTATGAGTCTGGCTGAAGAGAGGAGAAGTGAGAAAAAGACTTTTGAGCTAGAAGCTAAAAGAGTGAGAAATACAAGACAAGTTAGCGGTAATAGTGAAAAAGACAGAAATATTCAATAGGAGGAAGAAACAAAAAATCTACAAAGCCTAAAGTGTTTGTTGGGTGAGCTGATGTAACTCGGTGAACACAAGTCTGACTATGAGGTGAAACTACAGAGAAGTCTCTATTTATAACTAATGTCTCTGCAGTGACATAAACTTGTTCTTAAAAAATGAAATCAGGAATATACAAGAACACAGATTTCCTCTTTAATCTCTATAAGTGAGTGAGAGATGAAGGACTGGGCAGACCTTAGCCAGGTAGTCCTCCACCCTTTGGTCCTGTCCGTCTGACACAGTACTGGGCAGGGAATATCCCACGCTCATGTTCCTGTTGAGGGCCCCCACCGAGGTCCCGGGGTTCGCTGGCGTAGCCAAGGCGCCCATGTCCAGAGAAGGCCCCATCAGGCTCCCGCTTGTAATGTTTCCCATCATAAGACTCCTGCTGCGCTCACTCAGCAGCTTGGAGTTGGCTTCGGTGAGGCGGCTGTTGGCCCTGTTCATGGGAAACAAGAAAAAGCTAATCACCGGCATCTTTTTAGCAGCTCGAGATTTGTTAACAAGCGTTTTACCAGTTTACCAAACCTTTCTTTTTTTTTTTTTAACAAAGCAAAACAGACTTCTCTAATAAGCATTTTAACCTCTCCAGTTTGGCAGTTAAGGACATCCGCAGGCGCATCTCTTCGTTGTAGAGGTGTCGGTAGCGCTCCAGCTCGGAGCGCGTGGACTCTTTCTGGCTGAATGTCTCCTGCTGGACGGTGCGGGCTCGGTTCAGCTCCCCTTCCAGCTCCCGGATCTTCTGTTCCAGCTGGGAGCGCAGGTTGGCCTCGTTGGCGGCTTTGATCTCATCTAGTGCCTCCTGAGACGCCGCTTGGGACTGAGAGACACACAAATCGTAGTTAATCCCACTGGTGGGTGATATCAAAGTGCGACATCAGCCTTCTGCTGCTGTGAATTGATTTCCTCTCTGTTGGGGTTTTTCTCAGCTCTTTACCTGTAGGAAGAGGTTGACCTGCTCTAGTTTCTGCTGCATCTCCTGGTGGGCTTTTTCCTCCGCTTCACGTCGGTACTGATCCAGCACGCTCTGGTCGGGCTGGACGTTCTCCAATTGGCGTCTCAGCTCCCGCACCTCGTTCTCCAGGTGCCCCTTGCTTTTCTCCAGCTCGCCGTGGTTTCTGCCCACGCCTTTCTGGGAGGCCAACTGGTCCTGAAGCTCCCCGTTGATCTTCTCCAGCTGGTAGCGTCGAGATGTTTCCTTCTCCAGCTCTGCCTGCAGATCCTCCACCTAAAGATGGAGGAGATGTTTGAAGGTCAAGAAGCAAGGGGAGATTGTAGGCGATTCACTGCATGGGTGTTCATTTAAAATTCGGTACAAAGAACTTGCCTTTAGGGCAGCATATTGCTGTAAAAATCTTTCGACTGTGGATACAAGCATAAAAATTAGCACGCTCACCCCTCAGGTCATATGTTTGGCCTATGTCCCATTAGCCACTTCAGGATGAAACTTCTTGTTTTTGAGCCTTTCAAGCCAATTATTGCCATAAATGTTACACATTGTACATTTTTGACTTTGGTCAACCTGTTCATGCAACTTTAAAGTAATGATATGTAGTAAAATAAGAAACAGAGCACTTGGCTGTTTGCGAGTCTCGTGTGGAAAATAGCTTCCACTAGTTTTTTTTGTGCTCATCAGTCTAGTGTTAGCTTCTTCTATTTTCTGTGCTTAGCAGTTTAGCGTTAGCTTCTGCTAATTGTTTTTGCGTTTAGCGTTAGCCTCCACTATTTTTTTTTTGCTTAGTAGTTTAGTGTTAGCTTCCACTAATTCTTTAAGTTTAGCAGTTTAGCGAAAGCAGAGCTGATATTTTTGTGTTAAGCAGTTTAACGTTAGCTTCGACTAATTTGTTGAATACCTTAGAACCCAGGTTTAGAACCCTGGTGTAAACTGAGTCAAAGAAAAACTGTGAAATGGTACTGTTTGATTTTTTGAATCCAAAAACCAAAATGTAATGTATAAGCAGCGCATTAGGTTGCGTTGAAGCCAGCATCAGACCCACAAACCTTGTCCTTCATCCACCCGTCAGTCTGACTCTGTCGCCGGTGAGGGCTCTTCATAGAGGAATAATTTGCTCCTCCATTCTCTTGACCCTGCAGCTTCTTCTTTGCACTTTTTAATAAAGTTCGTTGCCTTAAACATAAACGCACAGAGTGAATATCTAACGCATCAAGTAAAATATTCTAAACTTGCAAAGACTAGGCTGATTGAATGTACAAAATAATTGAATGGAGACTTAAAAAGGATACAGACACTGGTGGACCACAAAGCCAAGACGATGGTTCTAGTGGATCCTAGCTGGCTTTAAACAGCCCAGTGAGAGTCCAAAGAGTCCAAAAGCAAAAGTCACCTGTGCATTTCTTTTTGAAGATCCATGTTTCTCTTCATCTCTTGTTCAAGGCGAGTGTCTACCGCTTTCTTTTGCTCTGCAATTTTCTTGGCTTTCTTCTTTTCAATCTCCATCTAGAACAGAATGAGCAACTCAGTGACTCTTCACACCTCAGCTGAGTGACACTTAACCATCATATCGTGCACAGATTATCATCACAGTGTGAACACCTGGTTTGTGAGCTCTCCTTTTTCTCTTTCAAGTTCTGTCAGGCGCAGTCCTAACTTTGAGCGGTTCTTCGTCTCTTCCTCCCACATGACCTGAGAGTCCTGCATGGTGTTAGACAGCATGCTCTGTTTGTGCACCTGTAGAAGAAAAACGCACGAGCTCAAAGTACGGTTCTGCTCAGACCTTTATATTGTAGGCATGGATGTCGCTCCTTTTAAATCATTTTGAAAATAAACCTGAAACCTTTAAACCTCATGCACGCGCTTGTTGTTGTTAATTGTTATAACAATTATGCAAAAGAAAAAAAAAGAAACTTTTTTTAAAACTACATGCTGCTGTAGTTTAAGGTTTTGGAATGGCACTGACCCCTTTGAGAAAATCCACCACAAACTCAAATCTGAGCACTCAGTTCTTGTTAATAAAGTCAGTTAAAGGTTCTTGCTTTATAGTAGGTTGTTCAGGTAATAAAATAAAAGTAAAAAGATAATAATGTCAGTCTCTACAATGGAGTGCATGTAAACCTATGACATCAACTAAGGAATTAGGATGAGAATTTATTTTTAGTCATTTTATCGGTTCTAAACTTTTTTCTTTTTCATTTTCATCATTTATAAAAACAAATAAACTGAAACGTGTGAAGAACTAACAGCACAAGCCACCCACCTCTTTATTCAGCTGCTCTTCCAAAGAAATCTTGCTGCCTTGGAGGTTCGATACCAGCTCCTCCAAATGTGCACGGACCTAAAGAAAAAACATCATTTCAAAACAAAACAAAACAAAAAATTAAATAGTCTTTGTGTTTCTGCTGCTGCTGCAAAAAATAAAATCAAATTAGGATTTTAGGAAGTTGAAAGCAAACTAAAGGAAGTGACATGCATTCATCAGGAATACATTCACAACTGAAAGAAAGACACCACAGACAAAGATAAAAAAAAAATAAAAATAAAAAAAAAGACTGGGAGACGAAAGACATTTCTCCATCACCAGGATACTTATTCCCACATATGCTTGGAGTTCTGACACTAAAAACATGTTATATTTCACTTCATTAAGAGGATTATTTGATCTCTAGTTCAAAAATAAAAAACGATTAAATTAATCAGTGTACAAAGAGGAAGAACCCCACACAGAGAAACTACGCCTACAGTCACAATACTGACCCCTCCTCCAGGTGAGCAGTCAGCTAGCTGAAAACAGATTGTATGCCCTTTAAGTTTAAAACTGACTTTAATGCATAAACTCAAGATAGTTGATTTAACAGAATCGCATGACACCTTTTAGCTCCAAAGAGACGTGGAGCATTGAGACCATGTGTGAGCAGGTGAACGGGTTACTCACCACGACGGCTTCCTTAGCGCTTTTCTGAAGAGCCTCAATTTTATCAGCCTGTTGCTTCGTAGTACCTTCCAGTCTGGCGTTCTCGATCTCCAGCCTGGGCGACATTAACATTCTCTATTAATCAGGCCCAGATACCGGCCTCATATACCTGTGACTGTATGGCTTATCTATGGATGGATAATAATCGTCAACTAATTTAGCAATTGATTAATCGCTGCCTCAAAAAAACAGCCATGTGGTGAAAAACCAACATATTCAGCAGTAATACAGCCAAAACTACAAAAAATATATTCAGTTTGCATTTCAGATAAAAAAAAAACAACCTTTCTTTTTAAATATGTTTTAGCAGAAACTCTTAAAGTGGCTTAAAGTTTTAGATTCAAAGAGTTCAGACTTACTGCAGGAATGCTATGTTGCTACATTTTAGGTAATAAAACATTTATTTTGTTATTTGAAAAAGGAAATTAATTATTTTAATACATTTCTAATGTATAAAAAAAGGCATAAGTGGTTAAATGAAAAACCTGTAGAATGTGCTTTTTAAACAAAACAGTTTAATCATCAGAATAGTCGTCAGTTGCAGCCCTAACAATATAGAAGAAAATCTGCTCATAGTATCTAATCACATGGTTTGTAGACTTTATGTCAAAACTGCAAATACACGGTTCTCTAAGAATAAATACCAAGGATCGCTATGAATCAGCGCTCGTGTTGAAGCCATGTGTTTGTACTTACTTTTGCAACCCTTCCTCCAACTGTTTGGTGGTGATTTCAGAGGCCACGACGGCAGCCACCGCCTCCTGGAGTTTAGCAACGGAAGTGCGAAGTTCCTTTTCCATGTCGTCCATTTTGATTTTCATACTGCTGATGTGTCGCTCTGCTTTTAGGTACTTCTCTTCGGTTTCCTCAAGCTAAGTAATACAGACGAAACAAAGTACTCAAGAGCAAAGATAAAAAGTGCACTTCATGGTTTATGTACATATATATAAAAAAGCAGGTATTAATCCTCTGATCAATATGCCATAAACAGAGTCGGGAAAATCTTCTGGAAGTTTTTGTCACATCTTAATGTAAAACTATGATTGTTGTTGTGACAACTCACCAAATGGAAATAATCATTTCTTCAGTAGAAAAAAAAGATATCGGATTGGTTTCCAAAATATTTTTGCAAATATGTTGTGTGGGAGGAAATAAAGACCAAAGCCGAAATGTGCTTTCAAAAACCCAAAACGGCCCCATGGAATACACTACTTCAATGGTGAAGCATTGTGATGGTGGTATCATGCTGAGGGAAATCTTGTCTAGAGCTAAATACAGGGCAAAACTGAAAAAAAAAAAAAAAAAAACACCAGCTAGAGGATAAAAAAGTCCTAAAACTATTTTGGGGGTTCACTTCACAATTGGTAGCAGGACAGGCCAGAAACTGACTATAATTTCAATGTTACTGTAATTGACAATTTCAGTAAAATGTTTTTCTCTGAACTCTTGACTCAGGTGAGCTGAATAGAAATATATGTTACACTTAGATGTTGTGTGTGTGTTTTGGTTTTTTTTAAAACAAAATTTAAAAACCATGTTTTGCCTCTATTACTTAAAATGTTGTAATGCCACTGCCATAAGATGTATATAAAAAAAAAAAGATTCAACCAGCTTTAACATTTACCGGGCCCTGATCACATAATAAATTCAACTTAGTGATTACAATTTCTCATATTCCAGCAGAAGATTTATTAACCGATTGTCTCGTAATAAATCACGTTTCAGAGAAGAGAGCTGCGTCCTGCAGTCACCTTTTCTCTGAGTCTCTCGACGTCTTTGAGAAGCCGAGCTTTCTCTTCCTCCAGGTCGTTGCGATAGCGCGTGAGGACCTCCAGGGAAGCTTCACACATCGATAACTTCTTGAGAGAGTCGGCCAGCTCCTGCTGCAGCTGCCTTAAAGTGTTCTGTGCAGAAAGAAACGAGATCAGATATAAAAAAAACACCTTAGCGGTCCTACAGGGGGAATATAAGATGTTCTGAAGAACTATTAGTCAGGCTACGCAGCCTCAGTCTCACTTCTCGTTGATTCTTCTCTTCCTCAAACTTGAGGTTCAGCTCACGAAGTTCAGCAGCCTTGCTGGCGAGCTCCTTATTTCTCTCCTCGAGCAGATGAACTCTTTCTTCACAGTCGGCGCGCAGCTTGGTCAGCATGTCGCTGAAGCGCTCCTGGGCTTCAGTAATGGCGCGCTCCTTCGCGGCGGCTTGGTTCTGCGCCTCTTCCAGCTGCTGCCGAAGCAACATGATCTCGCTTTGGGCATGGGCGAGGCGTTCTTCCGCTGCTTCTTGGCGCGCTATGCTGCGACTGGACAGCTCCTTCTCTGCTTGCAGAGCAGTTTCGAGCTCCTTGGCACGCGTCGTCCCGTAGTCCTTCTCTTTCAGCAGGGCGTCCAGCAGCAGATTCTTCTCCGTCAGTTGCGCAGAGACCCGATGGAACTCGTTCTCCATGCTGTTTGTGTTAGCGTCGGCCTTGGCCAGCTTCTGTTTCAGGTTGCTGACTGCCTCGCGCTGAGCGGTTATTTCGTCTAAAAAAAAAAAATAGATACGTGATAAAACGCATTAATGTTTACCATCAGAGAGAAGAGATGTGGATTGCATTAGGAGGAGAAACAGGCTAAACAATAATTGTAAAATGCACACTGCAGGCAAGTAAATAAAAAGCAATATTACATGCTTAGAGTACAAATTGTGGGGCTGAGGCAATCGATTAATTGTGATAAATTGATTAATTGAAAAAAATCTTAGTTTAGGAGTCAATTAGTCGATTAATAATAATTGATCAACTAATTTAGCAATTGAATAATCTTAATTAATCAACTAAGTAAAAAATGTGTTAACTAATTTTTCCTCCAGGAAAAAGTCTCTGTATAATACAGACTCAAGAAGGTTATCTGCTGAAGGAACAACATATTCACAGCAGTAATTAAGCCAAAACTGAACAAAAAATAGATACAACTTGCATTTAAGATAAAAAAAAAAAAGTCCTTCTTTGTCCATAAATATGTTGTTACCAGAAAGTACCAATTTCATTTTATCCGATTAACCAACAGAATAATTGATGACTGAAGTAAGTGTTAGCTGCAGCTCTGCAAAATTGTATGTGCAGACCGGAGGACTTCTCTACTCACTTGAGAGTCGGTCTTTTTGTCTCTGGTGTTCTTCCTTCTCTCTGAGCAGAGCTTTCTCTGTGTCAGCGTGAGACGCCAGGCGAAGTTCGATCTCCTTCACGGCTGCGGCCAAGCGGGACCGAGTCGACTCGGCCTCGGCCTCCAGCGTCTCGCGAGCCTGTCGCTCGTGTTCCAGCTGGCTCGTCGTTTTCACCAACTCGGTCTTCAGGGCCGACAGCTGGTTGTTGCAGGCGAACACGGTCTGGGTCACGGTTTCGTTGCTGTGCTTGAGGTCTTGACGAATGTCCTCGAGCTGCTCCTTGAGGGCCTCGTTCTCCTCCACCAGGGTGCTCTCTTTGATACTGCTGTCTGCCTGGGAATGTTCGAAGTCTGACCTTGTCGAGGCCAGCTGCTCCTGCAGCGAGTTAACCTGGCGAAGCAGCTCTCTTTCCCTGTCGCCGGCCTCGGTGAGCTGAGACAAAGTCTACCACGCATCACAACAAAAACATCACCGTAAGTCTGTCTGGATTTTGTGTTTAAAAATGCGCAACAAATAACAGTATTGGGGAAAAAAAAAAAAACAATCTTGAGAAGATCGGATTGAAAGTTAGAGAATCACCTCATTGCTTCTGCTGATGCTTTTCCTGTTCTCCGCCTCCATCTCCTTCTGCTTTCGGAGGTGATTGTTGAGCAGATTTTCCTGCAGGGCCCGGGAGGTGCGTTCCTGAGCCAGCAGCTTCTGAGTCTCATGTTGCTCTTCTTCAAGCTGAGCGTTAAACATGTCACACACGGGCGTTAGGATCACATACACACACATGCAAGCAAAGAGCGAGCCAACACAAATACCGACATAATGTATCTAACGAGGGATGCAGCTAGCGATTATTTTAGTAATCGAATATGGTGATGATTAATCGATTAATCGGATAAAAAACCTGGCAGTTTCAGTAATTAACAACAGGCAACGTGTTTTTAACAATAGGGTTGCAATAGGGTTGGAACTAACAATTATTTTAGTCATCACTTGTTGTATTGATTATGCTGACAATTAATCAGATAAACAAATCTGCAATTTCCACAGATTTTTCAGTCAGTATGTAACGCTGCTGACACAAAAAGTCATAAAAATATACAGATGTATTTTTTTTTTATATTCAGCAGAAAGAAGATAGATGGTCATCCCTTTTGATATAAGAAAAAAGAAAATGGCTGCTTACCAATTAATCGATTAATCAACTTTAGATTAACTTATTAATCGATAACACACATCTCCATTTCTAGCCGAAAACCCCCCCGTAATAAACAGTCGTCGTGTTGGGCAGATAAAAACAAAGTGCCTGTTTCATGTTGCTGGCGAGCGTTCTCATCTCCAGCTCCATGTTCCTCAGTGACAGCTCCACCTTCTGCTTGTCCTGGACCTCAAACTGATGCTGCTCCTCCAGCCGCTTCAGCTTGTCTTTGGAGGTGTCGTACATCATGGCGGCATTCTGGCGATTCTCCTGCTCTTGTTTCAGTTGAAATCTTCACACAAAGTGCAACACAAAGAGATCAAGTAAATAAATGTTAAAAAAAAAAAAAAAAAGGTTCAGAGGACACAATTTCAAAGTTAGCCCAAAAATCAACAACAACAACAAAAGAAATTCTCACTTGATGTTAGTGAGTTCAGTCTGTACTTCCAGCTGGTTGCGCTCCAGAAGAGACTTAGCGTCTCTGACTTCCTCCAGTAAGCCCTTCAGCGACGTTCTTTCCGCTTCCAGCTGGTTCACCTTCTCTGACAGATACCCATGGCGACTTCGCAGTTTTTGAATGGAGCGCTCGTACTCGTGGAAAATGTTCTGCATCTTTGTCATAGTCGTGGGATCTGGGGGACGAAATACAGTGAGATGGTCATGGAAGAGGGTCAACGCAGTGTCTGGTGAACCCTTTGTTCGTTGATTTGGCCGTGTGTTTTGGACCAAGAGATGAACCATTTCCATTTTCCGTTTACAGGCCACCAAACTGATTCAAAAGATCCAGTTTAGTCACCACCACCTACAGTGAATGGCTAAAAGAAAGAGTTCATTTTAAAAAGCTCAAATATAATTAAAAAGGCTTCAGATACATCCATTAAAATGGCTGTTCAAATTTGTGCCACATGTGAATTGGTTAAAAACAGTATGTCATGAACAGATAATAAAAGTGTTCGAATTTAATATCTACATTGTTCAGTTCAATGTTGCTCCGATAAAAGAACACACATATTTTTAGACAGCTTCACCACGTGTGCCAACAAATCCATCTGTCTGTGTCTGTCTGCAAAACTAGAATATCTATTTTTATTTTGCAACAAAAAGTAAGAAAAGTAAATAATATTGCGGAAGCTTATTACCCAAAGAGAATGACTCCAGCTTCTGCATGAAGGAGGCTGCATTACGGTAGCCTGAAGTGTGTGAGTCCGCATCGTCTGTGTCGGACGACTGGGTTAGTTCTTCTAGATCGTCAGGCACGCTTATGTCTTCAAGACTCTGGACCTGGAAAGAAAAAAAATGATGATAGAATTATTCCCGTATCGGTTTCAAATCCAACACTCGTTTATGTAGTCGATCCGGTTGTCTGTACCTTGCTTTTCTGTTGATCTGTAGTCATAGACCTGAGCCGCACAAACACAAAACCAAGGAGAAAAAAAAGTAATTCTAAAGATTTGCACGAACATAGTGAAAATACTGAAGGTGTAATGGTGTAATGCAGTATATAGTTGAGAAAGCAATTGCAAGCTTTTGCTGTAACGCAAGGCCATTCTGACTTGTATGATAAAAGCAAATTTGTCTTACAAAAGTAATAAAAAACACAGAATGAGATATGTTCTGTGTGGAAGTGTTGGAAGTATTTTTGTGGTATATTGTGAATATTTGTCTATTTTCTGCAGTGCAATGTTGAAAGAAGCCCCCTGTATGTTTTTATCACAAGTAAATGTTTCAGGCCCTCACAACTTAAAGAAAGATAACTTGAGTAAATGCAAAATGCAGTTTTTGAATCATCACTTTAATCATTAAGGGAAAAATGCTATCCGAACCCTCCTGGTTCCTATGATGACGATTGCCTCTGAAACTGATTGTGTCATCCTTAGTAGCAACAACTTCTAAAAGCATTTTGGAAGCTTTGTTTCTCTTAGCTATTCAGAAAACTTTAGGTAGCTTTAAATCAACGACAACTCCGTTGTCCTTCACGATTATCTGCCAGATATCGTGGTTCCATCATTGCAAGTTACTGAACCTTTTTCAAGGCAGTTGTCGCTGCCTGGAGTTACCTATGAAGTTTAGGGATCAATTGTTCATATCGAACCTGATTAACTAAATGAAAAGAGAATTTTGTATTTACTCAGGTTATCTTTGACGTTTAAAGTTGGGTGGTGACCTGAAAACAAACAAACAAGCAAAGCAAAAACAGAAGAAGAGTTTAAGGCAGCAAATACTTTTACCGCATGCTACGCTAACAGTAGGGCTGAAACGATTAATCCACTCATGATGAATCGACTATTGAAATAATCGGCAACTAATTTAGTAATCAAATAACTGTTAAGTTGAATAAAGAAAAAGTAATACTCTGTTTGTAGAATGCAAAATTGTAGGGCTGGAAGAACCAATTGATCTGAATTAATCAATTAATTGAAATAATTGTCAACTGATTTAGTAATCAATTAATCGTTAACTGGAGTACACAAACTCAAAAAAGGGGAATATGCTAGAAACCCCCCCCCCCAACATATCCATGGGAGTAATTAAGCGAAAACAGTACAAAAAATTAATACCCTTTGCATTTAAGATTAAAACAAAAACCTCTGTCTGTAAATGTGTTCTACCCAGAATTCCTCAAGTGGCATATTTTTAGAATCACCCAATTGAAATTCTATTACTAAAATAATTGTCTGTTGCAGCCCTACTTAACAATTTTATGCAGTCTGTTCACTTATCAACCACAAGTTTTGGAGAGGGAGATTTGTTTCCAGCAGCTAGTGTTCAGATTAATAACACCAAATAGATTAGTGGCGCAGACAGATGTAGGAAAGTGGCGTCCTGCATATATACCTGTCTTCTTCTTCATTGTCCGTTATGTCACTTATAGTGCCTTCCTCAACCTCAGGTACGGTTGCTCGATTAACTTGTATGCTGGCCTGAGGGCCTCCACTTTGCCGGGCCCAATGGACCATGAGCTCCAGCTGTAATTTCCCTTCTACACCTTGCTTTATGCCACTGCAGCTCTGCACGACTGGAGCTCTGTTGGTGTTATGGAGAGCAATAAACCTGATAGTCATTGAACTGTGACTGACTGAGGCCTTTGGTTGAAATGAAAAAGAAAGAACACACTGAAACCAACACACCAAAACAAAACAAAAACCCTCAAAGGGCCAGGCAGAATTATTTGCACGCTTGGCAAACCTTGTGTAGAAAGCCTGAAAAAAATCATCCTAGCTCCAATAGATTGCTTTTTTAATTCAACATGTTTATTTTTGTGATAGTAGGACACAAAATAGTTCTTTCCAAACTTTATCTTGACTCAGTGGTTGTTATGAAAACTGGGCGAACCCAAGATGCAATTAGTTGCTCAGTGCGAGTGTTGGGAGTCAAATGACAAATTCATTTTTAGGATTTTTCTTACACATCTTTACCACGGGTGCAAAGAAATGTGGCAGCTCCTGCCACATTTCACTGAAAAACAGTCTAAAAACTAATGTTAAATCATACAGAATTTTAAAAAAAACAAACAACCACAGATTGTACATAAAGTCTCAATATAAGACCAATTCCTAATGGCTACTTCCAATTAGTATGTTCGCTGGGAAGCAACATGCATACCTTTGGCTGGCAACAAGCTGATGTTCCTGATGAGATCTTCCAGCTTGAACCAAACTTAAACATACGCTGGTCCCAGGCTTCGCCGAACCACCTGCTTCACTGCCATCGTGGGGAATGCACGACTTTCGATGCACCGCCATGGCACCTGTTGCTTTGCCGGCCATCTGAAAAACAACAACAAAAACAATACAAGATTTATGAACTTGGTAGGAGAGAACGGTCCAGCTGAGAAAGACCGAGGCTTGCACTTTACATGCAATTTGGTTCCGTGTTCGTGCTCCTTATCATACATAATTCAGCGTCGCCCCACCCACTGGAGACCTAATACCTTAAAGCTGTTTCTACTTAACAGTCTATTGGAACTGCATTACCTAGGAAAAGTAAGCATACCCCTTTTAGCATTTTCACATCACAACTAGAAACTTTGATGCATTTTATTGTGATTTTACGTGATAGACCAAAATAAACCAGTGACAAATATAAAAGTGGAAGGAAAAAAGAATTTACACAATGATTTAGTAAGAAGCTCACAAGTGAAGAATGATGCAAATCTGAGCCCATTGATGCAGATGAAAACTTTTTCATTCATTTTAAGACCCAAAAATTCACTGATGCGAGTTCTTGGTTTTTCATTTTAAGGATTATTACGAAATTATTGCCCCACATTTTATTCGTCATATAAAATACACTGAAGTTTGTGGTTGGTTTAGAACAAAATGCAAAAAAGCTCAAGGGATGTGAATAAGTCATTACTACTGAAGAATATATAACTAACCCAAGAAGTTTGAATACTCTTGAATAATTAAAATTAAGAATTTGATCTACAATATCCACTCTGCTATTGTTCAATGTTAACCCAATTTTCTAATAATTTACTGAAGCCAACACACATTTAAGTGTTACTGCTGGTTGTCATTTTCTTTAAAAACAATAAAATTACAATACAAATAGTAGATTACCGTCTGTCCTTTTCTTAATTTGTCCTTTAAGAAATCGATACACCAAAAAGACTTGGACAATAAAAACTCTTCATAAAATTAACTGTAAAAGCTAACACACAGCATGCATAATAAGGGAAACCAAACCTGAAAATAAAACTCATTCCATGCATTAAAGAGAACTATTGTTCATGCAATCTTCACACATATTTGACACAGACATTTTCAGTGTAAACCATACATGCAAAGCACACGTATGACATAAGACTACAAAGAAAAAGCACACAAATGTGGACCACTGGTAGATTTAGATTGGCTGGCCAGTCACTAGCATATTTTGTCTGAAAATCTGTATCAGATGCAGATATTTTACTGTACATTATATGTACGTAACTGATTTTGCATTTTGAAAAAGCTGTGATTAACTTAATTAAGGCCAACTTAACATTTTTTAATTAATTGATGACATTTTCAGGCCTTAATTTTAGACACATGGATTTAGACTCACAAATTTAAGATTTTTTTTATGGATGTGTGGACACCCTGCATAAATCTAATCATAAGAATTGAGGTTTTGACGTTTACAAATAACTTTGTCTACACACAGCTGTTCAGAAAACACTCGAGGGTCCACAGCTGATTGGTTAGAATGGCAAGGAGTTAAGATGGGTATAAGTGAACCAAGCAGATCTACATGAAATGAAACACGTGACAAGAAATAAACATGTAACTGCAGCAATAAGGTCATAATGCTATGAGCCTCAACTGAAAGGAGGAAGAGAAACATATTCAGGTATTGAATAAACTGAGGAAGAGAGAGAAAGACGAAGTCCAGAAGCAACTGCGTCAGAAGCAGCAATCCTACATCGCTTTCTTGGGCTGGGCCTTTGCTTTGAATACAACTCCCAGCATTCCTACCTCAGGGTAAAACCTCATCATGTCCTCTTCCTCAGGCCCTTCTCCATTAGAGACATCTGGACGTCTGTGTTGCAAGGCCGGCTCAGACGTCAGAATCTCTTCTGAGCCTGCGTTGGACCAGCCAGCTTCGTGTAGACGGCCAGCAGAGTCAGTAGCAAGCAGAGCTACGCCATTATCCTCTGAAGCAGGTTTGCTGTATCGATCGGTATCGTCTTCGCTTTCTTCCTGTGCGGCGGTGAGCTGCGATGAAGCATTGGCCTCGACATCAACTGTGAGTAGAGCTGACTTGTGACGGATAAAGCTATCATTAACATCTTGATCACAGTCCGGTAGGGTTTCTTCACACAACGAGCTGCCAGGTGACTCTGCCATAGAGTCCTCCTGTCCTGACTCTCTCTGCTCAGGGATGGTGAGAAGAACAGTACTTCTTGCTCTAGCTGTGGGGCGAACGATGTCCTCTTCTTCCTCGTCACTTGAATCTTCACCCGCAGAGCTGGACGCAGAAGAAGCGTCTTCCGTGGGGTTTTTTGCAGGATGCCTCGATTTAAAAAGTTCGCCAAACCTCTCCTTTAATTCCCCAGTGACGCTCTTAAAGGTGGATTTTACCTCCCTTTTCTCCACCTCTACCCAGAGTTTCTCGTAACGCTTCTCCCACGGAGTATCTCCACCTACCTTTTCTTCCGTATCGGAGCCTGCATGGCCTAAGTTGTTCAAACTGAACTCACATCCATCTACTGCATCAACTTTCTCCTTTGATGATGTGATTTGACAAGAAAGAACAAACAAACAAAAAAACAAACAACAAAAAAAGACAGAAATGCAAAAAAAAAGGTTTTGATATAATATCCAGAACACAAGGAAGACATTAGAATCCACTTGAGATGTTCAAACTAGGGGCGAACCGATTGTGTTTTTTTGGCCGATCACCAATCTTTAAAAAGTTTGACCTGGCGATTCCGATTTTGGCTGATACCGTTGTTTTTTTGTTTATTTTACCCCTCCAGGGGGTCTTTTGTGGGCTCTAGTGTCCCTTATATGACAATAGGGTGACAGGAAAGGGGGAAGGAACCCGCGACGGCCGCGTCTAGGACTCAAGGCCTCCAAACATGGGTCGCGCTAACCCCTACGCCACGCCCCCCGATACCGTTGTTTTTAGTCTGAAAAGTCACCAAATACAACGGCGATTATAGTTTCCGCCCATGTGTAGATGTGAACAGGTTTCTTAGTATTGACCAATCACCCAAAATTAAGGAAATTGGGGCCAATTTATCAGTGCACCCCTAGTTCAAACTGTCTATTTTGAAATGAAAACTGGGTAAAACGTTCCATCTCTAAAATTGCAAAACTGGTAGAGACATAACTCAAAAGCCTGCAATCATTTTCCATACAATGAATAATTTAGACAATACACTCTCTTGGTCTATCACATCACACGTTTTTTGCAGAGTGGGAAAGTTCAAAATGCTTTTACAAGTATATTGTACATTTGTGGCTTCTTGCCACCAACACTTTAGTACAGTTAGGTAGCTAGTTATACCTTGTAAAAAAGATATTCTGCTTTTGCTAAAAATGTTCCAAGATATTCCAAATTAGAAGTCATCAAGGTCTTGCATCCAAAGAATGTGATAACATTTCACGTTAATATGACTTGCTCATGCATTTTTAGAAAGAGAAAGACGCTTAAGCTGGAGTAGATGTTGCTAAAAAGGAGAATTGAATTTAGGTGGCAGAGACAACTCTGTATCAACATTTCTCACCCTCTCCTCGTGCTCTTCAAAATCCAAACTTTGAGTGTATTCTGTCGCCTGTGACTCGTCAGTAGTACCTGGAGAGAAGATGGAGTCAGTACCCAGAACACTGGGCATGTGCAGGCATATAGGTAATCTTAAAAAGGACTACTAAATTGTACCAGGTTCATGCGCCAACCGTCGCCGATTGCCAGTTGGAGAATTTTCTCGAGAGCCTCTAGTCTTTTCTATCTCACTATCTGAATCTGGTTGCAGGACAAAGAAACAGATAACTCTTGCATGTTGCATATGCAGCAATCGGGATACACATGGCAGAAAAAAAGTCACCAACTTACCTTCTCCGTCGTCTGCTGTCTGAAAACTTATCTTCGTTGTACAAGGTTGGGGCAGCGGAGCAGAGATGGAGGGCGTGCTGGGTAGACTCTTCCCAAAGCTGCTGCTCCTCTTAGGTGTTGAGGTTCTGGGAAGACCACAATCTTCTTTCTGTCCACCACCAGAAGAGGAGGGAATCTTCAACCCAGGCGGGGTTCTTTTACTGATAGTGCTGGCAGAATCCCAGTCTGATCCATCTGCACCACGAACATAAGATACTTTAAGTCAAGGGAAAAAAAAAAGATTAGTTTGTGGAGCCATTGAGAGTACAGTTTATGTCAAGTTAAACATTACATCCCCCTTCTCTTCTACTCTTAAGCTACAGTCTAAAGCAAAATACGCAAATACAGTTTTTAGTGAATACATCTGAACTCATTCAAACTCCTTTACTGTTACTGACCTGCGTCTTTTGCTTCAAAACGGGTCAGGACAGAAACAAAAATCAATGCAAAAGTCAGTGTCGCATGTAAAGAACACAAGTTTTTTAATCAGTTCACACACGTTTGCTCATCAGCAGTAGTTTTCTTTTATGTTAAAACTTTCGTTGAAGTCAACAATAATTCACACTAAAGCAAAAAGAACTTCAACAATGATGTTTTCTCAGATGAATGCTATAGATTCATGGTAAGGAGAACAAAAACCTGAAACAAATACGAAACAAACACCATCATGCTTTGAAGCAGAGGTTTGTAGAGTGAACTTTGTGCAATCATCTTTCAAAAGTACCTCTCAGATTATAGATTTGATGAGTAATTGTCCCATTCTTATGCTAAAACCATTACATGTTGTAGTTTGTTTGATGGAAATCAGTCAAATAATAGACTAAAAGTCTTTCATTGGACAAAAAAACCCCCCTTACCTTCAAGATCATCTACATCGCCGACACCAAGCTCGTCCATTATGTTGACATTTCCTTTGTGGCTGCTCAAAACACTGAGCGCTTTAGAACTTTCTTTCTATTTAAAATAAAAGACACAGCTCTGTAATTGTAGCATATATCAATTAGGCTCTGTGTCTCAGTCTGTTAAATGTACCTTTTCCTGTACAGGATTGTCTTCCTTTGGAAGCTCCCTGCGATTGTCCTTACTGTCACTTCCAGCTGAAAAAGACGGGATGTGATTTGAATTGACTACTAAGGAGTTCTCCAGGAAGCATCCAGAAAATCCAGATGAGGCAGGCAGTTAGGATACTGTTAGAAGCATTCCCATGCAAAATGAGCTGGAGGTTAGCATGTTTCTGCATCGCCATGCAAACTGATGTATTTGAATGGAACACAACTTCAGCGATGGTCGAGATTAGTAGAGTTTGAATCACAACATTCCTTTAAAACAAGCCACCTACAACTGTCTGCAGTTACCTCATATTTCGTTTATTTTGTTTGATTATTTTTTACCTTAATAGCCACAAACTTCAGTGTATTGTATTGGGAATTCTGTAGCTGCTTAAGTAGAGGCAGTTGGACGTCTTCTACTTTTTCATAAAAATGTTTAATTTCTCATCCAGTCAGCTTCAGTTCTAAACATGGCTTGAAAGTATGAGGCTAATGAGTTTCAGCACAAACAATCAGATTAGTAGTGGTCACTAATGGGGCCGTCAAGGCAGACAAATGGTTGAAGACAAGAGTGAAAGTTACTATCTATGTCTGTCTTAAATAAAACAACATTAAAAAGAGGAGGTGAGCACAGGTTTCATCTTTCACCTAAAGTGGCGTGGGTTCGTCTCTCTGGGTTATTTTACCGTCATTCACACTTGGAAATGTGTGGCCAAAAGCAAATTCATATGTTGGGATTGTTAGGTGACGTGTCTGGATTAAAACAAATGGAGGGTAGTGTCAGCGACTGCTGGGGTCCCAGTAGCGACCTTAACAGCTTTGTTAGTGTGACCATTTTAATATCCCTGATACTTCAAACCTATGTTTAGGCACTTACGATTACAGTTGCAAATCTTTCAGGGTGTGTCTCTGCCTTATCCTAAGATTGTAATTTTTACCCTTAATCCTTTGCAAAATATCTCACTCAGTCATAGTGGCTTACAGTGTCTCTGAACATCCATTTTCAAGTTCTGGATCAGATTCTCAGTTGGTTCTAGGTCTAGATTTTGATCAGGCCTTTGTAACACATGAACATGCTTTGAAATAAATCCTTCTATTGTAACTCTGGCTTGATGCTCTACTGGAAGGCGACCCTCCTCCCCGGACTCAAGCTTTCTGTTTGTAGGTTTAAAATTGTGCTGTAAAAAATGAAAAACAATACATTTTGTGCTGGTCTGCCATGCAAAATCCCAATAAAATCCAACGAAGGTTGTTCTTGTAATGTAACAAAAGGCAAAAAAGTTCAAAAGTTCCCCAAGTTCTGAACTTTTGTACTTTACGTTTCTTCTGCAAGGCACTCCAAGCTCTGAAAATGCTTAGAGTGCCTTGCACTTTATAGCCAGTTGACAGGATCAAGCAGGTACAGTGAATGCTACATGCATCCCCTTATGCGACAATGAGGTGATGGTGAGTTTTCTGATTAGCAGGGAGTGAAGACAGGCGTACCCTGGCTGCCTTGTGGCATGCCTACATTCTTGCGAGGTTCTATCTCTGCCATCCTACTCCCTCCTTCCCCTCTTAAAAAAGAAGGAATGTAAAACACGTCTACAAAAAGAAAAGTAACAAACTGTTGGGACGGTTTTGTTCAAAGGGACACACTTTACATTCTGCATTTACAACTTTTAAAGATTCGGACACTAGACAAACAGAAGGATAAATGCCGTTCATTAAAGTGCAAGTTTCTGTAACAATAAATAGGTAAAGTCACACATTTTCTGCTGCATGGAATGTTGCCTGGAATGACTTGGTTGCATCTAGAAGCAAAATAAAAAACAACCCACTGAAACCATCAATAAAGGGAAAAATAATAAAAGTATACATTTACTTTCTTTGAGTGAATCTTCCACAGGAGCTGCTCCCTCTTTATTTGGGCTATGCAGATTTGGCTCTTCCTTATGCGGTACGTTGGAAAGTTCAGAGTTTGACTGAAATTTACAAATAAATTTGAATACTTAAGACCAACAAAAACAAGGACAGTCATCTGCTCAGGAGCAGTTTAGCAACATATTTGTTTATACCTCGGAGTCCCATGAACTCTCGTCTCCTTCCCCTTTCTTCAGACCCAGTTCTAACCGGAAGTCTACATAGAAATTTTAATTAATTAGTACAGGGCTTTTTTTAATAAATACATCAAGAACAGTGATTTTAATAGTCGCAAAGCACACAATCGCTGCATTTAATCACATTTCAGATATGATATGTACTGATGCTCCCATGGATTGAATAGAACGCTGTAACAATTGCAACAATACTGTCAGTTGGCAAAACATGAACACTGAGAATCTATGGTATAAAAAGAAGTCACGACTCTTCTTAAGCAAAAAAGAAATATATTCATGATAAGCAGTGGTGGGCAGACTTCAGCAAACATTTAGCGAACTTAGCTTCCTCTAAATTAATTTTTCCAGATAAATTCTAAAGAACTAATTTACTTGGACTTGAAAGTCAATCAAGTTTGACATCCGAGTTGAACGTTTTGGTTACATCGACCGTTAAGAATTCTCCAAGTAGTTCCATGTTAGTATTCATACCTCTTTTTTTATCTTTACCAACTTCTACTTTGGGAACAGTCGGAACTCCATCACGGACGTCCCCACTGTCTTGAGATTTATTTTCAGCATTCGCTGAGTCTTTTTCATCCTGTTCTTTTCTGTCATTGTCTTTTTCATCTTCAGTAGAATTTTGTGCCTAAGGAAAAAAAGATAATGTATTTAAAATCCCATTTCATTGACATTTGAGTTCACAATTATTAAACAAATAGGTACAAACCAATAATTAGGCTTTGCAAACTTAGCCGACTATTGAAGGTCTTGGCAGAAGTAATGTGAATACAAACCATCCTATTAGACACCCAATAACCAAACATCCCTGTTTTACCTGAATACCAGGCTCGTCAGTGCTTTTTAGCTCGTGCCATCTCAGGCTCGTGTTCTCAGATTGATCGGGTGAGCTTAGGTCCACATCATCAATGTCAGTCTGTGGTAATGCTTCACCAGAGACCTCTGAAAGATGGTGTTGTCCACTGGTATCATCCTTGATGGTTGAATTGGAAAAGACCATTTCCCCTCTCGGATCTTCGTCATAAGACTCTCTTCTGGCAACACTTGCAGTTTCAGTTTCAAGCGGAGCATACGATGTTAGTCTAGCTTCACCTTCATCAACTGACTTTTCACATAAGCCAGCAGAATCATCTCCAACATCAAGCAGTTTGACTGTAGCGCTGGCAAAGTCATACTGGAGTTTTTGATGCCTGCTATCAGAATCCTCACTTGACTCAACATCTTTACTCTGATTTTCATCGATGACCAGCGTTTCTCCCTGAGCTTTGGCTTCATCTTGAGCTTCATCATTTCCGTCGATGTAGGAATATGGAATCTCTTCTGTATCGTCCTCAGTTTGAATGTTGTCTGTTTTTGCTTTTTCTGCTTCTTCCTTGTCTGACTCATCACTTTCCTCTTCATAATCATCATCCCAACTGCTACTGTTCTCTTCCTCATTTTCGGAATCTGACTTTTCTTCCTTTAGTGAAGCAGATCCTGTTGGCTGGCCATCATCACAGAGTATTGGGCCTTTTGCGTCTTCACACTCAAGTGCTACCGATACCACAGGGGAGGGGTCATTGGATTTTTTCTCAATACTGTCTTGTTCTTCTTCTTGCAAGGAGCCTTTGTGCGCTTCTTTTGTCTCATTGTCTGCTTCATTTAAATATAGTGATGCAACTTCAGATTGAGCAACTGTGTCATTTTGGTTATCGACTTCAGATGAATCCCAATCTGATTCCACTGCAGTTGCTACAATTGGTTTGTTTTTGGCCTGAGGAGAACTTGGTAAACCCGGGTCATCAATAACTCGCACTGGTAAAGCACATTGTGTTGAAGAATCCCATGAAGTAGCAGGCTGCCCCTCCTTCTCTTCCAGCTGCATATCTGGAGGTTGGACATCATTTTCTTGTTGAAGAACCTCAATGTTTGCCTCGCTCTCTTTGGGTATGTCGACATCACTTCCTTCTACTGAAGAGCCCCATGAGGACTTACGTCTACCTTCCTCAACAGGTTCCCTGCTTGACGAAGCATCGTCTTCCACGTCAGACTTGACATTCTTTCCGACGTTGGCTAACAGCTTCCCCGGACAAGTGATCAAAGTGCTTCCACCAGTTCCCTCTGCTTCATTTTCTTCCTCATCGTCACTGTCATTCCAAACTTTGTCGACACCATTTGTCTCGTCGCTCAAGGAATCCTTATCATCATTTTCCGTCTCTCTGTCTGACTCCACTTCTTTCAATTTACAGGGTGACTGAGCCATTTCGGGTGGGATTGGGACTTCTGTTGATATTTGATTTGAATTAAATGTTTGGTCTGATGACCTCATACATTCCTTAGCAACGCTCTCTTCTTCATCGGACAGCTTCGATTCCACTCTAATGGCAGACACGATGCAATCACCTGCTATGTCTAATGTTGCTGGCATTGCAGAGGTTTTTGCACCGTCAGGACTGTTGACGTCTGCGCTTTCCGTCTCTGCTTTGCTGATCTCATGTTTGACTGTAGCAGGAATCCCAGCATTCAGAGAGGATTTACTGTGAGGAGTGTTTTGAGTATCAGCTCTGATATCAGTTGCAGAGCAGTTCTGTTTGTGATTTTCCTCCTCAGATCCATCTTCTTCTTCTTCATCACTTTGTTCACTATCATCCTCTTCCTCCTCATCCTCCTCATCATCTTCCTCCTCCTCCTCATATTCTTCCTCTACTTCTTCTCCACAGTCCTCTCCATCAGAACCTTCCTCCTGCGAATTATTAGCACTTAAATTTTGCTCTGAGTGTTTTCCTTTCCCCCTTTCAGCTGAATTGTCTCCTTGTTTTTTGGCATTTGGAAAAAAAAAAAAGAATAGAAAGCTGTTACAAAAAAGCACACAGTAAAGCTTTACTACTACAATTTTACCTTTCTGGAGATATGAAGAGGTGATTTGGAAAGGATGGGAACTGTAGAGGAATCTACTGGGACACTAGTTTTTCGTAGTGGCTCTGATTCTGCGTCACTCAGGGAAGTGTCGGGTAGAACAGGAGCTACGGGGCAAGAGGGGATAACAGAATACAGTCACAAACTACTATAATTAGTAACAAATGACTAAAAGATTCTTGGTACCTTCTCCCATCTTAGATGCCAAAATTCGGCTTAGGTTCACTTTAAGTGGTTTCTAAAGTTCAAAAACATTACATGGAAGTTAGATTCAAAAAAATAAATAAATAAGGCTGCTGTGCGTCAGATATAAGCCTCGCCAACCTTTCCCGCAGAGGAGTCATCATCATCTTCTGTTGAGGGCCATTCATCATTAGCACTTTTAGAAGCTCTAAGGAAGGAAGAACGGTTGCAATCAGGAAAATCAAGTCGCAATATGGAATTGTTGAATGCAACAAAAGAACTCTGCTTACCGACTGACTGACTCTGACAATGAATTGTCTTCTAAATCTGCAGCAAGGGAGAAATACGTTTTTATTAACATATTATCTAAAGAAACTTTACCAAGACATTCCTCCGACATGTGGAAGAGATTCAAAGCATTTAAGGCGCCCTATAGAAGTTCGTATACCTTGAAAACTTTTCACATTTTGTCAACTTTAACTATACACAGACCAACACACAGAACTACATAATAAAAGTAGTGAAATGAAAAAAATGTACTAGATTTTTTTTCTTGCAAATACAAATGTAAAAAGTTTTGGTTTTTTTTCCAAATACAATCAGCCTCCTTGACACATTACTTATTGACTCACATCTAGAGACTGAAAGCGTAGCCAACATGCTTAGCTCTGTATTTAGTACCATGTGTGAAGGAGCCCGATCTTAATCGGCCGTTACAATGGAAAGCAAACTAATTCTGCTAACAAAGTTCATCTAAGCATAGTACCTCCCCCTGCTTCATTTGTCCCAAGCTCTAGATCCAGTCAAGAGGTTATGCGTGAGGAATAAATAAAATGATCAGTCAGTCATACAGGGAGTCTGTCAAACTTACTTATTCACTATCTAACTAAAATAAATGCGTACCACCTTTATCAGTGGCTGGTCCTCCCAAAGAAAAGCCTGGTTCAGGATCATGGAAGGGAATGCTCGGTGGTCTTTTCTTCTTGTATGGACCTGGCCGTGATACTGAGGCCCTGTGTGTCCTCTTGGTACCATACTCTGTGATTAGGAGGCAACAACTGAAAAAGAAGGGAGGGGGAAGAGAAACTCAAAATGCCACGCTGCTCATACCAAGCATGAAAAAATAGATTACTGTTAGTTTTGGTGTTGCTCAAAGAGACTATAAAACCACACTCAGTGCTGTGAAAGTGTATCTGTACCCACAGGTTTCTCCTGCTTTTACTTTTTTTTGTTACACTTGGGATAATAACAAGTCCATTTTAAAATGTCATTTATTTTATGAAGGGAAAAGAACATGGAACAAAGTGGAAAAGTAGCTGCACGCTAAACCTAAAAACAGCTTGGGCCACTCTTGGCATAAAAATTATATTTGCTGTAAGTCTTTTACATTGTTGTGGACATTTGGCCCAAAGTCACTTAGTAAAAGTTCCCAATGTGTTCTTTGTTGACTGACTTTTTATCCTTATGCGTTTTTTATGATTCAGTTCAATGTAGAAAAATTACTTCAATTCATCCCTTTTTATATTTCATATTATCCGGCTTTCTTTACAAAGTTGTTGTAGATGCTGATGGATGTGCGCAGAAAGGTTGCAATCTGTATTACAGCAGTTTTAAAGGATCCTCTGACTAAAGATTAATTTTATTTTTTGTCCAATCATCTCCAGATATTCCAGATCAGTCCCCAAAACAGAACCAGTCTTCTTTAGACTGGTTCTAAAGAAGACTTTAGAACCAGTCTTCTAAAGTCTGGTTTAGAAGACTTTCTAAACCAGACTTTAGAAAGTCTGGTTTAGCCAAGGGCTCTTTTAAGACCTTGGCTTAAAAGAGCCAAGGTCTTTTAAGTCCTTGGCTCAAATGCTGCAATCGCATCAGATGTTGCTTGATGTGTTTGTTTGGTTTTTTTTTTTATAGCTCTTTTAGCAAATTTCATATTGTCAGAAAGGTCAGTGCTCAGGCCTGAGTGTGGCCTGTGAAACTGAGTCAGTGAATTTTGTTAATCAAAGTTTATTTGCAAAGGTTGTTTTTGTTTTATGATGTTAATAAATGTGACAAAAAACCCACTTTTAATACAGGTTTTTGTGTAAATACCATAAAACTGAAACAGTTAATCAGATTAATTGTGATGAAGCAATTGTTGAATCGTCAACTAATTTATTAATCAATTAATCGTTAAGTGGAGTACACAGACTCAAAGTAAAAGTCATTTGATAAAAAAAAAACCCAAACATGTTTAACGTAGCAATAAAGCTAAAACTCTACTGATTTTATCCAAACATGTATTCATTTTGCACATAAGATGAAGACACCTTTTTGTCTGTAAATATGTTTAACCCAAAACTCCTCAGTTTTAGTTTTAGTTTCATTAAGTTCAAATTCACCAGAGTAACCCTTTGTTATTGCATATTAGGCAGTCAAATTTCTATTTTATTTTATGATAGAAAAGCAAGTGAATATTTGTTTATTTTCCTCTTCTGATGCATTTCCAGTACTGTACATTGTAAAGGATTCAGTGATTAAATGAAAAATCTGTACAAAGTGCAAATATTTTCATCACATTAACCAATTAATCGTCAGAATAATCGACAGATTAACAGATAACTAAAAATAATTGTTTGTTGCAGCCTTAAATTACAGAAACAGCATTTGAATATGTATTCATTTTTGAGTTGACCTTACCTATGATGGCCATTTTTTTGTGCATAGTCATCAGCTGTCCACCCTTTTTTGTCCTGAAGGGTGATGTCTGGGTCGAACTGCAGGAGAAGCTTTACCATACTGTGTTGACCGCTGCTGGCAGCTAGCATCAAAGGGGACCTGAAGGTGAAATCAGAGTCAGCAGAAGAGCTTTCAACAGTTCGACACGTACTACCGTCGACAATCATGACTGGCGAATGGTTTCTCGTTCCGTACTGGCCTTTGTTCGTGGTCAAGACAATTCACATCAGCTGTCTCTTTCAGGAGAAACTCGGCCATTTCAATACGGTCTTCACGGATCGCAACGGTCAATGGGGCGAACCCCTCCTGGATCACAGATCAAACGACATTGACGAAACGGAAGTAGCACTTTGTTTGACTAAAACACTTTTCTGAAAAAAATACTCGTTTTTGACAGAAACCATGAACTCATACGGCAATCACCTTGTTTTGTGCGTTAATTTCCGCCCCATGCTGCAACAGACGTGTCGCTGTGGGAATGGAGGGGATGTTCGCTGCTAGATGGAGGGCCGTATTGCCGTTGAGGTCCGCAAGATTTGGATCGGCGTGATTTTCCAGCATTATGGCCACACAGCGCTCATGCTGGCCCTCTACTGCCTGTTAACCAAACAAAAAAAAAATGTAACATACATTAAGAATTGAGGACTGAAACAATAGCTAGTAATGACACAGGAGGTGGCAAAATGTCATATTCAACTAACAAGGTATAAAAAGCCTCAATAATGAATTGATCTTGTAGTGCAGTAGCGTAATCTCGTATAGAGATACCCAACATTTAATTTGAGTTCATGTTACTGCAGTTAAAGCACCAGAGACACAAAAACTGCCCTAAAAACAATGAAAGAAAGAGTATCAGATTATGCAAAAGACCGTTTTACTTTAAGGATTTTTACGCATATTCAGCAGGGGGTGCAATAAATAAATCCAATTATTCAACACCAAAAACAGGATTCACGGTCTCTCGGAGTGTCATCGTGCAGGATTACCTTCATTAGGGCGGATCTGTTTTGATTGTCACGCAGGTTAAGTTTGGCTTTGCTATCAACGAGGAACTGAACCACTTCATCATGACCGGTAGCACACGCAATATGAAGTGGAGTTCTGTTACAGGGAAGAAGAGTTCAGAATCATGCAAATATCAAACATTTGTACAAACCCTTTTTAGAATCTTTAGAAAGTCATAAAAAGAGACAAATTAATTAATTAATTAACCAGGGATCTGAATCGGATGATTTTATTCCCTTATTCATCAAAACTTTAAAAAAAAAAAATCTAACTGCTCCTTTTAGTTCAATTAAAACTATGCATTGACGCAAAAATGAAGATAATCTTACTGTTTTTAAATTTTCTGCTGCTCATATAGCTTAGAAATTAAATGGGAAGTGGGAATGAAGTAGAGGTCAGGGAACCTTTGTACCTGATTCATAATTTTTTTTAAAGATCTAAATCAAAAAATGATCTCATTTGCTCTGTATTACGTTAACAGGTCATCCTAACAGTTGTTTTCCACATAAAAATCTTGGGGTACATGTATAATTTACTTAGTGCTGCAAGCTTTATATAAAAAGCACACTAGACAGGCCGGATGAGGACAGTACAGACTGGCAAAAGGCACAAAGAATTTAGCTTTACTTTAATCGACCAGACAGCTCATGCACGGTTATACTTTACAGGATACTTGTGAGGATTACCTGTTCTCCTTGTCAAGTTGATTGATATCACTCTTCTTAGCCAGCGGCTTCACCTTGGCCAAATCACCCTGGAAGACAGCCTTGTGAATCTTCCCCAGATCCTTGTCTTTCAAGTCGTAGCCATCAGAAAGTGCACTGACATTGTCTGAGGTGCCACAGCTCTTCTTTTTCTTAGTAAAGCTCAATAACTTCTTCATTGCATATGGCAGTTCAACCTCGCTCCGTAACCGTCACTACCTTCCTCTCGTTAGCTGCTGAGGGGTCACCACAGGCGTCTTTCCCATCCCTAAAAATAAGACGCAGAAAAGCCGATTAGAAGTGCCGCAAGCCGGTTTTTTTTTTTTTTTTTTTTTTGGTTTGCCTTGATGATAAAGCTAATGCTGGTCCCCACGCGCGAATTTAAGGCGAAGTAGCTTCTGTGCCTTTATAGCCTGGTAATCGACTCCCATGTAAAGAGGCCACGATGCCCGTTAGGTGTAGTATCTCATTACTGGAAGACGGTGTTGGGTGACAGAAAAAAAACACAACATACCAGCCATGCTAACGACAGGTTTCAGAGGTGCTAACTGCAGTTCATCTCCCGACACGGTGTCCTCTAACAGTCCGTAACGACAACAAATGAGTTTAATAATAATAATTATAAAAAAAAAAAAAAAAAAAGCAAACGTTAAGATGCCGTTAGTGTTTGTATTCCGAAGCGTTTAAAATGAAAACACGTTAGCTAATGTCAGCGCTGGCCGCAGTTATCGTTATGGCTTCGTGGTTGTTACCATGGCAACATACTGTATAAAAATATTGGTACGAGGCGCTCGTAGCGAACTAGCCAGAGCTAACACACAAAAAGCATTCGAATTCTCATCTAAAGTCAGCTTAAAAATAAACATTATTCACCATTGTCGTTTGTGAAGTCGCACTTAGCATCATATTGAGGATTAATGTTGCGCCTCCCACGTCGTCACTTCACTAATGATGCAAACCGCCACATTTAAAACGAGTTTGCGGTGAGGCGCAGAACAGCAGAGATTTGACTACGACTGGGGAACTGCAGCACCAGGGAACGGCTTCTTTTTGCTCATTCGGTAGAAAAGTGTTCTAAAGAGAATATAAGTGCAAAAACCGAAACACTGCTAACTAAATGCTAACTAGAAGTCGCTAAAAACCGTTTACAATATTATATATTAACACGTATATACGCCTTAAATGCTAAAATTCCCAATAGTTTACGAAGTGTTAATTGTAATAACAACATTAGACCAAAGTTACTAACCTGTTGATTGTCGAATTTCAGTTACTATTATCGAGCTAACGAAAATATGCTCACATAAACATGCTTCCACTGTTAGTTTCAAGGGAACCAATCAGAGATAAGTAGGGGGCGTTACAACTCCGATTAACCAATGGGAGACTTCGATTTAATTTAGAAAGGTTGGTTTACAACCCATTGAAGACTTTGTTGTGTAATAGCAGACGTTTACCACAAGGTGATGTCATTCTTTCAAAGATTGACTACTTTTGGCATATCAACAAATCACGTTGTTAAGCTCAGCAAATGTATTAACAGCTGACATAAATAAATATTGTTATGTCTTTTATTCTTGCATGAAAAAATATTTAATTGAATTCCATTTGAGAACATTGTTATAGGCTTAAAGTCTTAAAAGACCTGCCCTGTTTTTCTTTTTAGAACAGTCCCTCGTCTAGAATGGCTTAAACTATCAGAGAACTTGTATTTTTCTAAAAACAAAAACAAATAAAATAAAATGAGTCACATTAATCTGGCTTTAGTACACAGTGCAAGAGTGCATGAATTACATCAATATGATGTCATGGGCACCAGCACCTCCCGACCCCATTAGGGACAAGGGTGAACAGAAGATGGATGGATGGATGGATGGATGGATGATGTCATGGCATTAGACATAAAACTAAGCAGTAAAAACCCATTCTCAGCCTTAAAGCTCTGAAGAAGTAGGCTACAAATTTTTGTTATCACTAAGTTATACCAAACTATGCAACACACACTGAAACACTGAAATCTTTGAGATTCTTTCCAGTAATACTATTTAGATCACACGCCAAAAACCAGCTACCTCTGATGTCACAGAGAGGAGATGAACGCAACAGTAAATTCCCCTGAAATCCACCCTTAAATCACGTTGCATTGCTCTGAGGGCAGCATTAAATATTTATTCACCTTGAAAGAAAAATCAAAGACCCCGCTCTAAAAATGTGATTCTCATAAAATTGAACAATGCTGAAAATACGTGTTGGGTAACCCAAAAACTCGATCTGCGTCTTTGGAGGCCAGAAGTTTTGTCCCGGTTTGATCTCTTTTTGTCTCTGAAAACTCTCTTTGAAAGTTAAGCGAAAAGAAAAAAGAGATAAACAGGTTCAGAAGCTGAAGATACAGTAAGTCATTGTGCGAACAAGACGCTCGGGTTCCGCTTGTCACTTTGTCTGCTGGAACCAATTATCTTTCTCGCAGCTCTGCAGGTGCAGAAGAAATCCAGGAGACATGAAAGTCATACTGCTGATTTCTGCCCCCATCAGGTGATCCTTTCCTTTTAACGTCTCTTTTTTTTTATTATTGTTTAACACATCTTCTTTACTGACTAGAGTTGAAGGGTGACCAAGTTTAGCCATGCGTTTATGTGCAGGAAGACTAAAAATTGGTTGTCCAACCATGGCGAGGTTGTCTGCACACTCTTGAATGTAAGTCTTGCAGTTTTCTAGTCGCCAGAGTGTGAAAATATGTAATTCCAGCCAAATAACTGTCTAAACTAATACATCCCTGACACATTTTTGAGGGAGCAAGACTCACAAATTGCTCACCAAGAGGAGCTGTTCTGTTGTCGTTTTTTCACATGAGAACATGGTAAAGCACCTCATCAAATCGGCTGACATTTTGGAAATGCTTCCACTGCAGCGGCTGCAAAACGTGACGGTGGTAATGAGGTTGGGGTCCTTGGGCATAGGCATGGGTTACGGCTGCGGTTTCATGAACTGTAACCTTTCCAGTAATTTGCCGAGAGGTTTCGTGCACTCTGAGGAAAATGTGAAACCCGACAGGTGTTTCTTTGTAACATATTAAAAAGTAAAATGTTTGTTGCTTATCTCGTGTAGCTGTTTATGCAAGTATTTTCAGTGTTTTTATTTTAACGCATGCTTGAAGAGCAGTTTCGATCTAGTGGTATTCACATTCTGACCAGAGGAATGTTTCACAGATTCATAATGTTGTGTATGTCACACCTTCTTTCGCAGGAGCTTTATGGAAATTAGTTCAAAGTTGTTTAATGGTCACACGAGGGATAATTCCTCATGGCCTCGTCGTCAGGTTAGTAATGAACTCGGCAGCTGATTGAATATTTTGCATTTGCATTTTAATGCTGTTGCTCTGAAATCTAATAGCTGTGAAATGATTCCTCCAGGCTTAAAGAGCTCAGAGTGTAAAATCGAAGCTCTAATATAGAGAGAGACTGTAGGAACGCTGAAAATGCATACAGAACTATAAACACTGCATTTAGGACATGTATAATAATAGTTGGCATGGATATTCCCTTAGTATCGCTCGGTGAACCAAATAAACACTTATACGCATAAACGTTATAAACACATGCTTCAGCTCCATTTTATAGGTGGAAGTCAAGAGATTAATTAGGGGGGAAAAAATCTGTGAAGTTTAGTTTACTTAATTTTTGAGGAAACAAGTACAGAAGCACTCTTCCAGATATGGCCTTTGAGGCATACGTGTCACTTTAAATGGTGTGTGATAAATGTATCCTTCTGCATGATAATACAGCGGGCGATGATAATTAAAGAATGACAAAAACAGAGAGTGAGAAGAGAATATCTATACCAGGGGTGTCAAACTTATTTTCGTTTTGGGCCAAATCAAGAACGTGAACGCTCTTAAAGGGCCGGTTGTGCCAGAACGTATTGATAAAACCTGACCACAAACTGATAAAATATCAATGAATTCTTAAAATTAAATAATATTATTGAATGTCTTTTCAATCCCTCCATACTATGATTTTTTTTTTTTTGCAATAAAAAGTGTTTGTGGTAGTGATCATTTGGAAATATTTGCACTTATTTATGACGGTAAATTTGACTTTTTATTACTCGCTGTACAGATCATGGACTATAATCTGACATCAGTTAGGGTTGAGGCAGCTGTTTAATACAAATAAGAACGTTTCTGACCATTTTTGAGAAAAATCTGCAATAAACTCCCAGTTATTAGCTCAGAAAAGTGCTGGGATTTGTTGATTTTGCGTGAATTTCCACAATAACTCTAAAGAAAATGGAGGGACTGATTGATATAATTTGACAGTAAACGGATAAAAACTGCATTAATTTGATTGATAACATAATATTTAAGCACACTTTGTGTTTAGTCTAGAATCTAGAGGGCCACATAAAAACCCACAGTGGGCAGGATTTGGCCCACGGGTCTTGAGTTTGACACATGTGGGCTATAAAGTTACAAGACCACGATGACATGCTGACAGTGCAACCTTTGACACAATGAATTCACTGTTGATGTTAAACTGTCTGAGCATATAAAATTTTCCAAAAAATTAAAAAAATACATTTAACTCGAGTTTATGTTTGTCTGGTTTAGTTGCAAATGTAGTTCCAGGGTAAAGTCCCATTTGGTCCCAGTTGGGGTCCATGTTCTGATCCCCATACAGTCTCATGAATCCCTCGGGACCTCCATTGAAAATTGTGAGACTGAATGGTAAAACCTTCCCATCAGCCAAAAATAGCATCATTCAATGGCAACCAACCAGGTCAGAATAAGAAACTTCATATCTTGTGTCGGTTTTTTACTTTTTCCCTACGACTGCTTGACTGTGAGTAACCTCAAGCTGTCAGATAATACCAACCCAACTAAATACAAGACAGGTCTAACTGTCCTAATGTGGGAGCTACATTAAGCCTTCAACACGCCGAAGGTTAGCGAACCTTCGTCAGTGCAGACTGAGCATCTGCATAGCGCACTATGAGGAGAAAATAAGAAATATTGGCTAATTGGTGAACAATTTTTGTTGTATTTGTACTTTTTTTTTTTTTTAGCATCGGTCCATATGATAGATACATGATATTTCTAAGTTGTAGAGCTTTTGCAAATGACGAGATGCATTTTAATTCCTTTCCTTTCAAATAAATAAGAAATTTACAAAAGGGTTTCTTCCATGCTCTGTTGAACTCAAGCTTCCCCAATCTGGTACATATTCAGGATATATCGGGTGTGAGGGTGTGCAGGGTTGAGGGTTTTTAAATGAGCAGATTTCAAATTCAAACGTGTCCCAGGAAATAATACCGATACCGTGGATTGATAAGTGATATTAAGTCCTGGAAAACACATCACCGCAAAACAAACCGAGGGGTTTTCTTTTTTTTCTTCCCCCAATCAAACAAACTATTTAAGACAGATTGGGAATGGAGTTTGAGGAAAGGGAAATGACTAAAACTACAGCAAGGAACAAGTGTGGAATAGTTCAAAAAACCTCAACGGGATTTCATCATCCGTGAGGTTAAACTAAAGGAGAATGAAATTTTAAGTTGCTTTTTTTTGAAGAACAATATAACTTTCTGTGGCGACCTGAAATCTGAAACGTCCTTGGAAGTTGGATTATCACGTTTTGAAAGCTCACTTTTCTTTTCATTTTCATTAATCATGAACAAAGCACCTGTGAAATGGAAAATCTGGTGACGAAATATTTGTTTTACACCAATTGAGGGATGTATAATGTGTGAGGATTTCTTCTCTTTGTTAATAATGTTCCTTAAAACACATGGACAGCTGGGGGGGGTGAAATCCTCATCCTCAATCATTAAGTGATTTAATGTCCAATTTAACTGATTTATGACATCCAGATATAGATGCAGATGTGAGTATAACATGTTAAATATGCAATTAAGCTCAGAATTAATGATACCACATTTTTATTTAATTTCATTTTAATTAAACTAGAATACCTGTTTCTGACAAAATGATAAAGACTAGTAATAATAATAATAGTAATAATAATAACAATAATAATAATACATTTTATTTGTAGTACATTTTACAAATGTCAAACAGTCGTTAAGGTAATCAAATAAGAATTAAATCTCTTGTGAGACAGAGAAAAGTTTTAAGTTGGTCTGAGGCATCCTTTGAGATCCTAACCTTTCAAAAGAAATCTTAAGGAATATATTTATTTACATTACAGGCATCAAACTCTTCATTTAGTTGCCAGTCAGCTTTTTCCACAGCTATTTTGGTGATCCTTATTGATGAGATCAGTGGCAACCCTTTTACTTTTTAAAATGCCAACAATCTGCAAAAAGCTGACTAACCCTCCTAAACACCTACCGTCCTGGTTTTCAGGGAAGGAGAAACTGCGGGGCAAAGAGACACGAATAAACGCAACAAAATGATCTTCGCAGATGTCTTCAGACTTTTGACAGTGAAACTGGAAATCATGAGACACTCCGGGTCAGAGAGTTCAGTCTGCAGACTCTGCAGTGACGGCGCTGAAAGGCTGAGGTTGAAATAAAGGACGTGCCGAGCTGAGTTGTCGTCATGCGGTCATGAACGACGACGTCTACGGGACGTGTTGCTAAGACATCTCTCGGCGAGCTTCAGACTGTTGTAGAGATGATGGGAACCAGTAGCAGCCGCGCGGTATGAAGCATTACCTGAAAGAAACAAGGTCACGCGTTCGTCTAACTCGACCCTCTTCCAGGCAGCTCTGCTCTGGAACATCATGATTTATGCTTGGACTGGAATTGCTGTCGCACACAGTGTTGAATTATTTTTGTACTTTCTGAGCTCTGTGTTAGAAAACACCTCTTTTTTTTCTAAGCTATACTGCAGTTCTGTCAATCAAGATCAAATATAAGCCGCCGGGTACTACGGTCACTAGATGGTGCAGGAGCAGCTGTTCTTTTTTCTCTGGAGAAAAGAAAAAGTACCCTTTTGAAATTGTTCTATTTATTTTTTTAACAATGTATTGCATGTGGTCCGTGGCAGTATTTCTGGGCTTATATTACCAGTGCTCCACATTATTTTTGTAACAGTTTTACCTTTTCATCAATCCATAATAACTTTGTCATTTTATTAATTCTAAGTGATAGGTATTTTCCTTTCGAACCAAAATCTCTAACACTAAGAATTACGTTAAAAAAAGAAAAGAAAAAAAGATAAAAAATGTTTCCAGGCGGTCGTGTCACTGCGCCCTACAGGATTGGTTGCTTTGTAGTTGCGTTCACTATTACTTGTACATTCACATGAGCTTTATTTTGGTAAATTTACAAAATCACAAAATAATAATAACATTGGGATAACAATCGATAAAATAAAACATTATTTTTTTTTTTACAACACAATAATTTACCAGAAAAGGAATAGGCTGAAGCCAACACCTACACTTTGCCTACCCTGAACATGAAAGCAAATGCAGGTATGAAAAGGTTTTCTGTTTCAAATTCATCAAATTGTTCTCAACTGTTTGGTTTTTACAGTGTGGTTTTTCTTTTTTTTTTAAATGACAGATAACTTTAAAGTTATGAATACTTTATATTAAAAGTATTTAATTTCTTGTGAGCGTGAAATTAAAAATCCGCTGGCAACTCCACGTGTCGTTCAAGGTGCCGTGCCCTTTTTTTTTTTTGCACTTGAGCCCCCGCCCCTCAAAATGTCTGTGCACGGCCCTGACCTACACCTTCACCTCGTTTACCTGAATAATGTGAATCACGCGCGGAGCAGAGCTCACGGAAAATCTTCTGTGTGCCGGTGGACTTGTGTTTATTTTTCAAACAATATAATTTGCCGCAAAACTGCAGTTTATTCTTAAATTAAACACGTAAGAATAAACATGCTAGATTCAATTCCCCTCACAGGCTGCTGTTTTGAGATTTCGATCCCACTGCGTCATTTGTTTCCACAGTTACCCCAGACGACTTGATCTGAAGCTTCTCTTTCCATATAAACAGCCACATAATTGAATTATCCCCCCAAGTTACACAGCTCTGTACAAGTCATCCCTCATTAGCATACAAATTGAATCACAGCTGTCGGCTTGTTTATGGGAGCTGTAGGGGACGTTTTTTAAAGAGACAGCGTCCGCAGCAGCAGCAGACGTGTCGCTCGGCTCCCGTTCAGATTCGTTTCAGCTACCAGATCTTAAATTCGACGGTCAGATCAGAGCCTAGGCGGTCTGTCAGAAAAAAGAAGCAAAATTCTGGCTGAGGAGCGTTTTGAGACAGAGTTGTTGTAATGAGCTTTACGTGGGGATGTGGTGGAAAATCTGTCTTTTTGTGCAAAATAAGTGACAGCAGTCAGCCTGGCAATCTGACCTTTTACCGTGTGTTTGATAACTCTGAATGAATTGTGATTTTATTAAGGGGGCAGTGTATGGGGGCACCCCTCTTCCTTCCATTAACAAATCGTCTTTATACTAAGTTGTTCAGAGATGGTCTTATAACCGTTCTAAATGGGTTAAAACAGTATTTCGGATCCATATCGTCCTTGGCGCCGTGACGCCGCTAAGCTGCCAAACGTCTGCTGTTGTGGCTGGTCCAACTAGTTTACAACCAATCCGCTAAGCCCGTCTGATGAGCAGCACCTGCTGCTCTGGCGGCCTGGTGGGAGGCAAGAGAAGGAAGTCATCAGAAACAGACAAGACGGACACGGCGACTCTGGAGGAGCCGCCGAGATCCACAGCTCAGGTGTGAAAAATCTGGTTGACAAACGACTCAAGTTAAGCCTGCAGGGAAAGACGTCAGACACACGGAAGAAGGATTCTTTGGGCAAACGAGACCCAAACAATACTTTTTGCCCAAATCGAGCGTCCGCAGCAAAAACTTGGAAGTGGAGGTTTGCAGATGCCCTCTGTCTTAACCTGACTGAGCACCAGCTTCATTTATTTCTTTTTTCTTGTTTGTCTCCTGCATACATCTGGTATGTATCAGTACTTAAAAATGATTTATATGCGCAACAGGTCATAAAATATGAGCAGATGAACAGCAGGAGTCACATCAGTTCCTCCACGTGGCATTACGTGAGACAAAACAGTCAGAATAACCAGACGAGTTCTGGGTAATTTACGTCACACGAGCCTGCTGTCGATGCGAGAGGGAGCTGGTGGCTCGTGTCTTCATGCACAAAAAAAAGCGTGTGAGAGGAAGGCAAGAAACTCAGAAATGTTTTTTTTTTAAAAAGTTAGACAGTTTTGTTTTTTCCTAAATGTGTGGAGTTTGCGGAATCGTAAACGGTTAGAAAGTATGATATTAACTTATTCTGGACTCATTCACTTCACAGAACACAAGCAGAGTTCCCCTCCCCCCTCCCCCACTATTTAAGGAGGTGTATGAAACTTAATGCGTACTCAGTAAGAATTTTAAAAATCTATAACATTTATAGTGAAAAAGAAAAACAGTAAAATAGCAACATTTACAGACAATAAAATCCTTAACATTACATTACCATAGAAATGCCATAATTCAAGAGACAGAAACTTCAAGTTATTTTTACAGTCCTGAACTGTTGAAATGATGGTTTGCCAAAATATTGTGCCATAATGTCTTGTACACTAAGGATGTATTTACTACAATAAATTCGGTCATTTTACAATAAAATGCCATAACGTATCATACAGTTATGCCACATTCTTCCCCACTGACTTAGACTAATTAGCAATTTTCCACAAACAGTTTCCAGTCCTGAAAGGCTTGAGTGGCGGCTGCCGAGAAATTACATCGTATTATCTTGTACACAAGGGTCACATTTACTTACAGCTGTTGGTATTTTACCATAAATTATGCACTTTTGTTTTTTTGTTTTGTTTTTTTACAGCGTACAAAATTAAAGTTTTATTTTGATTCGCACCATTTGGGATTAAGATTCTGATTTCAAATCAACACAAGCTAGAAATCGAACAGCCTGTTGTTGTTTTTTAAATACTATACATGTGAATAACCTCACACACCGTGACAACCCGGCTGCCATGGGGCCAGGCCTCATGCCTGGCCTGTTTTCACCTTAAGTAGGGAACACCAGGGAACAGTCGCGTTGCTTAAGTGGGAGAGGAAATCACGGTTTTCTTTCATTTTTCTTTGCTTTTTTCGCTTTATGACTCCTCAGTCGATAAATGAGGGGCTATCGGCTGGAACATCTGGAAGGGATTTGCCTGTTTCTCATCATTTACACGGCTGGGAAGCTTGGCTTGCAGTCAGGAAAGCGCAGCAAACAGCCCAAGTCGCATCAGCGGAGAATCAAAGAGGTGGGAGGGAGCAGCAGAAGGGCACGCAATTACTCAACGGACTCATTAATGCCTAATGAGTCAACATGAGAAAACTAATTACAGACAAACAGGACAGAAGTTTCCCACTTGTTATCTTTTTTCTTTTTTTTTTGAGTAGCACTAACAAGGCAGAAGGAAAGAAGCTTCCAAAGTTTGGCTGCTGCAGCTACAGAGCTCCAGGATTTGTCTTGGCACAAAATCTGCCAGTGATGAAGTGGTGAAAGAGAAAAAGGAATGCAAAATATATGTCACGTTCTTCAGTTAATGTTATCTTTAAAATTATAAACAAGAGCGAGAAACAGAAGAATTGGCACAAGGACGGAGAGAAGCACACACTGGAGTGTACAAAAGTGTGCATTTTCAAAACGTTACTTTAGCGTGACTTACTGACAGATTTCAAGGAACAAAAATGAACACATCTAATGCCCTCATAGCATGCAGACGTCCAACTGCTTCCACCTGTTGCATGGGGCGTTCGGGGACCAGTTCGGAGGAGGAATCTCAGCAACGACTCTGCTCTATGTCACTTTTTTTTAATATTTGGAGGCCACTTGGACCTCTTGCGTGTCTTCTGGTGAAACCAGGGCTTATGGGAAAAGGAGAAAAACAAATTAATAATAAATTAACAAGTGGGAACTGAGTAAAATCTCATGGAGATTTTACGACGAAGATACCCAGCTGCACGAGTTAAAACAACATGCCTGGTAGTGAAGCAGATAAATGTATTTGGTTTCCGCTTTTTTTCAGTGTCGGTATCAAATATTTAAATATTTGTATGTTATGATATAATCTGTGAAAAGATCAATCTCCTACACCTCCTCCCCAAAAACCAACCAATCAGAGGCAGGATGAGAGCCTTAGAGCCGCCAATCATGCTAATGAACACGCTGCTAAATGTGGTAACGGGGGAGAAACAACTTATAATTTTTGGAAAACTGTTTTTCCGCCATCACCAGTGGCCATGCTAACTAGCCTTAGCATTCATGGCAGGCTCCACCGTAGCTGAATGTTGCAGAGAGAAACGCATGGGTGATTGACAGCGCTAAGACCCTCCCCTGGCTCTGATTGGTTGTTTCTGATGGAGTCGCGTATTTGTGCAGGTGCCAGCAGGAACATAGGACGAAGGCAGAGAAACTCAAATGATCCATCTCATATTACACTGTCACAAGAAAGCGACAGTTTTCACAGATATGTGAAAAAAAAAAGAAAAAGAAAAACATTCCTTGACGGGACAAAAACAGTTTGATTCTTCAGGAACATCATGTTCTGTCCCCCCCGCTGACAACCTTTTCTTGCTGAGCAGTTTGCTGAGGTTCTGCTAATCTGGGTATGTCTCACTGTCGTATTATGACTCAATCATTTCATTGTGAGTGCATGAAATGCATTTAGATAAAAACATTCATGTCTGGGGCCCACTCAGGGATTTTGAACAGAAAATCTTCAAGTTTCACATGATGAACGTGACCGGAGCGCACCGTGTCTTTCCACGGGCAAATTTGGAGTAGTTGGCGCAGGAAAAGAGGTTTTAGCAACATTTTCCCTCGAGGTGAGCACCGAGTGAGCGTTGTGTGTCAGAAGGGACACATTTCAGCAGTCACAGTTTTTGGCCATCATTGTGACGGCTTGATACGTCTCTTTGTCGCTCCACACATTCAATAAAAAATAAAAATAAAACAAAATCTTAAATCAGCAACAAGGATTAAGAGTTTAATCAGGGAATCAATCACTGACTACTTAAAAACGTCCACAGCTAATTAATTAATTGCAAACGAGTTCTGTTTGTCTCAATCACAGTTTGCGCTGCTCTGTGTTATTCCCACTTTTTTTTTTTTTTTTTCTGCAGTGGAACAAAAATATTTCCAGGTAACATAAATTGGTATGTCAGACGTATTTATATCTCGGTGATTCGAGAACGCTCAGAGAAACAAAAAAACACTTTGATTTACAAATGATGCCGTCACCGGAGACTTCAAGCTGCGATGTTCTTGTGTGGTCCGTGAAAGCAAAACCATAAGTTAAGGCCGCGTTTCCAAGTCTGGAGCAATCTCTGAGAGCCGGCGTGAGTCATGAAATAAAATGGGGTTTGTCATTATTACATTACTATTATCTTTTGTAAGCATTTATCAAGTCAAAGTAAGCAAATTCAAAGTATTTACCCCCCACCAGATGTCTTCGGATTTACTTTTATACATGTCGCAAGATTGTTTAGTCGTTTAAATTTTAAAATCTAATGATCCAAAAGAGTTGATTTATTTATTTTTTTTACTTTTTCTCAGGTAGTTTTAAAAACCTCTTGAGCTGGAACAAATAGATACAGCGAGCCCAGAAATGACCTTTCCCTCCCAAGTCTCTTTCTCTGCCATTTTGGGGGTAAGTTGAGAAATCTAAGCGCTATCGGGAGCTTAGCTATCTTCGGAAAGGATTTGTGATTTCATTTCCTAGGGTTGCTTAAAACAAACCCTCACCAAAAACACTGAGCAAATAGTCTCTTTTCTTCTTTCTTTCCTTGTGTGCACTTTTAACCGATTAAAGATTTTTCTTTTCCCCCGAAAAAGTGACCACGTGCAACAACCTCATAAAACTGGTTGGACCCGCACCTTTCTCCACTTGCTCAGCTATGTCTGTTCCTCCCCTTTACTTTAGCTGAAAGCTACACAGAAGGTGCCTCCTTCTCGCCCCTGAAGAACAAGTCGCTGCGGGTCGTTAGACGGCTGAGAGTCAACTCGTTTGGGGGTTTTTTTACGCCGCGTCGTCGAAGAGAGCGAGAGCCGCGCAAAAAGAGCTCGAGCGCCCTGAACGCAAAAGATGCTAACGGAAGTATGTGGTCAACAGGCTGCCATTCATGAAGCGCATTAAAATTTGATTTCATAAAAAAAAAAAAAAAAAAGAAGGAAATAAAGACAAACATCCAGAGTTCATGACAAACTGCATTCCCATCGGATATTTCCTCTCACGCGTTTCAATGGCGGTCTGGCTTCACGAAGGCCTCGCGCGGATGATTTCTTTTTTTTTCTTTGATCTTTTTTCTCCTTCCCTTCCTCCCTCCGCGCATTAGGTTACACGTCGGTTTCATGACTTCAATGTAATTCTCTTTTAGAGCAGCGGTCTGATCTCCAGGAGGTTCGGTTGCGAAGTCTGGAGAAAAGCAAACAGCTCAGGATTCCACCTCACTGATGAGGCCGCTGTTCTGGGAAAAGTGCGGCGTTTCGTGTCACCGAAGGGTGAAGAAGATGCGAAGTGGCAGGGCAGAAGAAGAAATGTATCTCAGCTATTTGACTTCTCCTTTAGACTGGCATGAGGTCAATTTTGTAATGGGATAAGAGCAAGATCTCCTCTGTTGTTTAAGGTTGTTTTTGTTTCTTTTGGGCTTAAGAATTTCTTTAAATGAGTTTACCAAATTAAACGGCTGCAGCGTCCACATGCTTTTTCCTCCTTAGCAGCAGAGCTAGTTTGGCAGCCGGCCCTGGAACAGCTTTCTCAGGCGCACCGGGGTAACGGTGTGTTTGACTTGGAGGCCGTTTCCGGCTTCATTATACAGCTCTTTCATTTCACTCAAAAAAACGTGCGGATTATTAAGATGGGCAGCCTGCATTTCTCTGATTTTCTTTTAGTTCAGCTCATTCCCTTCACCACCGTCTCTACCTGCCTTGAAGTTGACCGAAGAAAAGGATGTCCCCAAAAAAATGTTATAGGGTACACTCAGTCTTTATCCAATGCCGCTTTTTCTGCTAATAATGATCGCAGCTCGGTAAAAAAAATTTGACCAAAATCATAGAGGGGCAGAGTGAAAAGAACATTACTTCATTGCTGAGGACATGGAATAATGTCTATGTCATTTTTAGCACAAACGATCACTCACCACAAACCCTTGTATTTAGTCCAAGTAATATAGACATTATCCTGCAGCAGCCTAACTACTCCAGAGAAAACGTTCAGAGCAGAGAGTAGACAATCCAAACCATCGATAATATCCATCCCAAGTAGTTATCAGTATCAGATTGACACTTTAGTTTCAGATTCCCTCTTGAAATTGTATTGTAGTTTCTCAGTTCTACTGTAAAAATAAAATGTTGCTTTGATTTGCTCTGTGGCAAGTCACAGTAATAAATTTCACTGGCCGATAAATTGTCCCAGTAAATATTGCGATAAACGGTAATATTGTCTTTGCGAGGCAATTTTCAAGGAATATATTGATAATAGCGTCATAATTCAAGTTTGCCCTCTCAAAGACCGGTAAACTTTAATTTTGTAGGGAACATTTAACACTGGAACTGGAAGACGTATTAAATATCCAAAATAAACAATATCCATAACCAAAAATAAAATGGATTATGAAGTCTCCTTATGGAAAATCGTCTTTCAGAAAAAGAAAATCAGAATGGAAATTATAGAGTGCGTTTTACACGGCGATTGCTTGTTGCGACAGACTAATTTGCTCTCAATAATAAGTATTTGCATCTTATTTAGACAATAATGCACACAAATGTGTTTGATTTTTCTATTGTTTCTGTATGTCATATAAAGATTTTTTATTAACGTATTTTGCAGACATTTATAAACTTTGGCTAAATAATTCTGTCCAAGATTTTAACAAAATAATTCAAAGGAAAAAAATCACAAAAATGCACTGCAATGATTGCTGCTTGGATCCTACAATGTTACACTTGTGGTCTCCGTTTGAGTCGATGATGATTTATCGCTGAAAAGAAAGCTTTCTTCCTGTGCACAGTACGTCAAGAGACCTCACGGTAACAGCTAATTTCCAGCGTAGTCCAAGCTCATAGAGATTGCGTAATAAAGGGTCCATTACTGCAACGTGAAAGTATTAAAATCTGTAAAAAAAAGTGGGTGAGTTATGGCAGGTTAAGGATCCATCATCGCTGCTCCAAATGCAGAGTACCATATGGTGGCTCAACACTGGCACGAAAGAAATTTCTAAAAGCACATCCATCTGGAATGCAAGAATCTGAGGTTCCCAGCAGAGAAGTGCTGCGGTCGGGCCAAAACCTGCATCAGTTTTTGTTTGGAAAAGTAAAAAAAAAAAAGCGTTGGCCCATTTGTTCAGCTGGAAGGAGTACAATAAACGTTTTATTGGAACAAAATGTGTTTCGGCAGAGAGTCGTTACTACTTACCATTAAAGGAAATGTTTATTAGAGCAATTTCACGTGGCGTTTACCAAGTGATAAGAGCCGAACAAAAGGCCAACAGCAGAATACATTTCTGGAGTGAGGCAGCTGGACGTGAAGGTGAGATTTTTAGTGACTGTGCAACACTTCTCGAATCCTCCCTGCCGTTAGAGCGTCTCTTCTCCTCCCCGCAATCCAAAAGCCACTTGATGTCAGCAAATCCCATTGGCTGAGAGGGTCTCAGGAAGCAAGAGGCATTTAAGTGCGGTACATTTTTCTTCCACATTCATCTGCTCCCCTCCGCCCCCCTGTCAGCTGCTCCTACAGCTGGTGAAATATAAATGCCTCACATATTGATTTAATCCGTTTGCAGAATTACCATTTGCAGCAAAAGATGGAGGTCACACTGTGGGAATGAGGTTAACGGCAGAATCGGTGTGCTAACCCTTCGAAGGTTTACGATAAATATACTTTAAATATCAATTAAAACACAATTAGGTTTTGCACAAAAATAAATGAGCCAGGTGTTTCTGATTAGGTTATGGGAAACCAGAGCAATCTACTGAGCGGGAGATAGTTAAACATGAAGAATTTTATAGGACACCTGAACCACCTTTTTTGCTATCGTCCATCGTATTTTTTCAGCAGTGTTGAGGTTTGCAGCTCATGCTGCTGATATCAGTTGATCAATTTTTATGTCTGAAATCGATAAATACTGCATGGCAGAGGAGTAATTTTTCACCAATTTCCTGATTACAGGACTGGATCTTTATGACCTTTAACCTTTTTGGATTGTTTGTGCAGATTAGTCAGTGTGAACGTTTGGGGTTCGTGAATTTTGTGACCGGAGATTCGTGGAGTTTCGACAAGAGAAAGGATCTTTGTTGCTTTAGGATTTAGTTAACATACTTAACAACATTATTCTGACTTGTAATTGTCACAAGCTGCATCTTTTCAACAGAATAGTCAATATAGGTTGGAATAGTTCACAAAAGGATAATGTCCAAATAACATGCAAAGTGCAAAGCCTGGGAAACAGCAGATGTTGAGCCGTCAGAGATATAAATTAGACTTCTCAGACGGTTTTAGGGCATAAATGGGGAGTACAGTCTCACCACGTAGATAACAGTGAGACATTTTACATCCCGTAAAGCAGAAAGTTGAATATTTTTTAGATTTTCTTGACAACATCTTTTAAAAGGACAGCAGATAGGCGAACATAATGAAACATGATGAAAAGGAGTAACTGGGAAAAACAAACAATAAAACCCCCCAACAAAGATATTTGGAGAGAGCATCTCATTTTCTGAGGAATCATTTTAACCCATTAAAAAAAAAAAACACTGGATTTTAAAAAAAAATTTCGCAATCATTTACAAGGAATGTGCAAAGTGGAGATTTCTCGGGGTCTGGAAGAGGAGATGATGTGTGAATGGATGAAAGGTAACATGCAGATGTTCACTAGAAGAAGGAAGTTTGCGTCGTCTAACAAGTGGTTGCAGTAAAGCAGAATGTGAATCCAGGAGGCGGCGAAATTGGAGGCTGTGTTCACACCATGCCTGTTTCTTTCCTCTATAATCAAACTCTGATTTGTTTGCCTGGATGGTCCGATCGGTTTGGGTTGGTGTGAATGAACCTGAAACTCTGATGTGGACCAAAAAAATGAACTCTGGCCCACCTAAAATGCTAGGTCTCAGTTAGGTCTCGGTTCGGTTGAAGTGGACTCTGGTGCGGTTCGAATGCAAACGCCAAGTGGACCGGAAACCTCTCCAGTAGTAGTAAATGGACTACAGTGCAGGTCATTCTGGGTAAATACAACCAAAACAAACGAGCGTCTGGCTCTAAAGGAAGAAATGTCTGATAGTCTTTTGCCAAAGACGAAAGAGAAATCCTACAACCACTAAAGTCTGACACCGCTTCATTTTGCGCACGTGTTGCGAAGAAGAAAGTTGCGCTCTGATTTTCGTGTTGTTTCCTTCAGTTGTTCTTGGTGCAGCGCCACCACAGGTCGGAGGGGTGAGCAGATTTTTCAAAGGGTTTGGTTTGTTTGGCTTTATGTTGTCGAATGCCGGAGAATCCAGAGGCTCCCTAGAGGAGCGACATGGAGAGCGGGCAGTGAGAAAGATAACCACACACTGTATCACAAACTGTAGCATGGAGGAAATTGAGACCACCAGTGTAGGTCAAACATCAGGTATGAGTTCATGATGGGAGCGCAGTGACAGGATGAGTTGCTGAGTGCATAAAGACTTCAGAGACCCTTAAAAAAAAAGAACTGATGTCCTGTCAGAAAAACTCCAGCTGCCGCTCTCACTTTGAAAAGGTTCTAAGTTTAAACAAATTGCCTTTTAAATGTTAATGTTGCAGATGTTATGTTAACGCCCCAACACCTCTTATCCTATACATCAGTCTCACATAGTGCTGTTCCACTGCTGTCAGCAGGTTACTTTTTTTGTTGAGCCGAGCTGTTATTGTTGGCCACAACATGAAGATGAGCGCTTTAAGCTTGAGTATAGATTCGAAACTCTTATTTTGAAGTGACAAAGGAAGTAGTTTTTCACCGGTTGCCTTTTTTTGTTGTTGTTGAGAGAGTTAGCTTGCTAAGTCATTAAGCTAACGTTTAACACAAGCATGTTAGAAGATGCTACAATTTTAAAAAAGTATGTCCGGAAACATTTTTGGGACTCAGCAAATGAATCAGTGAGACAGACAAGGTGCAAATTATTGTTAAGCATTGTAAAAATATCATAACAAACTCACTGTTAGACCTTAGTGTCACTAATATTAACTTACAGCCTTTGGATCTTTATGTCACAACTCAAATAAAGGACAGTTTTTCATTTCTTTTTTATTACTTTCACCTAAATTGGAATATTTTTACTTAAAAAACTAAAACACCTAATCCCATAACAGGGTTCTCCCTACATCTACTGTGTAATATAACCCTAAATAGGACTGTGACGATGAGTTCACGTCAGGGCTTTGTGCACATCAGTCAGTATTGTTCAAAGTAGTACTTTAGGAGCAGCAGCTGTGCAATTACTGCAATGTGAGAGGAGAAAACCGTGATTTTCTTTGAAAATATCCACAACTTCTGTGATGGACTGGCGACCTGTGCAGGGTGTACCCCACCTCTCGCCCAGTGATTGATGGAGATACGCACCAGCACCCCTCACATCCTTTCAAAGGCAAGCGAGTTAGATAATGAGGGGATTGGTGGAAAATCCACAACTTTCTTTATATTTCGTTATCAGGTAAGACTTCCATTTCAAGACTCGCCAAAGCCACTGCCATGTTTCAAGCCGAGGACGATGCTTCTTGGGCTGCAAGTCGCTTATTTCCTTCTCCAAACATAAGCAGTGTCTCAACAGGCATCTGACTAAACAGCATGGTTCTGGTTTGAGTGATCATTTCCCGGTAGCATGTTTCAGTCTGGCTTCAAGGTGTCTCTTCTACAGAAGCTGAGTTTTTTGGGGGGTTTTTGTATGTAACCTTACAGTCCGTCCCTGCATAGAGCTCCAGTGATCCGTGGAGACATCCCTCGGTAGTTTTCCTTCCGTGGTATTTTGCTCGCTATCTTTGCCAGGGTTATTCGTGTGTGCGTGCGTGCTTGTGTGTGGTCCACTTTGAATTTCTTGACGTTTCTTCTTGCGCCAGTTCTTGACACTTGGCAAGCCTTGTTTATCCTTCTCCTGTTTTCATTAGCATCAACTATTTTGGCCAGTCCAAACTGATCTCTGTTGTTTTTGGCACGATGCTTTCTCGGGTGACAGCGCTAACCCTTCAAGACCCCTTAGTTTTTACTTGATTCCACAAGCTTTGAGCTTTGAAAATATCCAAGTTAAAGTTGAAGAAAATCAATCAAAAGGTCAGTTCTTTAAGTTGTGGTAATAATTTTGACCCATATAATGATAATTTCAGATGGCAAAGTAAGAAAAGGCCTCTAAAACAACAGAAATATTTTCAAATCCACAAAAATGTCTTGCTAACTTCATTCTCAACGACTTACGTTAAAAAAAAAAGAAGACTGGGATTGCCTTTTGTTCACAAAGCCCTAAAATAGAAAAAGGGCAGATGTGATTCCAGTACTTTCCCAGATCACGACGAGTTTGATAAACAGATTAAAACTCGGCTAGCAGGCAAAAATAACGTGCCTTGCTAAACACTGTAGTGTAGGCAAACATAATATATGGTCGTTCGTTGCCTAATACTGTAGATTGGAGGATGATACCAGAAACTTGGCAACATAGTTGTTTTTTTAGTGCAGCTATGAATGAGAAAGACTCCCTTTCCTGGTATCAATTTTCTTCCAGTTGGAAAAAAAGAAGAAAGAAATGGGAACATCTGCTAAGAAATATGATTTGGACGGTTGTAAGCATGATGCGCATTCTTTCCTCTTCCTGACCCTGCTCGGATTGAGCAAAGGCAGATCTTCGCAAACTGTTTCAGAAAGCAGGTCAGGTAATTCGCTCCGTGTCGTCGCCTCCTGCTGGACCGTCTCTCCATCAGCTCTACGCCCCCCTTTGTGACCTCTCTGTGGCCTTTCCGTCTTATCGTGCGTTGTACGTCTAAAACGAGAGCAGCGTCCGTCATCAAAGCTAACAACGCCATAAATTAGCTTTATCTGTGGGCTCAGGCGTTCAGCACGGGTGAAAAAAAAAAATAATAAAGCCCCCTCTATTTGAAAAGTCCCAGTCTCACCTAATTGACTTATCCTGCTTTTTTTCTGCTAATGTGCGAGAAGGGCGGGCCTGATCGCCCGTCTGCCCACGCGCACATGCAGCCGTCACGCGTGGCCTGACCCAGGGTCTGGTTGTCGTGGTCGGCCTCGGCGTCAGCACCGCATTTTCACATTTGGTCTTTCACTTTTCGCATCAGACGCAAACTTTTGGGTTGAATAATAATAATAATAATAATAAATAATAGTATTAAAAAAGATAAACAAATAATGTGAAAGACTATGACAGAGTATTAGAGCCATATTAAGAACAGAATTCAATAGAAACACGAGATTAATATCATAATAATCCAAGAAAAAAGTTGTACGAGAATAAAGTCGTAACACTGACTTTATTCTCATAGTATTCAGACTTTATTAACAGCATTATGGTTTATTGTCGTAATATTCAGACTTTATTCTTACACAAATGTATTCTTGTAATATTATGAGTTTATTTTAATTATTTTGTGACTTTGTCATAATTTTATAGATTTTTTGTCTTAGCGTGGGTCTTGTACTTGTTCAATTTATATTGTGAGATTTTATAAATTTATTTAGAATATTAAATATAATGTAAAACATCTTGCGCAAGTGTTGCACTGGAATCCCAAGTCCTGCAAACTGCAGCGATCAACTTCCATCCAGCTTTTCCATCCAATAATATCCCAAGACTGAAAAATAGGGTTCAAGTTTGGGTAAAAAAAAAAAAAAAAAAAAAAAAGAAAAGAGAGAAGAAAAGTAATTTGTACTTTTTTTAAAATTTGAAATCAACACTTTGTAATATTACAACACTGGGACAAGGTTAAACAGTTTGCTCCTTAATATTTGCAATGTTTTCTGGTCTGCTTCCTCTGGCTTCTCGCTGCACGTATGTCTGATAATGTTTCACAATGTCCGTGTGGTCCATCATGAAGTTCTTGATCTGAGGAGGAAACACACAAGCACCCATCAGTTCTTTCCTTTCTCACTCCGGCTGCCTTACGCCGCTTCCCTCAGGGTGACCTACCGCCTCCAGTTGTTTCTCTGTGTCGTGGATGTACAAACCGCTTACTCCAATCACCCCGCCGGCCATTTCGAAGAGGTTAAGGGTCGCGTACGTGATCTGGCCCAGCTCCAGCGTTTTCTTTGCAGCCGTTTCCTGAATTTGGTTCCACTGCCTTTCCTGTGGAAACACACGCGACACCTGAGCTTCTCTTGGAACGTCTTTTGCTTCTTGGCTACGGTGAGGCTATGATTAGGCGCCCTCATACCCATATCAGAGCTTTGGAGCGGGCCTTTTCCAGGTTCGTCTGGAGCTGCGACAGGTGGTTGTTCTTTTGCAGCCACAGCAGGTTGTGCTGGTCCTTCAGGATCTGGAAGGCTTTCTTCTGCTGCTCCATGTGTTCCTGCACCTGAGTCTCCCTCTGGTACAGCTGGTCCCTGATGTAGAGGAGGTTCTCGAAGTAGCCTGCGAGCGCGTCCACGTTGGTGAACTGCAAGACACGGAGTTAGGGTCGCCTGATGACAAACGGGAGCCAAAAATAAATGCGAAGTTCAAAATAAATTCAAGGGTGCGTTCGCACCGGCTCTGTTGCTGTAATTGAAATCCGGTTCGCTTGCCCAGAAAGTCCGGTTTGTTTCGGACGGTGCGAGTGTGCAATCGATCCAGAAAGCAAACTCTGGCCCGCCTAAAAACCTTGGTCTCAGGTCAGTTAACGGTGAACTCTGGCACGGTTTGAATGCATGTCTGAGCGTCAAGCGGACCGGAGACCACTCCAAACGCAGGAAGTGGGCTATAGCGGAGGGCGTTATGTGTGCAGGAAAAGGACAGATGGGATAGATCCCTATAATGTTTGATTTTTTTTCTCAGATGTCCAAATGCAAAATAAAAATGAATTAAAAACATGCCCTGGTTTTAGATTTTTCAAATTTCCACAGTTCAAGTTTTAATCAGAGTTGGGCAGAGTACACAAAGGTTTTACTCAAATAAAAGCAAAAAGGTATTTGAAATAAAAGGTACTTCAAGTACTACATAACTCAAACCTAAAATTAGATTTGATATTTAAAAATGATAGGATAAGACAGACAAAAATTAATTCATGTGCACACTGTGCACAAAGACTTACATTAAAAGAAGAAAATCCTTACAGCGGACTCATCAGAACCGCAAAAACATGATGTCTGACTTCAGCGTAAGCTGCTTGCGTGTGTTTCTATCTTCTGCATTCTTGGTTAAAATGCGTTTGCTATCTTTTCTGATCAGCCCTAGCTTTTAGGGCTAACATTTTTAAAAATATGGACGATGTACTCACTGGCTGAATATGTGGAGGATTCAACAGAGTTACCAGATGAAGGGACAATCTTGGAGATGTTGGTGAAAACCTACGGGATGCTGTAATGTCTTTATGGAGTTATGTCAGGTGTCTTTTTTTTATTTTATTTTTTTACTTCATTTAGACTGTTTCAACTGAACTTGTGTCCCAACTTGTCCTTTTTTCCCCCTCGCCATTTCGGTCAATGAATTAAAAGAAAACTGCGCCACACGTCGGGTCACTTCCGTACTTTTGTTAGCTTGAGCACGCGCTCCAAGAACTCCCTGTAGTGTGTGTATTTGAGGGTCTGAAGCTGCATCTCCCGCTTCCTCCTCTTCAGCAAAACGCACTCCTCCTTCAGCCTCTGTACTTCCGCCTCCTTCTCCATCGCCTCCTTCATCTCCTTCTCAGCCGTCAACCTGTCGGATTCCGTTTCTTCGTCCTGGAGCAGAACGACAGATTTGCTCAGTGCCACAGACAAGTCGCGTAAACAATTTGTGTGCTTTTGACATACCGTCAGCATGAAACAAACTCAGAAATGTAAGTAGTGTAATCCAAAACCTAAAGCCAAAGATGTGGTGACTAAGTATCCTCAAACAAATCTCATAGCCTGGGGGAGCATCTCCTATTTTTATTCCCCAGCTGGTAAACAGACGATTGTTGAGATATTTCTTTTCAGAGGGAAAAATAGGATTAAACATTTATATGTGAGCACACTTTAATAGAAAAATGAATATTTAGCAGTGTTAAATAATGACTTACAGATTGTCAAACTTGATAAACATGTTTTTGTGTGGGGGTGGGTGTGTGCGTGTGTGTAGGGGTGGACGTGTGTGTGTGTGATTTTTGGAAGTACCCGAAAAAACATTTCCAGCTTGAAGCGCTGCTCACGTGCTTCCTTCGCGGTTTGCTGCAGCTCCTCATTACGCCGATGTAAATAAATCAAATACTGCCACACACAAAAAAAACAACAAACATCAACAAAACAGATACTCAGTTATAGTCATATGAGTCACACGATATGAGTTTAGACTTGGTGTACAATGAAAACATCATGATTCTGGCTCTAAAGAAGTAAACAAACAGTGCTGGATGTTTAAAAATTTACTATTACATAAAGGGCGAATGACGCATCATAAAATATAAATGGTTCTAACTTATGCCTTGGTGGCTAAGATGTCTAAGGCTAAGTTTAAGCCAAATGTTTTGTCTGGCCTGAGACGGCATTAAAATCCATCCTACTGGAACGTTTCACAAAGCACCAACTATGTTTTGCATAATAACAGCATAATTCTGCCCAGATTTGAGCTTCCTGTTGTGTGTGTTTTTTTTTAACATAAACCTTTTAACATTAACCTCTCCTTGCGATCTATTTTAGCGATCAATTGAGCTGTGCAGGTGTTTCAAACTGAACCAACAATAAAGGCGGTATAAAAGAGAGAGAGAGAGAAAGATGCCTTTATTTATTTCTAAACAACTGGTCAAAGGTTTGAGCGAATCAGACTAATCTTTCTCTGCTGCTTCAGGGTCGTGTTAAGGATGTGATCGAGGTCAGCGGTCCGCAACCTGCAGCTCCAAAGTCACACGTGGGTCGAAATAACTCGAAAATAATGACAAACACTCTCTGTGTTTTGGGGAAACCCTCTGCATCACCTTCACTTTTTATTAGGCCACACGCTGGCTATCTAACATTCCAGAAATATAGGATCCAAAGGAAATGCATCGCATAAAAATGTTTTATCTTATCTTTCTGTATTCTAAAATGTAAAAGCAGCCGTGGAAAAAAAAAAAAAGAAGCTTTTTATTGATTCAAGTAACACAACAAAGGGCTGCGGCAAATTTCCTTTGGTAAGACACAGAAACGGGTTTTTGGATGATGAAGGTTTTTGGCCCCTGGTCTAGTTGTCAAATCTGAAACCACACTAAGACAACTACATTAAAAAAAATTGACTTTTTTTTTTTTTTTTTTTGAGTTTTCGCAAGCTAAACTATAAAAATCACAAAAATTTGACGTGACCTGGGGAAGAATAACCAATTCAATAATTCCGTCTGATGTAGTGAACAAGCAAACAAACACAAAAACAACACAGTTTCCCCTCACCAAATTCAACAACACGGTGTTTTATGGAATCTGTAATTATTTTAGAAGTGACCCAGTTTTAGTTGGACCATCCCGAGTGTTGCAGAGTTCCGTGAATATTAGTTAAACGCGGCAGAATTAAAACCAGCGTCGTTAGGGCAGTGTCTCCTTCAGCTGGGTCAGAACCGCCGGACAGACCGTCCCGAACCTGTTTCTGCTCATGGGTCTTCTGCCTGAGCTCCTCCAGCTCTCTCTCCTTGTCCTTCAGCTCTATCTGCGCTGCTATAAAGTCCCGTCCCGTCATCGCGCCTTGGACATTCGACTTCCTGTTCCTGCGAACACAAACAGAACAACCGTGTTGGCCACGATGGACCCGGACCGGGTTCGGCTGAAGGTCGGGGGGGGGGGGACTTACAGACAAACCGTCCGGTCGCTGGTCATCTTGGAAAACATTGCTTGCTCTGTTTCCCGTCGGCCTCCAGATGTTATTTTTTCTCCCCTCAATGTAATTCACTTCTACAGTAAACTCTCGAGAGCCTTTTCGTCGTCTCTATGGTAACGGGTCGCTTTCTTTCACGGGCGCAATCCGACGTTTTGTTTTGAAGCAAAACAGTGTTTATGTATGGAAGACCGAGAGTGCCATTTGTAGGCGTTTCAGCTTTCGGGATTCAATGTAATGTGATAAAGAATTAGGGCTACTGGAGAGTGAAAGAAAATTAAAATGTGGCCACGGAGGAGTATAATCCCAAATTTCTGGATTATTTTTGCGTAATTGCTAAAAAAAAAAAATAATTAAAAAAGGATATTCTCTCATGTGGAAAAGTTGTACATTTGCAACACACGTAATTATTTTTTTTCATGATTAAAGGTATATATTTATAATATTAGACCTGGAATATTCTCTAACATTGTAAAGCCAGCATGATAAATAAGTCAGTTTACTAAGATTATAAAGTCAGACATTTGGTACAAAACATACCATAGTTCTTCTAACATTTAAGTGGTACATTTTTAGATATACACACATGAATATTTTCCCAGAGATATAGAAAAGAACTCACATATACCCTCTGACATTTCGGAAAACAACCAGACATGAAATCATCACCAAACCTTAGAGGACTTCTGGTATTTTTTGCTGCAAAAATGCCCTTATATGTACAGTAAGAGAATATCAAAGTTTTAATACAATGAATTTATTTGTTTAATGATGCACAATTATATTTTTTTCTTGCAAATTTATGACTTTCTGTCATCAGCGACTATCCAATTTTTTTATTGACTAGGTTTTTGAAAGTCCTCTGCCACATCGTTCTTTCTTTTACCTATGGTGCAGCTAACAGGCCGTTGCTAATACTAGTAAAAAAAACAACTGACGTTTTATCTCAAAATGTGCAAAGCTAGCAGAGACATACCACCTATAAAAATTTGTTCCTGTAAATTGAGTGAAAGAAGGTTCAAATATTAAGTTATTTGTTTTTATGTGGCAAAACATGAAAACATTTATCAAGTGTGAACTCGCTTGCAAGATATGCTGACTTAGAGATTGTACATAGTTCACAGCATTGCTAAACCCTCTAACCGTGTGATATTTAGTTTCTTTACTTAACCTGGAAATAAACAACAGTCTCATTCTGGGGGACAGAAGAAACGATGCCAACGTAGTCTCCAGCTGAAAATAAAGCACTGTTCCTTTGTCGAAAATAATTACCTTTAATATCTTCTGCAAGGTTTGCCAACAACAGAACAGACAGAAAAACCCGATTCACACACTTGCCCGCTTTTCAGTGCTTTTAATGAGAATTTCTAGAGCCGGGGCAAAGTTCAGAAAACCCTGAAATTTTGTGCATGTAAGAAAATCTGTTTTTGATGTAGCCTGTTGTCAGGCAGCAGACACCCTGAAGCTTTTTCTGCTCCCACGAAAGAAGGATAAATCTGTCAAACACGACCTCAGCTACTCTAGTTTACGGAGATCTGCAAATCCAGCCTGGGGTCACTTCCAGTTCGGTTATATAAAGATCGGAAAACTACCTCTCTAAGACATAGGCATACACATATATATAAGGGATAAAAGGTGGAAATCATAGAATCAGGAGCGTTAAAGGGATCCGCATGGCAAACAGGCACAGAATTATCTTGACTACTTCATATGAATTTCAAAGACTAAACATTGCATTTCAAAGGGCTTTGAAAAATGTATGAATGTCGTGTGATGTGTGCTGATGTGAGGCTCGTTCATCAGCGGCGCAGAGAAAACGAGACTCCACTATTCAAATGGAAACTGATTTGGTCAAAGGCCTTTTGATTTTCATTGTACTGTGAACTGAATTTATATTTCACTGATGAAATCCCATGTGCAAAACTCAAAAAAGGCAGTGTATGAAAACACAACTTTATTGCTGTGTGAACACTTAAAAATGTAAAAGTGTGATTTATTTACCGGGCTTGTTACAAAATGCCCTTGGGGGCGTTCTCTTTCAGACTGCACGGGTTTTCCAGCATGGAAACTTCAAGTTGACTTTATTGTCTAACATTGCAAATGAATGAATCTTTCGATCTTTCATGTTGTGAGGGGTAGCCTGCCATTTTGTCCCATTTACTGCTGGAGACGACTCGTCCACGACGACCCCGCAAATACTGAGCGTGCGCTGGAAACGGCTGGACACACGGAGCTCATACACAAACAGGAAAACAATACAAAAAAGCAAAAAAAAAAATTTAAAAAGAAGGTCTAAATCAGTCAGTTGCAGATAGAAAAATGACAGGTTAAAAGTATTCATATAAATTTAACATCTCTGTGCCCTTCAGTTGTCGAATTATAGAGAAATCAACAAAGAATAGTTAAATGAAATACGCCTCATAACCTTGGAATAAAGCTCTTGCACATTTTGGCTTTTTTATTTCTTTAAAAAAAAAAATAAAATCACATCTTATAAATTGCAGGAGATCAAACTGCTTGTGGGAAGAGTAAAATGGGCATCTCAAGTATGTAAGAGCCTCGCTGCGTTTCATGCTAAAGCAGTCACTGAGGGGAGCCAACATGGCCGCGCTCCGCCCACGAACATCACGCACTGCACGCAAGGGAGCGAGGGCACGCAAGAATCAGGCTCGTGAGAAATCACCAGAATTTTAACAATCATTGTAGCAACATGTCAAGAATAAAAATATGCAAAGCATTTTGAAAGATTCGGTAAGTATTTTTGGTTGAGGAAAAGGACGAAGGACTCCTGTCTCTCTGCTCGCAGTGCAGGAGTGATGTTTTATTACACTTAGACATAAATATGTAAAATGTAACAACACAGGAACCCATCAGGTTGCCAAATAGAAAAATAAATAAAAAGGAAAGTAATAAAAACACATTAAACACCTGAACAGAGAGATGTTCATACAGAGCTAAAGTATTGTCTTAGAGGAGGACAGCAGAATTTACTCGCCATTTCGTGTCAAAGTGGTGAACAGAAACTGAAAATATGGTTATCAGATGTTAAGGTTGTAAAAACAGCGGGGGGGATAAACCAAATCTACTCTTCTGCCAAGCAGAGTGAGCCGATCCAAAGGGGAAATTGGGAGCTGAAGAATGTTCCACAAAGTGATTTTGTGACTTGGCTTCACACACATATAAACTAAAGTCACAGCCCTTTTTATCTTTTCAAAAAAGGTTTCTTGCACCCTAAAAAGTTTCAATGTTATTTGGTCAACATCCTTATTTTCTTGTGACTAACCTGGTCTAATTGTAACATTTCATTCTTTGTGTTTTGAGATCAACCAATGCAATTACTATTGGTGCAGCAGAGAAAATAGTGCTGCCATCTATTGGCAGACACGCGCAATTACTTTGCACCACATTCTTAATAAACTAGCTAACAGGAGCTCCAAGCTAGAGAGAAAAATATCAGAAATGTTCCACCAATCCACAGGCTCCCCTACAGATGTGATTTTCAGTTTGTGTCGAGTCTGAAATGTTACCATCCACGTTTCATATTGCCAAAGAAAATTGGTTCCACGCACACCATGTAGCGTCATAACCTGCTCTGGCTAGCATTCCTAAAATATGATGACTGCGACTTTATGAATAAAAACAACTGTTCAGCAGTGAACAGCAGCTAAGAAACGCCTCACGGTTGTTTTTTTGTTGTCGTTGTTGTTGGAAACGGTAATAAAAACAGATTGGATCAGTTACAGCGCTGAGTCTGAAGCGCCAGTCAAGTCTCATCTCTTCTTCCTCGGTTGTTGTTCGGTGCCTTCATCACGACGAGACGTCGTTAATAATACGCAGAAATGCACCCGGGGGGGACGGATGAACGCCTGCTCTGCTTGAGGACAAATGAGATCCTATCGAAGGCCTGACTGCGTGTGTAACCCCTGTCATTAGCGAACAAATGCGCCTGGAAACAAAGGCAGATGAAAATTGAGAAGACTTCATAAATAAATGCCATACAAAGGTACTGGATTTTGAGTAAAGGTTGACTAACCTCGTGAGGGTTCAGTTCATCTCAGCAGGGTTGTTCTGTTTTGATGGCTGCCTCCCTCTGGACACGAGGAAGATGCTATTTAACAAAAACATTAGTCTGAAAAGGTTGCATTCATTTATTATTTAATTGTTTTTATTTTATTTGCAGTATATTTAGAAATAGCCATCTCAGAAACTCAACTGTACGGAGTCCACTTGATGACATGGGGGATTTTTAAAAAATTTTTTGCATCCCCACGCAATAATGTATTTAGCAGTCATGCATCATCTTGATTACTGAAAGTCTTTCTGCTACAATGTCATGTTTTTGAAAGATTTTTTCACGTACACAATGTCCCATCCCCACTCTGACGCCCAAACATGGCAGAATTGTTTTGCGAGAAAGGAAGAAAGAATAAAAACGATCCAAATTATTGACTTTTTTGAGTTATATTCACAGGGTAATATCGACCGTCTGAAAGTTTTGTTGTGTCTGTTAGTCTGAGTGGTTAATAAAGGCCAAATCCCATCTCCACCGAAAGACATCACACAAACACGAAGAAGCAGCTAATAGATGGATTTTTAATAAGAGTTAAGAATGTATAAACACGGGAATCTTTAAATTTGCACCGCACAAACAATTTAGTAACTGTTGTTAGAAACAGGATTCTGTGAGCGGCACTTTGTTGGTTTTTTTCTTTTGTTTGTCATTTAGTAGTACGGTGTTAAAGTAGTAATATCGCTGTTGCTACGTCGTCTCGCAATGTATAAGAGCTGTGCTTGTTTAATCTTTTAAAAAAGTTTGTAAAGATATTTTGGCAAAAAAAACAACAAAACTAGATGCTGCTCCTGTATTTTAATCTTAGTTCTGGCAGTAACATACTCCCATACTATTGGAACAAATCCAAACGATTGCAAATCCATACTCCACACTTTGGGAACCACTGATATAGGAAATGGTGCGGTCAGAACCTAAAGATATCCACATATGTGCTGCTTATCTGTTGTACGTCTTCCATACTCTTCGTAATCTTTTTCATAAGATCAGACAGAGAGCAGAGTAAAACTTCATGCAAAATAGTTACCAACCAGCAACAGTAAAATCATGATGATATTTGCATTATTCTAAAGAAGTCCCTTGAAATAGAAAAAAAAACAAACTTGCACACTAATATATCTTTGGCTCCTATAGAAACTGTAATGTTCACACAAAAAAATGTGCAAGGTGTTTACGTGAATGAGGTTTGGACGTTAAGTTGCGCAATATGTAGCCCTTTTCAGTACGTTTCCATGGAGACTTACCATACATTTCTTGTTTGTGAAAAACTCCCAAGTCTGATTAATGAAAGCATTTCTTGTATTAACCCCCAGATATCCCTGAAATCCACTTGTTGCCTTTTAACAGTCTAGAGATCTGCTCCGTGTCCGGATTTATTGTGTTTACATTCCCCCGACAGAGTACCATTCCACTCAACAACATACCTGAAAAGCAGAAACAACCAACAGGCTCCAACATTAAGTTTACCCTTCGTGAGTTTACATAGCACAATTTTTAGAGACTGTAGAATCTAATAACATAACAGGCAAAAGATAGCCACAAGTTCAGTCACTAACACCTGAATCCCAACGTCACGTTTAGACAAAAACAAACAAAAGTCTTTAAATAACATGAAAACCCCAACAATGAATTCCACTTTAAAGAAAACGATGCAAAAATACAAATTCAAAAATGATAATGAAATTATAAAGACCTTCAGGAAGAGTAAAAGCTTACACATGACGAATAACCCACACACACAAGTAGGATGGCCACAATTTCACATTTGAAAGTGTGGCCATCCTGGCTTCATGCTAACGCTACTTCCGGATCTCACCCACAGGTGGCAGTACTTAAAATTACCTGATGTATTATAACTTTCTATAACTTCTTTCCTCTCTTCGTGCTACAACAAAATGGAGCACACCAAGACAAGCCATGTCCCACAGACTAATGTTATGCTGTCAAAAAGAAGCCTTGCGTCAGTAGCCATGTTCCCACCAACATTTTCTTAAATTAAGTATCGCAAAGAAAAGGCTGATAGAAATGACAAAATTCAAAATAATTTTCTCAACGTCTACGTCCAAACCTTTGGTCCAGAGCAGAGGCCTGTCTGCCCGGTGTGGAGAGGCGCTCCAGGCTGGGATGGGAGCGAGGGATGGAGGCGTGGGTTTGAATCCCACTTCTGACACATTTGCTTTCATTTAAGTGGACTGAGGAAGTGCGTCACGGAGCAAAGACAACTTTGACACCACTGGGAGATGTCAGGATGGCCGAGCGGTCTATTTGATGAAACAATTTTCATTTTTTCAGTTATTCTAAGAGGCCGTCCTTCAAAAGGTTATGATCATCTTTGTTAGCCTGTGCTTTCATTATTTCAGACATTACATTAGGTTTCTTCATACATATCAAACCACAGACCTGAGCTGCATTAGAAGTAAACGTTGTTGTGACTGTAGACTTGAAAACGATCTCAGAATGTTTCTGTAAAACGTTAACGGCTGCTGCCGTTAACGTTTTACTTTTCTTTAGCATAGAAAGTACTGCTGAATTGGCGCTTCTGTGTTTTGTTTGTTTTGGTCTTGTTTATATTCTGTTTAGTCAAAGTCCCAGTTTGAATATAAACCTACGCAAAGGGATTTATTTGGAGACTTTTTTTTAGTCAGAAGCTAGTTTTATTTCGCACACACGGTTGCTATGACCGCGTAGGACAACACATATTAGTTTCAAAGGCTGTGCGTGATGCTAAGCAAAACTGCATATAATTTAACCGTGTAATAAAAGTGGAGGCACTGAATATTAAATGTTTTGAACACATTCTGTGACATGTCAGATAGTTGGACCTTTGTTTATGTGCTGAGCTGCTTTACGATTGGCAAATCTTTCATTAAATGTTGCAACAAAACCAACTAAATCAGTTCGTCTTCCTCGTCTCCACTTGACTTCACACACCTAATTGAGGTTTTGAATGTCATATAATCATCATGAGAACCAACATTTCTGTGCTGGAAAAAAAAATCCCCATATTAAAGGACCACATGTGAACACGAGAGCACTTGCCAGCGCTATTTTTTTTTACCTGAAATATTCTCTTCTTTTGAACCGTCATGTTTTGTATAACATAAAATGCGCCATTCTACTTTTACATCAAGCGGACGCTGCATTTGGAGAACCTTGATGAGACGCCAAGCGTGTTTGTGGAACCTTCAGCTGACCTGTCGTATAAATCTATCCAAACGGCGCTCTCCTCTCTCACCCTGTCAACTCTAATCACCGAAACGTATGAGCGGACGTTAAAAGTCAATGAGTGGAGTGGGAGAAAGAACACTAAGCAGATTTATTCAGGCTTTCAAAATGTCTAAGAATATCACATCGTCACATTATTCATTTGGTTCTTTTTTTAACAAGATGTGTGGGTTTAACTGCGTGTTTTCTTAGTTGATGGTATTTACATTCATGTATACCAATTTGTGCCACTATCTGAAACAGAATTAGTGTTTTCGATGCCCACTGTCATTTTTAATTTTGTGTTTTATTCAGATTTATGTGAAAGATCAATATAATGTAACGCGCAACTGTGACACGGACGGAAAAAATATATACATAGTTTTAACACCTTTGTTTTTTCAAAAACACAAATTTTGTCCTGCCAATTGATTGTCAATTGGACCTCAAGTAGGTCTGGACGTAATATTAAAAAGGGTAATATTAAGTATTTTCCAGACACATAGTGCCATTTCAGAGCAAATTAACAGGGAATAACAATATAATATAATATAAAGTTATGACTTTACATAATACTGCCCCTTTAATAAGATCCATCTATCTTTCGGTTAGATGGACCGAAAGCAGTCGGTCTCAGCAGTCCCCCTTCTCTTCTAATGTAAAACACCACACAGCATGATGCTTCCACAACCATTTATAAGCATTTATATCATCTTAATGTAACTCCAAACAAATGAAAAACTACTGGATCTACTGGATCAAAGTGAGAAATCTCTTGTTTAGGTGAATTTCCAGGTCTTGGTAGGTTTGCAGTTGTTTATCAATCTCTCAATTTTTTGTGATGGAACAAATAAATCTCTGTAAGATGTTAAAAGGCTTTTGTTTTATATAACATAAGCCTGCTATAAACTGCTTTACAACTTTATTTCTGACCTGTCTGCTGTGCTCCTTGGTTTTCATGACTCTGCTGATTGACTAACAAACTCTGAGGCCCTTACAGAAAACAACTGGACTCATACATGTGTTTATTAGGTTACAGGGGATTTTATTTAGGGGCCTCTGAGGAAAAGGGAGTCGATTACAAATGTAGGCCACATTTTTAGATGGCCATTTGTGGAAGTTTTTGAAAAATATATATTTTTAAAAAACAAGCAGCCTGTAGTCTGTGTGTGTGATGAGCTCTCTCTGGGAACTCTGGCTACCTCTAGTCCCTGCAGAAATGAAGCATGTATGATATGAATGACTTTGTGTTGGCCTGTTCAAATAAATGTCTAATAAAACACACCAAAGTAAGCGTTACATGCGTCTGATCCGAGCAGTGGCGCCCCCAAGAAGGGATCCTGAGAAATGCAGCCCTACTACCCCCAAAAGTCATGTTGATGTCATAGAAAGGCATAAATGTTATTGTCTCTAGTGACAACACAAATAAATAAGATTAAAAAAAAATATTTTTAGCTTTGCCACCATAAAACTTTTTGACAATTTTCTGGACACGCTACTAGGTGATCTGAGTTTACGTTCAGCGCTAACAAAACCAAATATCTGCTTTAATCTACAGCTAAAGTTTTGCTTCCATCGGCTTTAGGATCTGCACCACAGATTCATACAATGAGCCAGCTTGAAAGCGTTGACAGCCTCTGTGGAGGAGACCTGATGTACCGACCAGGAAGGCCAGCTGTTTGCTGGGATGACCCAGTTCAGGCGCTGGGAGACAGAAGTATCCTAGCTACGCCGCTAGCCCGTCTGGGTAATGAGTCCCAACCCATGAATGACTCGGGGACTGCACTGGATCCGCAATGTGAAGAGTTACTGCGGCTCTATTGCACTTTATAGTTAGTGCTGCTTAATTTGTGGTAGTATTTCTTTACCACTGTATGGTCACCATTAACTATTTTACCAGACCGTCTACCGGGTTATGTACGAGGCTATGTGTTTAGTTTGTCATTCATTAGTTTCAATTGTGTCTAGTTACTGTTATGTGCTGCTGATTGCCATTAACGTTCTGCTCAACAAAAAAAAATGTATGACAGGAAATAGGATTATTCATATGGGAAAAAAAAAGCTAAATGCTAATTTTAAGTGTTTTATTACAATAGTTTGAGGCGTCACCTGTGCAGCTGGCGCTCTCTAGCTGCTATTTCAGAATAGAAACACACTTATTTACAAAACCTATCTAGAGTTATGTCAAAGCTCAACCTCAACCTATACTTTTATATTTAAATCACATCATTAAATGTGGCAACATGTCAAACCCATGATTGCCTTTTTAATAAGTTAATTTGTTTTTACCGTTTGGTGGCTGGGATGGAATTCAAATGATGCCAGTCTTATTACTTCACATAATAACAATTCATCATCTTTACAACATTTTTATTTTGTCATTTCCAAAATGAAACATAGGCATCATTTGACAATATAATTTTGTAAAAGAGAGACTATATGGGACACCTTCTGTCAAATTTTAATCGGAGTTTGATGGATGATTGATTGATGACTAATAGATTTTGATTTCCGGTCACAGGATGCCCCTCCCCCACCTTTCCCACCCATCCCCCCACACAGATCCGTTTTTCCCACGCCTTCAGACCAGTATGAGTTGTAAGAATAATACAGGTAAAATATGGAAATTATGAGTTTTAAGAATAATACAATTAAAGTATGAAAAACAATGAAAGTGATAGATAATTGAGAATAATATAAAATATAGTATATTTAAATAGGATGTTGTAGTTACCTCTGGTTTTAAACGGAATATCCTCCTGAGACACTGCGGGAAACGGGCTCTGTGAGGCAGGTTAAAAAAATCCTAGTTGGGTGATTCTCATGACCTTTGGGGTCAAAACACATGTTGTGCAAGGAAACTCTATGTCACCGACATCCTCTGGCAAAGAATCGATAACAATGGTGATCAATCTCTGGTTTTAAAACGGAATATCTTCCTGATCGGGTCTGCTATCAGCTCTTGGAATCTGCATATGTCACCACCCAGACCCCCTGTCATGGGTGCTTGTCTGTGTGTGTGTCCAGGGGTGTGTAGGGCTGTGTGTGTGTGTGTGTGTGTGGGTGTGTGTGTGCGCACCCGTAAGACTGAACACATACCTCTACAGAAAGCCTAGAGTTTTAACTGTTTTACTGCTTTATTTTATGGTAGCACGACTAGTCAGTGCTGACTATGAGTTTGTGATTTCCTTCATCACTTAAATTTTAAACTCTTATAGATTTTTTTCTGTAACACTTGCTAGTGTGAAACATGTTAGTAAAAGTTCCTCATTTGTACACGTACTTCTGAAGAATATGTGACAGACAGTAAACAGACCTACGTGAGGCTGCTCAAATTTAACTTTTATCTTTCCGCAGTTAAAGAATTTGTCCAGACTTTTCCAGAATTTGGCCCGGTATCATTGTGAATGATTTTGTTCAGTTTTTTTTCTTGCTGTTGAATCAACACTGATCTTCCCACTACTTCATGTTTTCTCCAAAATAGTAAATCTTGGTTTAAATACATTTGAAACTCATAGATTTTTTTTTCTGTAACACTTGCTAGAGTAATACATTTCAGGAAATGTTCCTCATTTGTACTCGTACTTCTGAACAATATCTGTCAGGGACTAAACAGGCCATGGTGAGGTTGCTCATATGTATCTTTCAGCTTTCCCTCCACCCATTATCTTACACACTTTAGTGTTCACTAACAAAATATAATACACCTCTATCTTTTTTTAATTTTTCACTATTAAAACTTTTAAATGATCAATGTGAACCATCAGTCTGTATTAAAATAATTAATATAATTCATATTATTTATTTAGATTTGATGTTTTAATGTGTGCCCTTGGATTTATATTGATTTATTGAATGTGTAAATATTTATCAAACTGAATAGCCATTCCGTTTTTTATATAGTATTTTTTTTCTTTTGGTGTTTTGTTGCACAAATTTAAATATATGCTGGCTATCAGCCAAAAATTCAATCAGTGAATTTGTGTTTTTTTTCTTAAATACTCCCTCTCACCGAGACTTACTTACATCTTCTGACAACTAGCCCCACTTATAATAACATTGACTAAGTCTGCTATTGGTACACTTTACCTAAAAATAAAAATTAAACATACTCACTACACAATCATGCTCCAAGAGTTGCTCATAACATGGTGAATTGTTTTGTTACCTTTAAAATGATCTGCAGCTTTTGTTCCTTGGTCCTAATGATGCTGTTCACTAATGTTCTCTAACAGACAGTACAACACCTCTTGTAATTGATAAGCTTATAAATGATCAATGCGAAACATCAGTATGCGCTAAAGAAGATCATATCAGTCAGATTAAGTAAAATATCATTATACTCAAAGCAATCAAAATTATATTTCTCTGAAAGGTCTTTTTTTTCAGGGAGTTTAGACTGTATGAAAGGAATCAGTGAAATATACTATGAAATATTTTATCTGCTGCATCCCCATAATGAAACTTCAATTGTGAATTGAATGATTACATTGCATCTAGATACAAAAGAATCAACCGTTAATTAGTAATCATACTGACTAACAAGATCTGATCAAACAACAAACCTGACTACCTCAAGGGATTTCTCACATTGGAGAATAAACCGTCTGACTTTCTTTAGCCACTAAATTTAACCTTACCAAAGTTTTGCCTTGGAGCAAACAGGTACTGAGTTTGAAGCGGATCAGACGCCTTCAGCCATCTGCTAAAGCTAGACTCCGGCCTTCCTCACTGTAAAATAAAACATTAGACTTAAACAAAAAGTTCAAGCGAACATCACTTAATTATCATCGACTTGTTGTTTGTACTCATCTTAAACAAGTGGCAGGAACGTTTGGATATATATATAAAAAAAAGCTTTATAAGTTAATCTATTTAAGTTGAGTCCGTGCAACAAGTAAAATAAAATAAAAAGCGAACTATTTGAAAGTAATGAGGATTTTGGCTGGTAAAAGTTGAACATTTTAACATGCCCAGACGCTACACCATTTCTGCTCAAGCAAACCAAAAGGTTTTGAACAGAACAACCATGTCAAATAATGAGACCGTGAATCTTTAATCTATGTAGCAAATATATTGCTGCTGCTGCTGTAAGCAGAAAATAAAAGAAGTTTTACGGAGAATAATATTTTGGATGAGTTGAAGAATATTGTTTGCCAAAATCACACGGTGTAACTACACTTGTCTTTTATATGTAGCAGTAATTGAATCTTTTTGAGGCAATTGGTTTGCATAAATTAAAGTAAATACGGTCTATTTTCCTGCTCCACATACTTAGTTAGCAATTTGTCAGTTAGCTTCCCAGTCTGAACTTCTGGGCAATGTCTTGATTCAGTCAAATTTTCTATCTTGTATCTCCTGAACTCTGATATTTTGCTTGCTGGTCTTCATCGTGCTCTGAATGCAGTATCGGGTTTCTCTTACTTTAACCCGCCCAACTTGCACCTGATTGGCATGTTAGCGTTTTGATTCCCTCCCAGTGAGGCGGTGCTTCACAAAGCAAACTGTTTGTCAAACTGTTGATCTGCCTCATGGCTGTTTTAGAAGATATGGTGACTGAGGTTTAGAGAGTACTAGCCAGCTCATGCAGCTTGTTTTTATTAGATGGCAGTCCTAAAAGTACATATCTTTAAAATATGAATAAATACGTACAATTCCATAATTATTCGATCCAACGGTTATAGAAGTTTTGTAATAATGCAATTCAGGTATTTTACATTTTCTGGACTAAAGGAGGATTTCAGTTCAACACCTGTGGTTTCTTAATGTAAGTGTTTCTGCTACTGGACAAGAAACAGGGTTAAAAGAGGATTTAGAAAGCAAAATACAAAGATGATAGTTGTTTTTACCGAGAGCAAGGCTGTGACTAGTTATCAGGACAGAACGAGACCTGTAAAACTGTTGGGCATATATGACCAAGGAGGGAACCAGTCATCTGCTCCAATAATTTATTAATCTTTAGGAAATATTTTTGGACACAGCCATCCGCAGGAGCAAGATGAAGCAAGAACATCACAACATCAGATGTATTTTTTCATCCTTATATCCGTGATTTAAAACTATTTTTAATTTTGTGTCATCATTGTTCCCCTTTTCAAAGAGTCAATTATCTTTTTACCCATGGAAAAGTGTCATGTGTTTATTATGAGTAGGATTAACCAAGCTGAAGGAAAATAAAGAAAAAGGATAAATAAATATTCATTGATACAGAACCGAATCAGCAAATATGAACTTATGAAACTATTGAAACCTTCAAGAATTTTATGTTGTGTAAGATATTTAAGAAACTAATATTGAATCTGCGCTCATGAATTTCTTTATTTGGTCGTTATCTCTAAAATACGTTTACCTTTTGTTTTGTTGAACACCAGACATCTCATCTCTTTTCCACAGTTTTTTTTCACTTAGTTCCACTACTGCAGTGGATTTTATAGTCAATGTTTAAAGCCAGCACAGAGTCTGAAGCGATGGAGGAAATTTACGACAATATGGAACCTGTTGGAAAAACCGCATCTAATCACACAGGTAAGAACAAAGTTACAGAGAAATTTAGCATGTATTGAATTCAATTTTGCTAAGGTTGAGGTTTTTGTTAAGGTTGGAGCAGCTCCAAAGAGAGGCTCTGCCTCCGTGCGGCTGTCTGTTTGGGAATCCTGAATGTTTTACTTTTGGCTGAACTCATCGCCCTCAGCATACACAGTGAGTCTTCTTCTAGTCATCTTAAAGATGTAAAAAGACTAGATTTTATGTTTCTGTTATATTAAAAAGGCATTGAAATCAAACTGATCAAATAGCAAGGGTTTAAATAACAGAATAAAGCTTAGTGACTCAAAGTTTTGCAGAGAGGTGAAACATTACACTAAGACAAAACATTACACATGAGTTTGATTCATTTTCAACAATGGATGCATTTGCAGCCATTTAGGTTAGCGTGTCTTTAATATCTTTTCTTTTTTCAAACTATTTACCCAACGATTTATTGTTCAGTGTTACCTCAGTTTAAATTCTACAGGCATAACCAAAATCATGAAACTATGTTATAAGTCTTAAGTGAAAATACGGTCTTGCCACTTCTTTTTGCAAACATGGTTGTTAATTTTTTTTTTTTCAGCTCATGACATGACAGCAGATTTTTCTGACATCAGCAACATTCTGACCGAGCAGAACAGCAGCAGCGAGTTTCCCTCCATGAACGCTAACTTCACTGAAACGGCTCCACGAGCTGAAGACACTTTAAGGTTGGTCAAAACTTTAAAAAAATTTGGATCTCGTTAAAAATTGAATTCTACTCTGAAATGTAGAGTATAACTAATAACTTTCCTTTTTGGTCTAAATGAATATAATGTAAATGAACAATCTTTATTTTAATTTATTAAGTGCTCTATCATTTGCGTGTGCTAAAAAACAACAAGGTAAAACAAACTAAACTTTGATTTTTTTCTCCTTAAAGGGAAATTGTGTCCTACAGAACGAACAAACATCAATTGTTCCTGTTCATCCAGGGGCTGCAGGAGAAGAGAAGAGCAGATCCACTAGTGATGGATGATTAGGATCTGTGTTCACTGTGATATTATTCACCAACAATAATGTAGCTTATTAGTACGGTGTTACATAAAATCCTAAAGATAAAATGTACACTCCCAACTGTTGTGACCTGCATCTAATAACACAACAATTTTACCGGTTGTACTCTGTGTTTTTCTTTCTTGTTAAAATTCTGACGTGATAAACAAATGTTAGAGGATGGTTTTGTGCGGAGGATCGGTTTAGCATGATGCTCTCTGAATGTGTCTTAATGTGACTTTTACTACGAGACTTTATGGAGTTCCAGTTGTGTCCGGTAATAGAGGATTAAATTCTATCTTGGTAGAATTATATTTCTACATTTCCAATTATTTACTATCATTTGTAATAAAGTGATGCCAACACCACGGATTCAACAGTGAGGAGTTTGTTCTAGTCGTCTTAAAGATGGAAAGAGTCAATATTGTGCTGATTCTGAGTAACTGAATGATTAACTGAATGACTTTTTATTCATTTCAGAGTTCAATCAGCGAGGTTATTCATTTTGTGGTGGTCCTTGTCTATGAAAGAAAGAAACAAAGAAGGAAAACAGTAAATGTACATGTTGGTTCCACCGGCTTCCCCCTGAAAATACGGATAAATTCAGTCATTGTAGGGTTAAAGTAATTTGAAGAAGGAGAAGCGTATAAACAAGTCAAGTCAATGACATGATGCATTCTGCATTTTTAACTCGGTTAACTTAACTTTTTTTTTTTTTTTTTTTTTACTGACTTTAATACATTTAAATTGCTGCGTTGTTTGATAAGTAGAATGGAAATGACTTTTTTGTAAACGGTCTTGTAAATTAGCGTTTTATAAATCAACTGAATTGAATTAAGAAATTTGACCTTCGGATTGGACTGAAGAGAAATGATGAGCAATGTTTTATGGGTTTGGGTTTTATAAAGCAAAGATTGGTATTTTTAATTTTTAATTTTTTTTTTTTTTCGTAACATCAAAAGTTCATTTTATGGTAAACAGAAAATCCAGCTTATTATAGTTTACTGGGACTAACAACCCCTGGACAAATTTGGAAAAGAAATTCTGCAAAGTGGGTGGTGCTTTAAGGAACAATGAGACACAGCCTAGTGTGGGGCCACATGTAGAGGGGATAAGCAAGGCTGTAGTAAGCGCCGTTACCAACTTGGTACTTTGTGGTTATAGTTTTCTCCAAGTTGCGCTTAAGAAAGTATGAACATGGGCAAAACTGAGGAACTCTATCAATCAACCAACTGGATATTAAAGTATGTCACCGGAGATTTGTTCTCCTGTCCACGCGATGAATCCTTGGCCCACTGCATCAGTGAAGACTGTGGCATGGGAGCAGGCATAGCGGTGATGTTCAAGAAGAAGTTTGGTCGAGTCTCAGAGTTAAAGGAGCAGAGTGAGTCAGGCTAGTTACTAAAGTCATTGTTTTGGAAAAAAGGTCTCATGTTTTTGCAGTTGATTAAAATGTCTGATTTCAACAGCAAGTGCTAAATCATATCCTGTTTTGTATTTTTTTATGTATGTCCTAATAGAGAAGCTTCCGGGGCAGTGTGCTGTCCTGACACATGATCAACGTTTCATCTACTATCTGGTAAACATACCACAATTATACTGCATAGGACCAAAACCTGTTTCATTATTCGATCTGGTAACTGTATCTTTCCTATTATGTGTCTCAGATCACAAAGAAAAAAGCCAGCCAGAAACCCACGTATGTCAACCTAAGACAGAGTCTGGAAGACATGAAATCTCGCTGCTTAGAAAATGGTGTCAATAGGATATCAATACCTCGGTTTGTAGGAACTACTGTGAGTAAATGACTATAATAAATACCCTTAAATCTTCTTCTTTATTGGGAATAATTAATCAATTTGATTGTCTCGTATCTCCCCCCTCAGAATTGGCTGTGGCCTGGACCAGCTGCAGTGGTCAAAGGTGTCAAAGATCCTGGAACAGATCTTTAAAGAGACAAATATCTCCATCACAGTGTACAGCCTGCCCTGTGTTGGGTCAAAGCTTCAAATGCATGACGTGTAGTACATTTTCATTGGGGGTTTTTTAGCTTAAAATCCTTTATAATCCTTTATATTTTGGAAATCAACACTCCTAAAACAGTTTTAAGGAAACAATAAATAAGGAAACAATAAAAACCTCCCCATAAGTTGCTTAGATACAAGAGTTTTAACATCCCGCTGATTTAAAAATGATGTTTCATGCCATTAAAGATACGAAACTTATTCCAAACACTGATGTTGCACTCTGTGAATATCATACTACATGATCTTACTACTAAATCATGCTACACAAAGTGATCCAACAAATCACCTGAGGCAGGTAAAATACAATAGTTATGCCTAAAATTTGTTTTTTTGTTTTTCTAAATCTATATAGTTGTTGAAAATGTAGCTTTTCCTGTGAATCTGTAAATCTAATTTGTGAAAGAGTTTGCTTCTCTAGCTTTATTTTCCTGACCCAAATTCAGGAGCAAGATTGTTGTCATAAGTTTTTTTTTGTCATGAGTTTATAATGATTTTGATGCTTGTTTCAGACTTTTTAGTATTTGTAACCTGTGAATGGTGTTGTACAGGATATTATGACTTTCTTTGAAAATTGCTTTGTAAATAAAATTTAAGATCATGGTTTTTGACAACCTTTACCTGCTAAAACACCAGGCAACGGTATGTAGGAAAATGCAATTTGAAATTTTTAGAAATTTCTTAGTTTTGCCTCAAAAATGAACTTTTGATGTTACAAAAAAAAAAATAAATTAAAAATTAAAAATACCAATCTTTGCTTTATAAAACTCAAACCCATAAAACATTGCTCATCATTTCTCTTCAGTCCAATCCGAAGGTCAAATTTCTTAATTCAATTCAGTTGATTTATAAAACGCTAATTTACAAGACTGTTTACAAAAAAGTCATTTCCATTCTACTTATCAAACAATGCAGCAATTTAAATGTATTAAAGTCAGTAAAAAGAAAAAAAAAAAAAAGTTAAGTTAACCGAGTTAAAAATGCAGAATGCATCATGTCATTGACTTGACTTGTTTATACGCTTCTCCTTCTTCAAATTACTTTAACCCTACAATGACTGAATTTATCCGTATTTTCAGGGGGAAGCCGGTGGAACCAACATGTACATTTACTGTTTTCCTTCTTTGTTTCTTTCTTTCATAGACAAGGACCACCACAAAATGAATAACCTCGCTGATTGAACTCTGAAATGAATAAAAAGTCATTCAGTTAATCATTCAGTTACTCAGAATCAGCACAATATTGACTCTTTCCATCTTTAAGACGACTAGAACAAACTCCTCACTGTTGAATCCGTGGTGTTGGCATCACTTTATTACAAATGATAGTAAATAATTGGAAATGTAGAAATATAATTCTACCAAGATAGAATTTAATCCTCTATTACCGGACACAACTGGAACTCCATAAAGTCTCGTAGTAAAAGTCACATTAAGACACATTCAGAGAGCATCATGCTAAACCGATCCTCCGCACAAAACCATCCTCTAACATTTGTTTATCACGTCAGAATTTTAACAAGAAAGAAAAACACAGAGTACAACCGGTAAAATTGTTGTGTTATTAGATGCAGGTCACAACAGTTGGGAGTGTACATTTTATCTTTAGGATTTTATGTAACACCGTACTAATAAGCTACATTATTGTTGGTGAATAATATCACAGTGAACACAGATCCTAATCATCCATCACTAGTGGATCTGCTCTTCTCTTCTCCTGCAGCCCCTGGATGAACAGGAACAATTGATGTTTGTTCGTTCTGTAGGACACAATTTCCCTTTAAGGAGAAAAAAATCAAAGTTTAGTTTGTTTTACCTTGTTGTTTTTTAGCACACGCAAATGATAGAGCACTTAATAAATTAAAATAAAGATTGTTCATTTACATTATATTCATTTAGACCAAAAAGGAAAGTTATTAGTTATACTCTACATTTCAGAGTAGAATTCAATTTTTAACGAGATCCAAATTTTTTTAAAGTTTTGACCAACCTTAAAGTGTCTTCAGCTCGTGGAGCCGTTTCAGTGAAGTTAGCGTTCATGGAGGGAAACTCGCTGCTGCTGTTCTGCTCGGTCAGAATGTTGCTGATGTCAGAAAAATCTGCTGTCATGTCATGAGCTGAAAAAAAAAAAATTAACAACCATGTTTGCAAAAAGAAGTGGCAAGACCGTATTTTCACTTAAGACTTATAACATAGTTTCATGATTTTGGTTATGCCTGTAGAATTTAAACTGAGGTAACACTGAACAATAAATCGTTGGGTAAATAGTTTGAAAAAAGAAAAGATATTAAAGACACGCTAACCTAAATGGCTGCAAATGCATCCATTGTTGAAAATGAATCAAACTCATGTGTAATGTTTTGTCTTAGTGTAATGTTTCACCTCTCTGCAAAACTTTGAGTCACTAAGTTTTATTCTGTTATTTAAACCCTTGCTATTTGATCAGTTTGATTTCAATGCCTTTTTAATATAACAGAAACATAAAATCTAGTCTTTTTACATCTTTAAGATGACTAGAAGAAGACTCACTGTGTATGCTGAGGGCGATGAGTTCAGCCAAAAGTAAAACATTCAGGATTCCCAAACAGACAGCCGCACGGAGGCAGAGCCTCTCTTTGGAGCTGCTCCAACCTTAACAAAAACCTCAACCTTAGCAAAATTGAATTCAATACATGCTAAATTTCTCTGTAACTTTGTTCTTACCTGTGTGATTAGATGCGGTTTTTCCAACAGGTTCCATATTGTCGTAAATTTCCTCCATCGCTTCAGACTCTGTGCTGGCTTTAAACATTGACTATAAAATCCACTGCAGTAGTGGAACTAAGTGAAAAAAAACTGTGGAAAAGAGATGAGATGTCTGGTGTTCAACAAAACAAAAGGTAAACGTATTTTAGAGATAACGACCAAATAAAGAAATTCATGAGCGCAGATTCAATATTAGTTTCTTAAATATCTTACACAACATAAAATTCTTGAAGGTTTCAATAGTTTCATAAGTTCATATTTGCTGATTCGGTTCTGTATCAATGAATATTTATTTATCCTTTTTCTTTATTTTCCTTCAGCTTGGTTAATCCTACTCATAATAAACACATGACACTTTTCCATGGGTAAAAAGATAATTGACTCTTTGAAAAGGGGAACAATGATGACACAAAATTAAAAATAGTTTTAAATCACGGATATAAGGATGAAAAAATACATCTGATGTTGTGATGTTCTTGCTTCATCTTGCTCCTGCGGATGGCTGTGTCCAAAAATATTTCCTAAAGATTAATAAATTATTGGAGCAGATGACTGGTTCCCTCCTTGGTCATATATGCCCAACAGTTTTACAGGTCTCGTTCTGTCCTGATAACTAGTCACAGCCTTGCTCTCGGTAAAAACAACTATCATCTTTGTATTTTGCTTTCTAAATCCTCTTTTAACCCTGTTTCTTGTCCAGTAGCAGAAACACTTACATTAAGAAACCACAGGTGTTGAACTGAAATCCTCCTTTAGTCCAGAAAATGTAAAATACCTGAATTGCATTATTACAAAACTTCTATAACCGTTGGATCGAATAATTATGGAATTGTACGTATTTATTCATATTTTAAAGATATGTACTTTTAGGACTGCCATCTAATAAAAACAAGCTGCATGAGCTGGCTAGTACTCTCTAAACCTCAGTCACCATATCTTCTAAAACAGCCATGAGGCAGATCAACAGTTTGACAAACAGTTTGCTTTGTGAAGCACCGCCTCACTGGGAGGGAATCAAAACGCTAACATGCCAATCAGGTGCAAGTTGGGCGGGTTAAAGTAAGAGAAACCCGATACTGCATTCAGAGCACGATGAAGACCAGCAAGCAAAATATCAGAGTTCAGGAGATACAAGATAGAAAATTTGACTGAATCAAGACATTGCCCAGAAGTTCAGACTGGGAAGCTAACTGACAAATTGCTAACTAAGTATGTGGAGCAGGAAAATAGACCGTATTTACTTTAATTTATGCAAACCAATTGCCTCAAAAAGATTCAATTACTGCTACATATAAAAGACAAGTGTAGTTACACCGTGTGATTTTGGCAAACAATATTCTTCAACTCATCCAAAATATTATTCTCCGTAAAACTTCTTTTATTTTCTGCTTACAGCAGCAGCAGCAGCAATATATTTGCTACATAGATTAAAGATTCACGGTCTCATTATTTGACATGGTTGTTCTGTTCAAAACCTTTTGGTTTGCTTGAGCAGAAATGGTGTAGCGTCTGGGCATGTTAAAATGTTCAACTTTTACCAGCCAAAATCCTCATTACTTTCAAATAGTTCGCTTTTTATTTTATTTTACTTGTTGCACGGACTCAACTTAAATAGATTAACTTATAAAGCTTTTTTTTATATATATATCCAAACGTTCCTGCCACTTGTTTAAGATGAGTACAAACAACAAGTCGATGATAATTAAGTGATGTTCGCTTGAACTTTTTGTTTAAGTCTAATGTTTTATTTTACAGTGAGGAAGGCCGGAGTCTAGCTTTAGCAGATGGCTGAAGGCGTCTGATCCGCTTCAAACTCAGTACCTGTTTGCTCCAAGGCAAAACTTTGGTAAGGTTAAATTTAGTGGCTAAAGAAAGTCAGACGGTTTATTCTCCAATGTGAGAAATCCCTTGAGGTAGTCAGGTTTGTTGTTTGATCAGATCTTGTTAGTCAGTATGATTACTAATTAACGGTTGATTCTTTTGTATCTAGATGCAATGTAATCATTCAATTCACAATTGAAGTTTCATTATGGGGATGCAGCAGATAAAATATTTCATAGTATATTTCACTGATTCCTTTCATACAGTCTAAACTCCCTGAAAAAAAAGACCTTTCAGAGAAATATAATTTTGATTGCTTTGAGTATAATGATATTTTACTTAATCTGACTGATATGATCTTCTTTAGCGCATACTGATGTTTCGCATTGATCATTTATAAGCTTATCAATTACAAGAGGTGTTGTACTGTCTGTTAGAGAACATTAGTGAACAGCATCATTAGGACCAAGGAACAAAAGCTGCAGATCATTTTAAAGGTAACAAAACAATTCACCATGTTATGAGCAACTCTTGGAGCATGATTGTGTAGTGAGTATGTTTAATTTTTATTTTTAGGTAAAGTGTACCAATAGCAGACTTAGTCAATGTTATTATAAGTGGGGCTAGTTGTCAGAAGATGTAAGTAAGTCTCGGTGAGAGGGAGTATTTAAGAAAAAAAACACAAATTCACTGATTGAATTTTTGGCTGATAGCCAGCATATATTTAAATTTGTGCAACAAAACACCAAAAGAAAAAAAATACTATATAAAAAACGGAATGGCTATTCAGTTTGATAAATATTTACACATTCAATAAATCAATATAAATCCAAGGGCACACATTAAAACATCAAATCTAAATAAATAATATGAATTATATTAATTATTTTAATACAGACTGATGGTTCACATTGATCATTTAAAAGTTTTAATAGTGAAAAATTAAAAAAAGATAGAGGTGTACTATATTTTGTTAGTGAACACACTAAAGTGTGTAAGATAATGGGTGGAGGGAAAGCTGAAAGATACATATGAGCAACCTCACCATGGCCTGTTTAGTCCCTGACAGATATTGTTCAGAAGTACGAGTACAAATGAGGAACATTTCCTGAAATGTATTACTCTAGCAAGTGTTACAGAAAAAAAAATCTATGAGTTTCAAATGTATTTAAACCAAGATTTACTATTTTGGAGAAAACATGAAGTAGTGGGAAGATCAGTGTTGATTCAACAGCAAGAAAAAAAACTGAACAAAATCATTCACAATGATACCGGGCCAAATTCTGGAAAAGTCTGGACAAATTCTTTAACTGCGGAAAGATAAAAGTTAAATTTGAGCAGCCTCACGTAGGTCTGTTTACTGTCTGTCACATATTCTTCAGAAGTACGTGTACAAATGAGGAACTTTTACTAACATGTTTCACACTAGCAAGTGTTACAGAAAAAAATCTATAAGAGTTTAAAATTTAAGTGATGAAGGAAATCACAAACTCATAGTCAGCACTGACTAGTCGTGCTACCATAAAATAAAGCAGTAAAACAGTTAAAACTCTAGGCTTTCTGTAGAGGTATGTGTTCAGTCTTACGGGTGCGCACACACACACCCACACACACACACACACACACAGCCCTACACACCCCTGGACACACACACAGACAAGCACCCATGACAGGGGGTCTGGGTGGTGACATATGCAGATTCCAAGAGCTGATAGCAGACCCGATCAGGAAGATATTCCGTTTTAAAACCAGAGATTGATCACCATTGTTATCGATTCTTTGCCAGAGGATGTCGGTGACATAGAGTTTCCTTGCACAACATGTGTTTTGACCCCAAAGGTCATGAGAATCACCCAACTAGGACTTTTTTAACCTGCCTCACAGAGCCCGTTTCCGCAGTGTCTCAGGAGGATATTCCGTTTAAAACCAGAGGTAACTACAACATCCTATTTAAATATACTATATTTTATATTATTCTCAATTATCTATCACTTTCATTGTTTTTCATACTTTAATTGTATTATTCTTAAAACTCATAATTTCCATATTTTACCTGTATTATTCTTACAACTCATACTGGTCTGAAGGCGTGGGAAAAACGGATCTGTGTGGGGGGATGGGTGGGAAAGGTGGGGGAGGGGCATCCTGTGACCGGAAATCAAAATCTATTAGTCATCAATCAATCATCCATCAAACTCCGATTAAAATTTGACAGAAGGTGTCCCATATAGTCTCTTGTAAACTCTAGAATGTGTCTTAACTCATAATATTCTTCTAAGTTTTTCTCACTTTGTTCATCTACAAACAAAAACTTGCATGATTATAAATGGCCAAATCTTTGCAGGTGAAGGTAATGCCGAACAAATTGCATATTTGTCGTCTCCAACCTCAGCGTTCCCGTGCCGTCTTCTGTCTTTTTCTTCAATTCTCCGAAGCCTGAGTGGAAATTTCAGCGTAACTAAACTGAGCGACAGACGCGGCTTTGCACAGAGACCCAGACATGCAGTGAGAAGATAAATATCCAGTTGGCTAAAGTCGTTCCGCTCTCATTCAAGCCATGTCATTGTGTCTTCAGGAGATCCAAATTTTTTTCTTTCCTTTGTGATAAGTTTATTTTCACTCAAATTATTTAAAAGTAGGTTCTTTATCAAGCTGAGCTTATTTAACTTATCATCATTTATCAAGTCATCCGCTGACTTTGTGTCGCTGCTTAATTAAGTTCAGACTTGCTTTTACCTCGATGCTGATTTGGCTTATGGAGGGCAGATCCAAGCACCTAATCACACATCCAACAAAAACGATTGAGCAAGGTCAACTTAAAATTCGCAGTAAGACTTTAATTAAAGAGGAGTGCATAAGACTGACATGACACTGTCATAAACATGACATAGTAACAGGCATGAACATGAAGGAGTCTTTATGAATGTTTACGACTGTTGTCACAAAGTGTCATTCAGTCAATACTGACACTTTTAATGCAAAGTTCTATTAAAAGTTAATTAAAAGTGTCAACTTTGCATTAAAAGTTGTGTGAGTAATCTGAAAGTACACTCCAGAGAAAAATCAGCCAGTAGGTGAATCTGTGACGGCTGAAAAGCAAATAGGACGGGGTCGACTGTAGCTACCCCCAAAATTTGTTTGTTCAGTGCAGTATCAATATCAAATCAATATTTGTGTAAATACGCATGATAGTGACGTCATACAAAATGTGTTTGTGAGCCATCTGAAACCGTTAAAGGTGGTAAGAATTGTGATGAATTGTGATGTCTCTCTGAGCTACGCCCCAAAAGAGGGCCTAGTGTGTCATCGCTTACTCCAGCTCCCATTTGCATTTCCTAACATGTGGTTTCCTTTAGCTTTAGCTTAGCAACTAGCTAAAAGAGACAAAAGGAAAACACAGAATTATTTATTCTCAACATGCCTCACCATCACCGTCCACAATCTCTTTTTGAAAAATACTTGCATGACATGAGGTGTGTCAACGTTGAACTTAATTGAATTGAGGCTTTTATTCCTGTTTTTGACAGTTTTCTGTTGATGGTGTGTGTTTGGTAATGCCACGCACGTGGGACAGGAATTGAAACCATTTAACTGGACATTTTTATTTTTGTCCCTTTGTTTGGACTCAGTAAGGTTTAAAAAAATGGCTGCGATAACAACAGCAGCTTTGTGCGTACCTACTACTAAATTATTACTTTCCCACATCAAGAGTGCTAAAGCACTAGAATCAGCATTTCCAGTTTAAAAGTGTTTTGTGGTTTGAAGAGGTAATGACCAACAACGTGGTTCACTCAGGACTGACGGTCACACCAAATGTAGGTTTCGGAGTAGCAGTATCTAAAAGAAAATGCAGCTCCGAGGTTAAAGTTCGTGTTGGACAGTTAAAGGTTTAATGGAGCCTTCCTACTAGGTGTGGAAAACAAAAAAATTAAAAATTGAGAATTGAATTGCTTCACTGAGATTTAGGTCAGTACAAAATTTGAGTAGCATAAAAGCTCATTTTGTGATCAAAATATATACTTTCCACCCTATTTGGTAAATGTTGCTGAAATCTTGTCTTGGTTTTAATTAAATTATTGCTAATGGTCAAATTTCCTGAAATTGACATCTTGTTAGAAACTAAAGCTTTTAAAGATGTTTTTCCCTTTTATAAAAAAAAAAAAACTAATGATTTTCTTTCTTATTTAAAAATATATCTCCTTTCAAACTCTGCCCTTACAATGTAACCTATGCTAATCCCTAATCCAATAAAAATAAGCGTAAACTATAGATTTTTCTCATTTTTTCTACAAGTACAGCATCTGTCATTCAGTAGATATGCATTTTGGCAGAATAAGTCACCACTATGCAATGCAAAGGCTCCAGAAGCTTTGTTGTTTTATAATGGGAAAAAAAAAAAAAAGAGAAAGGAGACGATTATAACCGCCAAAGCTTCAAATTTATGACCCAAAGGTGGATGTGGTGATGAAACGAGGAAAGTCAAACCGCATTCATCACCCAGCCGTCACGGATACTGTAATAAGCAATCTTTGAAACGAACTTGGAGATGCGGATACAAACAGAAGTCAGGCACGGATGCGTAATGTTCCACTGCCTCTTCCATCCTCTTACTGTCCATCTAGCTGTCCTCAAACTGCCACGGCCAATAAATTGTTTTAATATCTTTTTAGCAGCCAGTAATGACTTCTGCTGTGCAATCTCAGTTTTATATGCTCGTGCAAATGGAAAGTATTTTATAAGTGTCGTCTGTGACGCGTTGGAAACCAGCAGGTTGTGACTTCCTTTAGCACAAACAGGACGGCGAGACGGACAGCGAGACTTCGTTTTAGTATCGGTGTCGTTTACAAGGAAAGCAAATTGAATTTGTTGTTTCAAGATGGTAGTTTTGATTAAAATGTCGCTTGCCATTTGTAAAAGAGGACACTGTTTGGCTGTTGATGTTGGAGAAAAGGCTAGGTTATTATGAGTATAGAACTTTACTTTGAAGCAAATATGATCATAAAACAAATAAACTTCATAGACGGATCCAGAGGTATGAGATATTTTTGACGAGCCCAGAATCCATGAATATAGAAAACAGATTTTGGTTGCAGGTCCAGAGATGTGGAAACCTACCAGTGCACATCAGACAGGCTTCTTCTCTCTCTCTCTGTTTTTAGATCAACAATCTTCTTAAAACTCTCTGCTTTTCTCTGGCTTTTGACACCTTGAGATGGAAGATTTTACTCCGTTTTGTTTTTGTGTTTTTATAACATGACTGACGCTCTGATAATGTCATTATGCGTATGTACCCAGTTGGTCCAAAATGTCTTGGCGGGTTGCCCCATCCAGCTGACATTTTAGGCTGTCTTTTGCCACAATTGATAAAAAAAAAAAAGAAAACAGTTTGGACCTCAAAGATTGACCATGGAATCAATGATGTGCAGCGCGCTAATTACTTTGTGGATTGAAAATGGTAGCTGAGGTGCTGCTCAAGGAGTTTGCAAGTACTGCCTTCCAACTACGAGCCAATCAACGAATGCCATCTGGTGCTAGTGAAATCATTTCCACGTAGTACCCGGATGGAGATCAGCTTCATGTGGAGTTCATGGTGGATTGATTGAGCTTTGTGACATGGTGCCATCAGTAGGTGGTCATAAGGAGCTCAAAGTGTGCTACCAACATATGGATCCTCTACACCAGTGGTGTCCAAAGTGGGTCCTGGAGGGCCGGCATCCTGCATGTTTCAGTTCTGTCCCTGGTTTAACGCACCTGGATCAAATGATGGCTCATTAGAAGGTCTAAGAAGCACATTGACATGCTGAAAAAGTTGTTACTTCCACCAGGGAGAGAATAAAACATGCCGGATGCCGCCCTCGAGGACAGACTTTGGGCACCACTGCCCTACACCGTCACACCACCAGGTAGGATGGATCCGAGCTTTCACCTCAATCTTGGTGATGCTGTGTGAACTGTCGCCTCAGTACGACCTCCTCCTTATTGAAGTCAATTTAAGATTTTTTTTTTTAAAAAGAGGAACTAAACTGTGGGGACTTTGAACAACGGAGAAAGGTTTTTGCTAGACTTGCTGTGGTGAATGAATTCTTTCTGCCTGCCTCTGATACACACACAGCGAGTTTTGTAACGTTGACATTCTTGTCAGGTCAAGTGGAGGATGTGAAAGCATTGAGGGTCGTGTCCGTTCTTTGCTCTTTTGGTCCAGGGTTCAACAAAAGACCATTAGACGCTGGTCAAGATTGCGGCCACGTTACATTGTTAGAGCTCTGGACCTGAGGCACTGGTTTAGTTATATCACCAAAAGATTACAAGTCCTCCCCATGTTTCTATCAAATCACTTTAGCTGGACAATTGAGGAGGGCGGTGGGGGGGGGAGGGGACAAATATGGTTTCAGTCCCTTAGGACAAGAAGATTCACATTCTCCATTTTGGTACTGCTTCCATGATTCAAGAAATGTAATTTTTGAGGGAAGACTCACAGAAATAAGCCTATTGCCTGATTTTGAAATTTTTTTTCACTCCTAAAGTTGTTTTCGATGTCAACTCCGATCGGAAGGTTGCTCTTGATGAATGAAATTCTCCTCGGTTTTTTAATATCTCCGATATTAAATGGCCCTCAGGTCACTGACAAACACATCTGCTGTTTACTGATGGTTATTGGGTCACTTTTCTTCAGCGTGGAGGACCTCTGACTCACTATTTTCACAGGAGAGCGTTGATTCATTGATTTTCATTTTATATGAGAAGTGCCGGGACTTTTCCCCAGGGATCCTCCAACAGATTTTTCAGCTCAGTTTACAAGCGTGACATCAGGGCAAAAGGCAACGACAAGCCAAAGGAAGAACCAATTATCACTCCGATTTTAGCCTCACATTCAGTATACACCCAGGGAATCGTTTGATATTTAATTCCTGCTTGCACTGTGTTTTCTTTACGTTTTTTTTTTTTACTTTGCTCTATTTATTTGGTCACTTTATTAAAAGAGATACCCATGCTCCGGTACAGCTATCTAAGGTTGGAGTCTAATAACTTGTCCCATCATTTCTCAGTGATGCAAGTAGCAATTGACACACGTTAAATGATGAAACGTATCACTGCGCTCCCGCTGCGGTTTCCCCTCTAAGCTCCCGTCACGCTGCTTTTGTATATCTTGATAGGTGAGTGTCTGAAAAACTAATTTTATCCGGGGACACAGAGGGCTTTTTGTGAAACATCAAGAGAAGTCTGAGCTCTTTTCATGATGAGCTCCAGCCACATCTACCATGTGAAATGAAGGATGTAAACTTCGTGCGAGTGAAACTGCGCTGAGGGCAGACCGAGGGATGTTTGTCGTGATCTCAGCCAGCACACGTTTCCTTTCTCTCTTTCCACTCTTCATGTCCTCATAACCATCTACGACAGAAATGCCAAAGTACATAACCCAGGGATGGTGGGCACAATTTACTGCAGTGTTTTCTAGTCAATCCAAAATGTCAACAAACCTATAACCTGAATATTTCACAAAGGGATTGTCACGGGGTAATCAAGACGTCAAACTACTAAAGCAGAAGGCCTTGCGAAGGCCTTCTGCTTTAGTAGTTTATACGGAGACGTTGATTGAAAAATGTCCCGTAATGCCCCGCAGAGAGGTGTTTGTGTTTCTTACATTAATTTTAAGAAGTTAAAAAAAAGTAGGTGTTTGCAACAAGATAATTCAATTATCTCATGTTTTTTATATATATATACAGTAAAGACCAAAAGTTTGGACACACAGTTGTGTCCAAACTTTTGGTCTGTACTGTATATTTGGGTATTGGTAAATATATATAATTTGGATCATTTGAAGTTTGCAACTGTGAATAAAAACTAATTAATGATGGTCTTTTCTGTAGGACGAGCTTGCTGTGTAAAGCCAGGTGGGTGAAGTACAGTTACGGCACCTATGATGGGAACAAAAAGTGTACTAACCCATGCTTCTTAAATTGCTTTGTAGTTTTTCTTTCTTTTTTCTTTCACAGGTTACTGCAGAGGGCATCGTTCCAAGAGCATTTCATCCAGACATGCTGCCACTAGACAGACACTTTCCTCTCCTCCAGGGACCATTAGGGACACCTGGGCACAGCAGGGAGTCTCTGGCAGGCAAAATTTTACAAGTTCAGAAAAGAAGAATCAAAAACCAAGATACAACGAATAGTCAAATAATGTTGCTTGTAATTTCTGTCTATAATCTTGCCATAAAATGTTAGAGGTTTTTCTTTAAAATAAAACAATCAACCCCGTTGCAGACCATATAAGGATTCTTTTGCTGCAGACAAAAAAAATCACTCAAGTTGAATTATTGTTTAGTTTGAGGGGGTTAAAAAAAAAAAAGGTAGCAAGCTGCTACCATGAGATACTGGAACTGAGCGCAATGTGCAAGAGGATTCAGAGTAATTAACGGCCAAAAACGTGAGCACACTTTTTTTTTTTTTTTCTCAGCAGCAGTGAAAGTGATTCATGTCATACGAAACGCTGGTAGCTTTGGAAACGTGCGTGATTTTTTGCATTCTGCTCCGATTTTTGCTCTGCTTTGCTGAACTGACAGCATCAGCCGTTTTGCACCGGGTGATAAACGCGATGTGATGTGAATAGATACTGAGCGACCGGCACAGGGTCCGGGTTGCGGATATATACCCCGTGATGTACGACGTATTGCAAAGATGGAAAAACGATGAAAAAAAACAAAACACAAAATACAAACTAAATTGTTGAAAAAAACCTGTGGAAGAGTTAAAAAATTGAACCGATTTTTAAATTAAAATCAAACTGTAACAGGCATCATTAGTGGTTTATTTTGACTCCATTCTCAGTTCAGATGTTTTATTTCAGTCTCAAATCAGAATGGCCACGTTGTGTCACTCCTCCTCACCTGAACGTAAGCGGCAGATCAGTCCTGGATCTATCTACTGTCTACAGAAATATGGCTGAAGATACAATCTGCTACTCTGTCTGGACACATCCTGACTGTCGTCCCATTGGACTTTTCAGTAACTCGGCTTGACGTTTATTTGGCGGCGCTCATTGTTTGTTTATTATTGTTTGTCTGATTATGTGGTTGCTGCTGCTGCCTGTGCAGCAATTTGGCCACTGGGAGCAATAAAGATCTCCGTGATCCATGAATCCGGACGTATATTAGTGTGTAATGAAAAGAGCTCTGTTTATGAACCATAAACTCTACAGCCAGATGCTGTTCGCTCGATCATTCAGGGTTGAAAAAATAAAATAAGCCAGACGCAGCTGTGTTGTGGTTTGGATTTGGTTAGACTCAATAAAACGGGGTTACGATTAAAATAGTGGCTTTCAAATGTATTTTTTTCTGCTACATATATGCAGCATAAGTGTATTACATAAGTGTAATATGTAATTTAAATGAATAAACATAAGTAATAATAAATAAAATTACAAAAAAAAAAAAAAAACTAATGGAAGTGAATGTTGTTCACTCCTACTGCAAGTTATGAGCCAAAAATATCAACAAGTTAAATCACAACAGAGAGGAAGTAAGCCAACAGTAGCCCAGGTGCAAATATCCTCACAGAGTGAGGTGCTTGTTTACTCAAGACTGTTTGCAGTGGGATATGCCTGAGTGTTTTAGGCATGTTTAGAACGCCATATTATTTTCTCAAGCTGTGTCAGTCCCGGGTCAGAGTGCAGAGCAATGTACGGGACCTGAGAGAGGACAAAATGTAGCTGATGTGAAGAAAAATAAATATGTAAAAAAAAAAAAAAAGAAAAGAAAAAAAAAATATCTGCAATATGATAATAGGTGAGGGAGTAAATTTACAAAATGTCTGCAGATCATTTGTAATAGTTTAATTCTGAGTCTTAAATTATTGTCTTAATTCTACAAACATTGTGGGTTTTTTTTTAGATCTTTGTTATAAACAAATGCTAACATATTGTGTTACATAAAAATACTTCTAGATGTACTGTGTGATCAGAGCTTTCCTGGGATAAAAATGCTTAACAGAGAATTTGCTGGAAACAACAAAGCTGAGTTTGTTAACACCCATCAGAACCATTTTTCACTCTAAATTGCTCTTTATTCTACCTTGTATTATGAGCCTCAGTTGTTTTAGTATTTCAGTGTTTGTCCAAATGTTATTTATAAAAGAAAGGTGCTCGATTTGTTCTGGCATGAAACACAAGTTGAAACCTACTCTAAAGTTGGAGGGCTCCAGACACGTTAATTCTCCAGGGTTATTATCAAAATTTCCTTTAATCTGCTCGTAAACGAACCCAATAAAAAGGATTTTGCTCACCAAAGATTGTCGAAGACCTTTTGAGATTATCTAGAAATCGGGTTTGGAGCTTTGAACATGGAAGTTTGTAAAATCCCTACAATAAGCTTTCAGGGTAATTATTAAGTAGATATTTTCATAGATGTAAAGAAATCTTTCTAACTAGTGCAATTTGGGGATTATGACCATCTGAGATGGGGGGAAAAAAACAGTTTCTAATTCCTTATTAGGAGGAGAGATCAACCGGTGCATGGCACCAGGATTCGCGCAGGACGATCAATATTTGCCGTACTTTATAGGCCTCCTGTAACGGGTTTCCGGATATGAAGCGGAGACGTGACACTGTTGCCCAGAGAAGGCTGCGTTGTGACAAACCCTGACAAATAAGCAGAGCGACGCCGAGATTGCCTATCAGCGACTCTCGACGGGAGGGTCACAGAGTACACATTAAATTGTCCCTGATGAGAGGTGGAAATGTGCTCTGACAGCAGCAGCGCCATCAGACCTTAATGAGGATGGATTGTGCACACATGTAACGGGTACAAAAAAGAAAAAGTGTAATGCAGAAAAATATTTGCTGTTCATTTTGTGGTAACAACTGTAGATTTAGTTCAGTTAACTCTGCTGCATCTCACATTCATTTAAATGGCAAGTGTTAAAGTTTTAAAAAAGCCAGCTCAAATAAATCTGTTTCGCCTACAAAAGCATTCCGTCTTCTCCGCTTTGTGTAAAATGTCATCAAATTATGCTTATATATATATATATATATATATATATACTTATATATATATATACTTATATATATATATATATATATATATATATGCTTTTATATATATATATAACAGCCTTTGTGGTTTGAAATTGGCTGCTCTGAACTGCCACCTTCCCGCTTTCCGCAGAGAACCGGAGGGCCGTGCTCAGCTGGAAGTCAATTGATACACTTTACAGATGAGTCACCGATGCGCCATTTCATGGAGGCTCTTAAATCCATTTCCTGCAGCCCTGCGCTGGTCTGCTGTAGAGGAGCGCGGTTGCCACAGTTACGCACTGATACAGGGGGAAAAAAAAAAGGCCTGGGGATGGAGCACCATCTTACACAAGTGTCTGTATTTTTTTTTTTTTTATTAATCTGTTTTCCGCCAAGAGTCCTTTAAAGAAAAAGAAAAAAGTTAGGCTATATTCACTGTAACTCTGAGCTAAAGCGGGATTGAAAAACCTGTGATGGAGTATGTTAACAGATCAGCAGATAACGGCTCTGTCATGTTTATCAAAACATGAAATTATCAGCCGGACGACATGTTCACTGAACTCCGAGGGAACATGAGTTTTACTTGGATTTCGCCCAACCCACACAGTCGCTGACACATTTCATATTTGAAGCCATCTTGTGCTGGAATGAAAATTGGCCGTTTCTCATTAAAGCTCATAAAAAATGGATGGCTTTTCTGAGAACAAAAAAAAAAAAAAAAAAGCTTGAGATATGAAAGAAGCCGAGCAGCTAAAGAGACTGATCTTTAATCAAGCGTCTGTCTTGATTGATAAAGTTGGTCTGTTTTTATAAAGGCTGCCGTAAATCACTAATGGGGAAATAGTTTTGTGATATGACAGAGCTCGGAGTTTTCTTTGGCACCGAAAAACGTTTGATTAGTGCAGCTGCCATCCCCCCAGTCTGCCCACTGGCGTAGCGGAGGCAGAGCAGCGGCGCTAAGTATGTGATAGATGGGGGTTTGTTGTTCTGGCTGGAATCATCGACTGCACTTGTGTAGGTGTGGAAGTCAATCTCAGCGTGTTTTGTAGCGAGACGCCACGACTCTTGCTCAGCGTGGTCTCGGTCGCCTCCTTTGTTCCCTCACTCGCCCTTCTTCCATCCCCGCTTGGTCCCTTCTAGCTCGCTATGGGGGGGCTGGGACCTCTACCGGCAGACATAACCTGCAGGTACAGGCTATTAGTTCATTAGCGTTTCAGAAACAAATTCAGGACAAGTGGACAAGACCTGATGCATGAAACTTCTGGCTTAAGAAAATGAGTCAATCAATTAGGTACACAGGTCACCTGGTCATTGAATTCCAGCCCAATTCAGCTTGATTCTCATTTCCTTTCACTTCTCCATCTGGGCTTTCTCTCGTCATCTTGGATTTCCTCCGGTATAAGTTGTAAACAATGACGTTTGATTTCTGTGCTGTTTTATGCTTGCAGTCTGCCTGAAGTTTTAGCAATGAAGGAAGTTAACAAAGTTAAGTCCGTGTTGGCCACGTTTCCAAATATTGAATTAACATTACTGTTCGGCTCGGCACGTCTCTCTTCACAGTGGAGGATGGTTGTTCACAGCACAGGCAGCTTCATAGCGTCGAACTAGCGCGTTACATACGTCACAGGCAAATGTTAACGATTGAGTAAGATTTTAAACTTGGAGTCCATGCCTCTAGCAAGCAATCGTTTCCAGAGCATGTATGAAACGATCTGTCTTCGTTTAGAGATTAGACTAGATTTTTTGCCCTTGTCCTTATCTCTATAAGGACTCATACCTCCAGTGATCATGGGGTAAGAGACACATCCTGGACAGAACCTACCCAGCTCATGATGATCGTAAGTACTTAACCAGAAGGCAGGAGGACTTGTTTCTGTCAGATGGATTGTATGATCTTCAGTTTTGATCATACAATCATAGGTTAAGAGTTGCAAACTTTAAAGAAGTTTCCAGAAAGAGTGTAACTCCTGACTCACATTGAGAAGACTAGAATAAGTCAAACAGTAAATGGCTTGTACATTCATAAACCACTGATAAATATTAAACATCACTGATTCACTAAATGTTATGCAATTTGAGCAGACCTGATGGAAAAACATTCCCCTCAAGCACCACGTCACATCGGCCCTGAAGCCGAGTGTACAGTCAATCCAGTCCACCTGATGAACTGGAGTCCATGATTACTCTTATAGACACTTTCTGAATTTTAATCTTGTGCTTCATGAATTACTGGACTCCTCTGCTCCTGCTGAGAACCTGGAAAGTCTAAAGAAGAACCGTATGTCCCGGCAAAATGAGGAACTCATGAATCTGACGAGAGATTGTGGAACACCTCAACTCCACTGGCAATGTTCTTGACTGGAAGCATTTCCACAGGCTTGGAAAGACACTTTGTCTTCAAATGACAAATCTAGAAGGAAGGCGAGTTTTTGGAGAGAACTGGAAAGAGCTGGACAAAATGCATTTACATGCATATTTGGGGGTCCTCATTCTGTCTGGAGTTTTCAAGTCAAAGGATGAATCAACAGCCAGTCTATGGGATACAGAGACAGGCAGGGCAATATTTCGGGCCACAATGTCTCTGGAGACTTTTCATATTTTTTCCAGAGTAATCCGATTTGACAAGAGACAAGAACTGTCAGACAGGAAACAGACAAACTAGCAGCTATTAGGACAGTGTGGGACAAGTGGGTTGAGCATCTTCCTCTGTTCTATAACCCAGGCCCTAATGTCACAGTGGATGAAAGACTTGTGGCATTCAGAGGTCGCTGCTCATTTAGGCAATATATGCCTTCCAAGCCAGCTAAATATGGCATAAAAATCTGGGCAGCATGTGATGCAAAAACCAGCTATGTTTTGAACATGCAGGTTTACACTGGAAAGCCAGCTGGAGGAGCCCCAGAAAAAAATCAAGGTACCAGGGTTGTGCTCGACATGTCAAATGGTCTCAGGGGGCACAACATAACCTGTGACAATTTTTTCACAAGCTATAACTTGGGTCAAGAACTTCTAAAAAGAAAGCTCACGATGGTTGGGACAGTCCGAAAGAACAGAGCTGAACTCCCCGCTGAGCTACTGGTGACAAAGAACAGGGACCCTCACTCATCCATGTTTGCCTTTACAGACAATACAGCCCTGGTGTCATATTGCCCTAAAAAGGGGAAAAATGTTGTGCTCATGAGCACTTTGCATAAAAATGCTGAAATCAGCACATGAGAGGACCATAAACCAACTATGATCCTTGACTACAATGCTACCAAAGGCGGGGTGGACAATCTGGACAAGGTCACAGGATCATACAGCACCAAGAGAATGACTGCACGCTGGCCACTGGTCATCTTTTACAACATCATTGATGTATCAGCATACAACGCATTTGTCATTTGGACAGAAATCTTTCCGGAGTGGAATGTGTCAAAGCTGTACAAGAGACGCATTTTCTTAGAAGAGCTGGGCAAGGCACTTGTAGTACCACATATACAACGAAGACACCATATGCCAAGGACCCCAGCTACTGCAGCTGTAGTAAAGGAGATCCAGGAGAGGACTACACCCAGTACATCAGTGTGAGGTAAGTAAAAGTGTGTGTTTGTGTTTGTGCAAGTGCATGTTATGTGTGTCTTAGGAGCATCAAAAAATATAGTAACCATTTTATTCTTCTTTCTAGGTTGCTACTGGAGGAAAAAAGAAGAGGAAGAGGTGCCAGGTTTGCAAGCCATCTGATGATGTCAAAACGAGCATGACTTGTGTGAAATGTGCAAAATATATTTGCACAAAGCACAGTCTGATGACATGTCCTTCGTGTGTTGTGTAGATGACAAAACTAAAGCATCTAGTTCATTTACATATATTCATTTTTGTGGTATTTCTGATTGTATTCATTGCATGTTTACTATCACAACATGATGACATATTACTCATGAGCTGTGGAGATTCACAGACATACATGCACTGTGTTAGTGTTCCTGAGATCTTGTTTTGTTCATTTCTGGTTCAAAAAACAGTGGTTGAATAAAGTTTACTTTCAATACAAATCTTCATGACTTGTTTGTCTTGATTTTAATCAGCGGGTCAATTTGACCCAGAACAGTAAATGTGTCTCAAGTTCAATTATAAAGATCACCCTTTGAAAAAAAATTAAAAATGTAATACAAACAATTTTACAAAAAATCACTTTCAAAGATAATTAGTGTTATTTTGTGTTTAGGTTTTTCAGTGGGCATAAAAAAAAATGTAAATCACATTTTTTATGTCCGAATGAGTAAATTGTCATCATTGATCCTTTATTTGTGAGGAATAAAAAAACATAATTGCACAAATATTGATTGGAATGGTTAGTATAGGAGTTAATAATCAGACACAAAAAAGATTTGGAGGATTTTTTTGGTTTCTGACACTATAGCATGACTAAACACTCCCCGGGTCAAATTGACCCGCGAACATTATTGCTGTACCTCAGAAACGAACATAACAGGAGGGTTAAAAATGCAGACACAGCCCCACACATTGCATTCGCTGCTTCTCCTTTTCACATTGTTTGAGGCTGGAATATTAGGACAAACACGATAAAGCCCCCCGAAGGAAATAGCGGCCATGAGCTTAGACAAAAATAGGAACCTTTCCAATCTGATATTGTTGTGTTAAGTTGACGGTGTTGACAAGGCGACCAGAGAGGGAGATTAGCATCAGGACTTATCTTTTTCAAATGACACGACATTTGGCACGCTGACACTGAACCCCTCGACTGTAATTACTGTAATCCTTTTTTTTGGTGTGTCTTACACGCCGTATACCCAAGCTGATGAGAAATAGGCTATGGTAGATAGTAAATTAGCCGGGTAGACGCAGCGTCTAGGCTTTTGCTTTCATTTATCCCTACCATGCCTATCAGGGTGACATAACTCTTAAGTGACGCACTATGCACAACGAGGCACTTGAGTCAACAAAATGAGGCAAAGACATCACCATTCATCAACCCTTTGGTTTATCCAGTGCAGGTCTGACCACATACAGGCTTCCTGGGTAAACACAGCCGTTTTAGGCAACCCTGCTGTGACAGGGGAAAAAAACCCAAGAAAACTAAGGCTGAAAAGAGAAAGTGATATACAACAGTTCAAGATTCCACTTTAGGCTCTTCAGTCAACATCGCAGAGCTGGTGCGGGCACTGATGAATGTATACCACACCGGATATGGTGGTGTGTTGCAGTCCTGCTTACAAAACCTCAGAACTTTCTAGTTTCGTTTTGAAAGATTAGACCCCATGCAGCACGCACCCGATGCTGTAGTGTAGAAAATCTTCAAAAATGGTGGGATGCACAGCACTACTTTGATGACAAGTGGGGAACAGCCCTGTTTAGGCAACAAGTTTTGGAGCAGTCGAGGCCAGTGTCTTTATTTTTGCACGTCTTTCCCACTACTTTCTGTCCTGTCCTTGTACTGTTGAGTATTTGAAATTAGAGCTGAAAAAAAAAAACTTCCACGGTCTTGTGATCTTCGTCAGGAGGACCGGTAGCGGCTGTTGTTCCGTCAGACCATCAGTTTCCGAAACCATGCAAAAAACAAAAAAAAAAACACAGGATCAGTGCAACCTCGCCGCACCGCGTAACCGAGTAAAGAACTTGTCGGGTCTAAACGACCCCATTGCTTAAGACTTCAGTAAACTAAAATAATTTTATAGAAAGAGCTGTAATGCCCAAAAAGGGGTTGGGAAGCCTGCCATCTTTCAATGAAGTGTTTTTTTCCCTTAAGAATTCATATTCATTTGACCTCATTTTCTGATGAGAGATTTCATTTCCTTGGTTGAATAAAGCACATTTAAATATCCAAGAGGTCTGAATAACTATGAATAATAGGCTGAGTTGCAGAGGGCACAGCCAACATGTGGAAGAATTTCCTCTGGTTAATTGAAACAAAAATCCAGGTTTCAATCGTATGTTGACAATGCTCCGTGTGAAACATGGTGGCGTCTTCCTACTGGGAAGATTTACATCAGCCAGAGCAGGGAAGCTGGTCAGTTTATGGGAACGTTTCAACTAGAGGCAGTGAAATCTTAGATGAAAGAGCTTGAAAAGTACCTTAGACTGGGATGGACTTTTGTTTTTGTTTTTTTTTCAGTGCTGAGTGTATTTAACTGACCCAGTTAAATTCTAACATAAATCCAGTTAACAAGCCTTAAACGTAGATGTTCGTACATCGAATGTAACCGAGTTTTCAAAGAATGGGAACATTTTTCTAGTCTCTAGATCTGAAAAACGAGCAGACATATTCCATAATGTGTTGATGTTGCGATGGACCCAAAGACAGAAACAGCATTTATTCTAAGATTGAGAAACTTTTTTTTATTTGCACGAGGCAAACAGGACATGGAACCAGGGTGATAGTAATGGAGTAATCCAGAAACCAGGGAGATTAACGTTGTGGAGGTGTGATGGTGATGTAGGAAACAGGTGAGGCTTCACAGGTGGATGCAGAAAACCTGGGGGCAATAAAAACATGGAACTGAGAAAAGGTAACTCATAAATATTGAGTGAGGGAAATAAAAGCCTAGAAGGATCAACGAACCAACGGGAGAAAATAGGAACACGAAAACAACACTAAGCTGAAATATACAGAGAACAGAACTCATGAAAAAACCTTTACCTTTATATGACCCTAATGTTGATTATGCAATGTTGCCTCGTTTCATGTTGTTACCCAATGAAAACCTAAAAGTAGGGGGACATATACACTGCGTACCTTTTTGCGGGAAGGTTCCACCTACTAACAAAACTCAATGGAAGCCCTCAAGTGTCTCAGGTTTTATTCTTTTGGTGGTTATGGGGCCTGTTTAAAGAACTATTTGAGAAAAGCTAACTCGCAGACATGGCACTTTCCTGGCAAACGGAAAGAAAAGCCGCATGGGGAGATAAGGCCCTCTGGTAATTGCGTATGATTTTGAAAAATATTTACACAGTAATCAAAATTTCATTAGAGGATGTTTTCCCACCCGAATATTTTTGGCCTCTCTTCCAGCATGTCTGCATAAGGTGGGGTAAATGTGGGGCTCTTCGACTTTTTTTTTACCGGCGTTTTATTAGGAGACCCAGTCTCCAGGAGAGCTCACAGACTTCACTTTGAGTCTGACTTTAAACAAAGGTGAAAAGTCTCACGGCAAAAGCGCAAGACGAGCTGCAGTTATCGAAATGGTGGCTACAATAGAGGAAGAAAATCAGCAATTCCTCGTGAAACAGCGAAGCTGCCCGGAGCGCGACATGGAGGAATTACAGTAGAGCCACTGACAGTTTTCAAGACCTTTCAGAAGTTAACGGGAATAGAAACAGGTTTTTCCCTTGACTCAGAGAGATGAAGTCTGTTTTGTGTTTCGCCACGTCTTTCCTCTGTTTGCTCACACACCGTTAATAACTAAAATTATGTCATCGTGCGTGTGATACGGTGCCCTACTTTTCCGCTGACTCTCGGCTTTGTACCTGGAGGAAATTGAAAACTCAAAACTAATAGTTACCGCTTCTCTTCCATAAGCCGGCTTCCTTCAAATGTAAACATTTAGATCATTTTGATGTAGTAATATTTGGTGATTCATATTCAGTTTCGTCTGACTGACATTGGACAGCCTTTCTCGCGTTCTGCAGAATAAATCAACGCTTGCCCTGACAATTCAGACGGTGCATTTAGGTTGCCAAACCACAAGCTGCATTTTCCATTTCATGCACTTTGGTTCTCTTCAGCCCCATCATTCTCTTCTCCTCACATCCTTGACATGTTGAGGAAAGTATTAAAGTCAGTCGGTCTTTGATCAGATGAGACCAACAGGAAGTTTTGTTATTAGAGGTGCAGAAAAAAAAGGCTCTACAGAGAATCGCAATTCCAAGTCCTGGGAATCCGATTCAAAACGTTCCAAAAATCGATTTAAAAATTAAGTTGCCTGTCTTTGACGCTCCTACTTCCCACTGTTCTACATTGTTGCATCACGCGTCCACTCGGCCGTCCCAACCACCATACGTGTTTTTGAATATTTCTTAGATTATTTTGGTTTCTTTTATTAGCTAACCTAATACTGATCATTCAAGTCACAGAATTTTTTTGGCACAAACTTGTTTTAGTTTAATTTTATTTTATTGTTGATAACTGAAAATAAAAAGTTCAAAAACAATGCTGGAGTTTTCTTCTTTTTTTCTATCAATGGAATCTTTTTACATGGAGTCGACATGTTCTCCCCGTGCATGCGTGCATTCTCTCCGGGCAATGGATGGATGGATGGATGGATGGATGGATGGATGGATGACAATACATTGCCTTTGCAGTGAAAGTTAGACAATGGGTAAAACAGAACCTACAGATTAATGAGCTGATTTGACGAAGACAAACAAATGCCTAGGAACCAGACGTCATGGCCGCCAGGGCTGAACACATGGAGGGACCCACATTGTGGGCTGAAAGAAGGAAAATGAAGAACAGGCAGAGATGTGAAGTTTAACTGTCACCTCCTGGATTTGTCTTAAGAGAATAAAAATGCTCTCAGGTTCAGCTAGAATGACTGCCTGGAATAACACATCTAAAGGAAAGAGCTTTGGATGGAAAATGTATAATAAATCAAAAGAATAAAAGATCAAAGGGAGGATCCATCTCCTCTTTGTCAATAAGTCCGCTTCCAACATGGCCGTTGCCCAATATTAAAGTTTTTTTTTATTTTAGAGAGGCAAAAACAATGGAGTGTACACACATAAATCTGATTTTTACAATTACTTGATGGCCAAGATTTTTTCAATCCCAGTTTTTGTACCAGTTGAACCTCTTTCAGTGCACACAACCAAGACAGCATAGAGAGAGAAATAACTTGACCTGACTGAGGCCCTGTGTACACAACAACAATTTCTGGTGAAAATGGAAGAGTTTTGTTGTGTTTGTACTGTACATTTACATGAAACCACCGAATGTTTTCTCTGACAACGACACAGATTGAAAACGGGGTCCAGAGTGCAACTTTTCTGAAACGTACCGGTGTCCGTTGTCTTGTAAACAGAGTAAATTGATCTTTCCTGTCAGGGAATCCCTAGCTCATGCATAGTATGACGCAAAACGTAGCTGCTTCCTACAATCCACAGAAGAAGAAGAATCCCACTTTTTTCCAACCGCACCCTAATCAGACGCACATAGTGTTGTGCGTGTTTTTCCCCCAGTATCTGGGGTAACCGTACTTGATGGGGAAATGAGAATCGAAGTGCTTTCAAGTAGAACTTTTTTATTAACACATGCGCACTTAGTTTCAAAGAACCTAGCACCAACTAGTGGCGTGGCGAGGGTATTACACCTTTTCTATGTGTACCGTTAACAAAAGATTGTAATTAGAACGTCTTCATGTAAATGTGAGAACAGAAACGAAACAAAAATTTAAATTTCATTGGATCATTGTCATGTAAACAGGGCCTGAACTGCACTTCCTTTGAGTTAAGAATGTTTGAAGCGTATTGTTTATTTACATTTAAAAAACATAATTGGCTTGAACGCTGAGCCGAAGTTAGAATTTGCACAGACTTAAAGAAAACATGACATATTTTAGGCTTGGTCTAATCATGTTGCTGGGCGATGAGATGTTCAATTGTTTGTGTAGAGTCAATTCACAACAACAGTCATCTTGAGGCAATTTACAAAACAGTCATAAATTCAACCAGTTAGCATTGATATGCCTGAAATTAGACCTGTAGTTATTGTGCAATGCAGTCAAATTCAGCTCATAGCGCCGGTTAGTAAGAAACTATTGAAGGAAGCCTTGTTGGTTGCATCAAGTCACTCACTCACTCACCCATGTGGCAACAGAAACACTTTATGGTTTGTCGCTGTTGATGCCTTATAAGAAAAGTTTATTTATTGTGACGTGTGATTTTTATTTACAGGTTATGAGCTGTTAATATCTGTGTACTAGTAGATAACTCTCTCAGTGGCTAATCCAAAAGGAGCTAACACCAAAGTAGATTTCCATTATTTCAGCTCTGACGTCTTAAACATTGGAGTGGTTCATGAAAAGTCTGTTTTATGAAACTTTAAACTGTCGTCATGTTTGTTGGCTATCTTGACAGCATCTGATGAATATTTGAATAGGGAATAGAGGTTGGAGGCAGTGCGCAACCAAAAATGTTCCTGAATGAAATGTCTACTAGGAACTACAAATATAAAGTGTTTTAAGTCAGAGTAATCATGTATAAAGCAGAAATGTTATTCTATAGTAGTTTAAGTGAACATTATGTTTTTTTTATTTTTACACTACCCTGCTTTTATTTTTTAGTGACCAAAATTGTTCAAAATGTTCCGTTCTCACTGCATGTTTCATGTAGGAAGGTCACTGGTGATGCACTGTGTCCAGCGCTGACGTCAGTGAATGTCTACAGGATAAAGGTGTCATAACATGTGTCATAAGATATTAGCCTTTATTAAAAAATGTTAATTTTAATAACAGTTTTCCAGAATAATAGGCTAAACGACACGGTTTGCATGAAACAATATCACATTTTTGAGATTGACTTGCCGACTGCAATTAGATATTCCCTGCTTTTAACCTTTACAAAGAATGTCTCATTCAATCAAATGTAAGTCTGCATACTGATTTTATTTAAGTAATTTCTACTGGTTAGGCTTAGCAACACAGTCCTTTCTAAGAAACAAAAGTCATATAAATGTATTTGAAATATTCGTTTTCATCCCTCCTCGTCTTTCCTTTTTTAAGCCCTGTATATAGTCAGGTTGTGTTTACAAAAGTCCCTAACCTAATGCCCATGAATTAATCAAAGCCAACTTTACCAAATTGTTGACTGCTTAGTTTACAAACCTTGAGTTGCAGCTCTCACTAGAATGAGCGGGCTCCTTGTTTTCCTGGCAGTTCTTCTAAAGGAACAGATGCAACTCCTTTGCCGCCCTTCGTGTGTGCTGTGAAGCGGCGTCCTCTGCGAGCTGGACCGCGTGCTCGTCGTTGATGGAAGGCAGATCACCAGGGGCATGTTAACTTTGACCAATCAGATACTTTGCTGTGAAGATATTTTCCCACAGATCCAAACCCATTTAGCCGGAAAGTGTGCAAATTATAAGAAAAATGAAGAAGAAGAAAAAGTCAGTGGAGGCATCCTTAAAAACTCTTACATGTAAATTGCTGTAAAAGTGGATCTCAGTGATCTACATATATATATATATATCTATATAAAAAACAAAGTCAGCGCACCGTTACTGGATGTACCTCCCTCTTACACTTCATATGCTCAGCAGATGTGTAAAAGTCAGAGCGTTCTGGGTCAATGTTACTCAAGAAATGTTTCATTTCCCTTTTTCTCCTTGCATGAAATAAAAAAGTAAGACGCAACATTTTTGATTTGGAAAATCTGAATTCTGTCATGAGGGCAGGCTGACCTCTCAGCAGTAAAAATCACAGACATAAAGACAAGTGCAAAAAACCAAAAGGAAACATCAACACAGACGCGTAATAATGTGCCCTACAAACGTATTCCTCCTTCTTTTTATGCGTTATGTAAAGTCACAACCACAATCTTCAACGTACACTTTTATGAGATAGATCAACACAAAGTTGCACACGATTGTGAAGTGGATGAATGAAAAAAGGGTTAAACTGAACACAAAATGTTCTTACTGTATCAGACAAAAATGCACAGGGAAGAAAAACAAAAGAAAGTTCTAAGAAAATCAGTACAAAGAAACATGCTAATGTGGAAAGACGTCGGTGACAACGGTAGGATAATAATAAAAGTGCAAAAACATAAACTCATACGGATCATGATGAAACGCATCACATCTCTACTACCTTCGCCAAGATTTCTTTATAAGCGAAAGCCCTTGAAGCTAGTTTTACATCAAAATGTTTGTGCATTGCCCACAATCAGGACTGAGCCCAGTGAGCAGAGCAGCCGTCATGTAGCCAGAGGGACTTCAGCTCCTGATGCTTTCGCAGCAGGAGACCAGAGTCCCGACACGCCTCGGAGCAATGTTTACATTTTTATTCATTTTAAATAACATTTTGCCCTTAGTCCCAGTCATTCTACTGAAGACATGCACACAGAATGAAAGGGATTTAGGAACACATGCGATGTTGAAGACATAGCTTTTTGTGTGTGTATTCTGGCAGTCCTGCACGTAGAAAGTTACACCAGCTGTGGTCCATTTTTAAAGATTCATTCATTCATCTGTACTTTTATTCAATGCTGTAAAAAAAACCCTGCTTGCTCCCTAAACAGATTTCATCTGTTTTTCCTTGTTTTGTCATACTTTACTCTTCTTTTGTCTTAAGAGCCAGGCTTCATTTGGTCCTGATAGACTTTTCACTGTGTGCGTGGCCCATCGGGGTTGTACTGACCTCGCGTGCGCTTTTACAAGGTTTTTTTTTGTGTGTGGTTTTGGGAACTGACGGTCTGATGGGACAGTGGCTTCCCCACTGTCTGACCTGGACATCTGCCTCCTGAGCGCCGCGCTAAAACTACGGGAGGGTCAAATACTATATATCTCCAAGCTAATTTTAATATTGGAGAAAGATAACTTGAATAAATACAAAAAGTAGTCTACAAATGGCCAAGGAATGTTTTATTTCAGCCACATTTGGGGGCTTTTGAGTATGAACAGTACGTTTGAAGTCATACTCAACTATGACTCAAGTCCGGAATTTGAAACATTCTTTCAAAAACATTTTGTTCAGTCAGTCTACGAAATATTTTCCCAAAAGTCATGTGGCTCATCAAAATGTTTCTTGGTAAATCTGAGACAAACGATATGTTCTTTTTGGTCAGTAGTGGTTTTGGCTTTGGAACTCTCTCATGGAGGCTATTTTTGCCAAGTCTCTCTTTTTTATTGTCAAATCATGACCACTGAGGCAAATGAGGCCTGCAGGGTCTTAAATGTTGCTCTGCATTTTTTTGTGGTCTCACGGTTTTATGGTCTTCAACTGTGATGGTTTTCTGGTGTCCAAAAGTCTTAGAAAAGGCTTCGGACCCATTTCCACACTGATAGATGTAAACGACATTATTTTTCTTTCTTTTTTTTTACTGTTTTTTTTTTTTTTTTTAGATGACATGTTTCTATTCAGCTATCAAATTTATGGTTCAGTTTTAATGGACTTTCCCTTAAATGAATGAAATAATTTCCAAACAGCTTTTTTTTTTATATGTCTGACATGAATCTGGTTGTTGACTTGAAACATATAATGTGACAAACGAGCAAAAACGTCTGTTTTTCTTTCTTTTTTTTAAACCACTACACATGATTATGTTCTTTTACTGGAGCAATTTTGTTGTTTAAATCGTTTTTCTGATTCAGCAAATTGTTCTCCATGGAATTAGTCACTTATCTGAACAGAAGAAGGGGAAGATGGGAGGATTTCAGAGGAGACGTATTACGCAAAATTCACATTTTTGCATATTTTGTACTTCCATTTGATTCTTAACTGCTTCTAAAAACAGCACAAACACTTTATAAAAAAAAACACCCAGCTTTAATAAGGTATTGTTTTTTGCTACCTGAAAACGAGCCATTTCAAAAGCCTCCAGAATGTAACGTCACTAATCAGCAGGCGCTAGCAACCCGAGCTAAACCCAGCCTGTCACCTAGCAACCCAATCAGAGCTCCGGCATGTTTAGTCAGCAGGTTTTCTTCCTACATGCGATGTACAATGGCTGCTGGAAAAGACAAGTGTTTTGCTGTCGACCTACCATCCAGAAACACACTTGCTGTATTCTGCTTGGCTGTGCAAGAGGCTCCACTTCTGCTTGTCAAAGATGTAGAGATGAATAATTGCACCTCTGTTTGCAGCCGTGTGGCCAGCAGCAACTTATTTTGGATTTTAAGTGGTAAGAGGCCCTAAAGAACGTCACAGCCAGGACAGCATACAATGTTCAGATTTAATGCATAGTTAAGTTGTCTTGGAACAATCTTTCCCGTTTCGAGTAGCAACATCGATGTAACATGCAACCAGTGCCACCCACTAGATGCACATCTGTGTGTATAAATGGACCATAATCCCTCATTTCCATAACACTGTGTAAGCAGCACATCCCCACTTCCTCAGTTGGTAGCAATCTATCATGACTGTGTGGCACACTTTGTCCTGTACATAATTTTGGATCGGTGATTCAGAAAATGGTGACGCCTTGTTACCAATGCAGAGTGATACTTCCCACCCTGACGGTGCCTTTTTGAAAGCTCCATTAATGGTGTGCATTAGAGCATTCCGTCTGCGGCTTGAACGGTCACTCTTAATTTAAAAAAAAAAAAAAAACAGCGAAAAGACCTCAGATGCGTACTAATCCGGTCCTAACTTTTCTTTCTCTGTTGATTTTAAGCAAAATATAACCACATAATTGCTCCTGTTGCTTTTTGCTGCCTCCGTGTGCGAGGTAATTTCAGAGCATTTCATGCATGGGAGTAACAGTAAAAGGTTTTCTCTGTATAAGGGGGCAGGGTGAACCTTCTTCACTGAAATTTAGAGTGGCCAATTAATCTAACGTGAATATTTTTGAACTGCGGGATAAATCAGGAGTGCCCAAGAAGGTCCTTGATTCCCGGCCCGTTGTCTTTCTGCATGGAGTTTGCATGTTCTCCCTGTGTATGTGTGGATTCTCTCCGGGTTCTCCGGCTTCCTCCCACAGCAAAAACATGACTGTCAGGTTAATTGGTCTCTCTAAATCACATATGTCAGAGTCAAGGCCCGCGGGCCACATCCGGCCCGCGAGAAGGTTTTTTACGGCCCCTGGAATGATCTTGATTTATTATTAGAACCGGCCCGCAGACCGCAGTAAGCCGGCACCCCGTCTGAAAAAAAAATACCTTCCTTATTTGAACTGTAAGTAGTTCTTTAAATGTTCTGTGAGATGATGTACTTACCCATGTATCCATAACAACCGGAACTTTCAATATCCACCAAGTTATTGCCGAAATATACCATCTATTAAAGGAGTGCCCCCCGGATTAATTACACACTCTGCAGCTGCGAAGTTACAGTATTAACCCGATACTTGCTGGAAAGTGCAACGTCTCCCCTTTCAGAAACCGTTGGAATTTTTCCACTTAGCGCTACGTGTGGCGGAATTACGGTACTGCAAATTTAGATGTGTCGCCGGCGACACGTGTAGCTGCGCATCCAGGCTGCTCAAACGTTGTCTATGTTTGGCAGCACATACCTGTGTGAACAACTGTTTTCTTTGATGAACCTGAACAAAACATCACACAGAAGTCGACTTACTGCTGAACACCTTCACTCAATTCTGAGGATTTCCTCAGCTCAGAGCCTTACCCCGAACATTGATGAACTTGTGGAAAAGATGGGACACCACCAAGTGTCACCCTCAACCTCAAACAAGTGAACATTACTGTGCAATCACATATTTAGAGTTTTTACTCAGTTCAAGTTTAAAAGTTAAAGTTTAATATTTGTTTTCACTGCATGTTACTTCTCCTTGATGAAAGTGCTGTTTTTGATTAATAGTTTTTGCACTTTATTTTATTGTATTTCAATCCAATTATATTTTAAAAATATTTCAGTTGTGTCTGTTGAAAATTAAAGATTACTGACAGAGCCATAAGAAAATGTTGCTTTATTTATCTGATCATATTGGAATATATTTGTTAGGTTTTCAGTAGGTTCAATTAGGTTCACTAGACTATATGCGTCATTTAAAAAAATTTCAATGAACATTCGATCAGTCCGGCCCTCGGCTTGTAGCTAAATTTTTTATTTGGCCCTCCGTCCATTTGACTTTGACACCCCTGCTCTAAATTATCTCTAGGTGTGAGTGTGTGTGTGCATGGTTGTTTATTCTGTCTGTCTCTGTGTTGCCCTGTGACAGACTGGTGACCTGTCCAGGGTGAACTCCGCCTCTCACTCAAAACGTTAGCTGGAGATAAACACCAGCACCTCCTGATCCCACTAAGGACAAGGGTGTTAGAAAATGGATGGATGGATGGAAGAGAAGAGAACCAAACGGAGAACATTGCAAAACTCCATGCAAACAGGCCTTGCTGCTTCAAGGCTACGGTGCTGCAGCCAGAAGAGCAAAAGTAATCTAAAAAAGTTAGAAAATTGACTCATGTGGAATAAAAATTGTCCCATAAGGGTAAAGTTGGAAGTGCTTCAAATGTTCTTTCCCACAAACACAGGAGGAAGATGTCCAGGACAAACACAATGATCCAAACAGGAAAACAAGATAGCTGCACGGCTTCCAGGGAAGAAGCAGAAATAGCAAATTACACACAGAAACCGAAGAGGAACAGGTGGCAACAATTTGAGCGTCGAGGAAGAGGGGATGATGAATTATGAGGGAAAAAAACAAACAGCACAGAACCCCCACCCCTCAAAAAAAACATAGTTTTGAAATAAAATATTAACTCCATGTGAAATATCAGGTGGCTTGCACGCTAACTGCATTATTAAACTCTTAGGGTTTGTCCTGAAAGCAAAAGACAAATACTGCCTATAAATATTGGCGAACATGAGCCTTATTTACAGGATTATGATTTGTTCTCTCCATAAGCCGGAGGTCTCAAATTCAAGTGCGTAATGCAACTGTTAGCTGTCTCTCTGCTTCGCCGCACGCCTGGCTCTAATATTAGCTCGTTAGCAGAGCGCTGTGGAGCTAGGCTGCATGCTGGTGAGGGAGCGTCTCCATTTAATTCAAGTGTGTAGGATAAGAGACGCATCGAAAAGCTCGTGGACACTTTCATATGCTACATGGTTTACTCCCATATAGCGTCTGGAGTCAGAAGTCTGTGCTGTACGTAATTTTTAACAGGGTTTGGATGCACCTTTTTGAATTAATTATTGATTTTCTCCGATATTTGGTTGCATCTGTAGTATAAACACACGTTTGTGCAGCCGTCATTAAGCTTCGACGTCATTCTGACGATCGATGAACATTAGCCTCCATTAAATCTGGTTGGTTTTGTAGCACGCGAGCCGGTTTTAATCACTTCTGATACGTTTTGAACAGAGTTAGCAACAAGGCCACTGCAGAAAATAAATGCTACCCTGCTTTAATCACTCTAGAAACACAGGTAAAGAAGAAACATTACCAACCACTTTAAATGAATGCTCATAAGAGGAGTCGTCATATATCCATACATGTGATTTTTGATGGCATTAAAAAGGATGCAGTCAACAATTTAACCTAGTAGAGGTTAAATCCTCATATTTGGTCAGGAAAAGAGAATGCTGCAGGTCAATGACTCCTTCTTTAGATAGAAACTAAAATTATTGGACAATAAATTGAGCATGCTATACAGTTTGATAACTAGGATCAATTAGAATGCATGTATAATTGAATTGAAATTATTATTTTTATTTTTGTAAAGTGCCTCAAAACAACCTTTATTGTGAATTGGCTCTACATAAATAAGAAAAATTGAACTGAATTCTTCTATCCTTTATTATTATTTCTCGCCAGATTTGGTCTCGTCAGTTCTACTCCCATTCCGACACTCAAGCGAATTAATTAATATCCATTAGAATATCCGGTGTTTTTCTTCAGGACCAAACGCTCCCGCTGGGTTCCTGTGTGTACCATGATCGCGTGGGGATGCACTGGACTCGTCATCTGCGTCCTGGAGATTAGCGAACGTGAGAACGTAAACAACGCTTTAAAAGGACATGATATATAAGATGGCGCTTACTTGAGCTCCTTCGTTGCAAGATTTTTTTTTTTTAAAAAACGCCGACGCAGCCAGAGAAACTTAAAGAAAAATAAATAGTAGAGAGGAGTGGGAGAGAGAGGAATCTTGAAATAGTTTTAATCAAACAAGGAGGGGTTTTTTTTTTTTTTTAAATAACTTCTTGCATCCGAGCCAATTGAAGAAGGAGCGAGGCCTGGTCTCTCTCCCCCCCAGAGGGTTGATGTTATTGGATCATTGAGTATGGATTCAAAGGAACAGTGGTGAGAACATTGCTGTCTACTCTCCTGATAGATGATGAGCTGCGCTGATGCCTCCCAGTTTCCCATACGCTCTAAGTACAGGATGCTTAGCCGAGCAGGAACAAGCCAGATGCACGCATGTCACACGCTCACCCCAAAAAAAAAACAACACTCACACGGACGCCCGTCCACCCGGCTCGTCCGTCTTCACATAAATAACTCGGCTAGATGTTTACGCTGCAAGTTACTTCCTCAGCCGCCGTGAAGGCCTTCGCAGATGACTACTCGGGGGACGATTTTTTTTCAATCGGCTTAAAACAACAATGGCTGGAAAACTAAAAAAAAAGTAAAACTAAAAAATAAATGAAGCGTCAACTCAGCGACGAGGGACCCGGCGTTTGCGGAATCGTTGAGTCTCAGCGGTTTAGGTCTGAGAGTTTTCTTTACTCCACAAATAGCTGGGCGGGTTTCCAGCAGCCTCGTCTTTCAAAAAAACGACATCTCTCCAAAAAGACGTCGAGGAAAGAGCAAACAATGCGATCAGACAGAAAATATGTTTGCAGGAGGTGGAGGGGGCAAATGTGCTAGTAACCGTGGCTGTCAGCGGTGGCTCAAGGGTCAAGTGAGATTCATCAGACGGTCGATTTAAAAAGCACAATTTAGATGACTGACTTGTCTTTTTCATAACTAAATTAGTGTAAGTGCTTAATAGGTTTCCCATGTGGGTGGTATCCTTCTGAACTCTGCTTGACACAAGATGTACCTGATGATGGGGAAAACGCTTCCATCTTATCAGCGCCCTCTTGTCACACTCCTCCCAATATCCAAGCAAAACAACAACTTGCAAATTACTTTAGCCTTTTGCTTAGCGGTCTGAAAGGAAGACATCTGTTCAGAGTTAATAATGGCCTCCTTATCGTCACACGGTGTTTTTTTGAGTTGAGCCCAACGGCGGGCGTGAGGCAGGCACCGCCGATAACCAATAAAAACAAGTAGCAAGCTACGAGGATAGACGGCAACAGCTGGATCTGACAATGGCTGAAAGCAAGCCAACTGTGCAGATACAGAGGATGGCGATTATGGGCAAAAGAATGAAAGAAAAAGTGACTGATGAGTTTAGTTTCACAGCTGAGGAGAAGGTGCGGGAGGCACCTGAGGACGGGGTAATAAATACTGCACCCTCATGCATTAGCAAGCGGGATGCAATACACTTTCTTGTGAGAGAATAGAGTGCACAAACGTGCAGCGAAATGTGAAAAGTCTAAAAATGTGGCTCTACCAGCCAAGGGATGTTGCATAAGAGAGGCTCAGAATCCCATGTTTGTGCGAGAGCAGAACCTCGGGGTCATTACGCAGGACGAGCAAATGTCTGCGTTCGGCCAGGGGAAATGGTCTGCATCTCATGACTAATTGAGCATCCAGAGACCGTGATGTACGTTCTGTTTGCCTTTGCACAAGTAACCTGCGGCGCAAGACGGGTATGTTACGAGGAAGAGCAGGAGGAGAAGAAGTGCCTGCGTTTTGACTTTTTCTCTGGGTGAAGGACTGATTTCATATCAAAGGAACAACATTGCTATTTATAATAACGTGATAAGAGCGGATGAAATGTTCCCATTGCTGAGTCATAATTTCTCTCTTGTTGGTTTTTGACAACCGAAGGTTGATGTCCAGGGCACTCCAACCAAAAGTAAAAAGACTTTTTTTTTTCTTTTGTACTCCACACTGTCCTGATATAACGCACACAAAAAAAGATTTGTGCTGCGTTCCAGTTACCTGGTGGGAAGGAACTCTGAACTGGGTTTGACGTCAGCGTTCTGGTCGAGAAGTCAGAATTCCAACATGGCGACGCCCGTGAACGCTTTTTGCATTCGCTCTGACAAACATCGATTTAACCTTTGCTTTTCATAAGCAAATGCCATTTTTAATTAGTTCAGTCTGGAGCTGCTGGCGTAGCACCCAACGTTGTACTCCTACTTTGTCTGTCTTGTAAAATAAACATGTTTCCATTCTACCTACCTTTGGATTTCAGTTGATAAAAAAATGCATGTTACGTGGTGGGAACCAGACGTTTGCCTCAAGTTGACGTAACACATTGCTCTGACGTCTCAGCACAAGATTCAACTGGTCGACTCATTTGAATCTTGACAGAAATGGTTTCTGCTCGTGTTGATAACGACTTTGTTTTAATCATTCCTTCATTAAATAGGTTTATGATCGGATTGCTTCTCTCTTTCTCACACGTCCACAGAGGAAGAGCGCACCTTTTCACGTTGCGTAACGGACTTTCCACAGGCCAGACTTTCACGGTCACAGACCCGGTTACTGCAGCTGTGGTTTAGCTGCGGGTGAACCTGTTGGCAAAGACGCACGTGCGGTTGAAACTTGCCTGACGGACGGCCTCTCGTTGCCGTCATAATGAAATGTTGTGTTTTTGACGCAAGGTCTTCGGTTGCAGGACAGAGAAAATGATTTTACAGAACTGTGTACATCAGAAGTGTAGACCGCTGACCTTTATGGTGTCCATTTTTGTCCTTTTTTTGGGTTCTTTTTCCCTTTCTCTGCGCCTGCGTCAGAGTCGGGATATAAATCCAGAAAGTTCAGTAGCGCCTGATGGTGTTCTGTAATCCGTGCCTTGCTGAAGACATAAGCCAGGCAGCACAGAAAGCCAACCCTGTCGAGAGCGGAGATTCTTCGGATGACTTAATGTTTGTTAGATAAACATGACATAGAGTATACAGTAAGCTAGCGCGCCGCTCTGCTGAGCATTCTGGCTTTATGACTAGTAACGGGCAGACATGTTTATTGGTGGCCTCAACGCCTCGTTTCTACTGCAAAGTGATTCATTTCAGTGCGATTTGCTGATGTTTTAGTACGTGATAAAGTGAAACGCATGAAATTGTAAAGGCGAGTCACTCGTGGTTTGTTTTAAGATATGCTAATCTAGTATGGAAAGATATTATTAGTAGCTCTAAAAAGACGAAAATACGTTTGACCTTAATTAGTACCAGGGATATGTTCAACCAGTGTTTCACACCCAACGTGGACCAGGAAAAGGAAGAGTGAGAGCTTTAGAAGCAGTTCAGAGCAAATATCACAGATATCTGTGATAAAGAGAAAAACTAAAAGACAGTTTCCAAGCTGCATTATGTTCTGTTAGACAGCAGGTCCCTATAATGTTGACGTCAGATTCCCAAGAAGCACACCATTGTATTAATGGTGATGGTAGAGCCCTGGAGTATAATGGTGGACTATAATGAGGATTAAGCAGCGGCGCCGGATTCATTTTTGAAGGCGGGGGAGGGTGATGGCGTGTTTCGTCACCTCTGTGAATGTCAGGCGCGCGCTTGTTCAATCGATCTGATGGCACCTGTCAATCATTTCAGTGGGTTTGTCGCAATTTGTCCCGAAGTAAACAGTAAACATCCCTTACCTGGAGGACAATGTTTTGGGGTCTACCATGATCTGCGGTCATAGAGATTTGGTGGAAAATAATCAGAATTTTTTTTTTAAAGTTGTCAGTGGGGAACCTGCAAAAAGCAGCTTTACTCGGAGCGTTCAGATGGCGGAATGGACTTTATACCATTTTCCAAACTGGAGTCTGGAAAAATGTAAAAGACGGATAAATGCCTACAGATTTTTGTTCCAACTTCTCTCGGCACAAAGGATGACATTTAGCGATTGTGCTAACGCCAGCACATTTATACTGCCATGAATTGAGGTAAATTTGATTAACATGTGCACTGTCCTAATCAAATAAATTAAATTCCATTAAAAGACCCACAGGAGTTTTAATTACACCCTTTTAGTAGCTGTAACACTGAACCGTTCCTGTAACCGTGGAGGCCGTTGCTGTAAAATGAACTCAAGAAACATCCAGTTTGTGGGTATTTGAACTTCCTGCTGCTGGAGGTTGCCATGGGAACGTGGGTACTCTGTGGTCATGACAGCGCGGACATGGTCAGGCAGTCTGTGGTGTTTAAATGAAGCTCAGCTGGCAACATGCCAAGGAAATATTCCCATTACACCAGCAGAGCCTGACCTGCTGATACAACTCAAGGCAGCAATCAGCTCAGAGTTTACAGAAGGAATTGCTGGGCACGACAAAGCTCATAGATAAAACATGTTTCTCAGTGTTAGAGAGGTCAGGGGTCATCCGACGGGATAAAGACAGCTCAGGTCGTTTGTTGAGGAAGAATGAGCCGAATCTTTCTGTGATTGCTGCAAAACGCTGTTGCCGCAAACTATTGAGCTAAAAGGCAACATCTGTCTTCCAGTCATTAAATTGTAGAAAATATTCACCTGAATCAATAATTAAGATCAGTGTAAAACACACACTTGAGGTGCTATTTCGCCGATTCAAATCGGATAAATGCTGTCTCGTAAAGCCAGCAACTTTTTCTTCCTTCAGATTGATACAAGAATGTCAGAGTCACAGTAAATAAACCACATTCTTTCGCTAAAAACTCCCTGAAAGAGAAAGATCAGAACCACAGTCAACTTTCCTCTAGTTTCCCAAGAAATAAGGGATCCAGACTCTACTGGAAATGCTCAACATAGCTTTCACTTTCTATTTTTTTTTTTTTTTGTCTTAAGCAGTTTCGGCGTGGACTGCCAGCACCGTTTCAAATATCAAAACAAGAGGCTGACGGTAGGTGGAACAGAGGGAGACGATGTACTGTACATACGCAGCGTCTTTATTTTGACTAACTCTTCTTTCATCCTTAATTCAACTCACTTTTAATGCGTCAGAGCTGCTCGTTTTCTGTGGTGAGGATTATGATGATTGTTCGTGGTTTCTAAAATGTTTCCCGTAGTGAAAACCTGAAAAGTGCGGGGCGCATTTTCATTCCTGGCTGACGCGTCAGTCGCGCCCCGTGTTTCGCTACGTCCGTATCTTCCTGTCAGTGCTGACAAGCCTCTCACTTCCTGCTATAGAAAAATGTCCCCACTGCATGATGCAGCCACCACCATGTTTCACCACGGAGACAACCGGAACAGAATTAAGAGAGCGCGTAAAATGATTGGTTTCTCCGATTTATTCTTTATAGCAATATGTTGGACTAAAATGAACATTGTTCTTTTATTCGACGAACAACCTGTCTTCGAAACTCCAAGTAAACATTTAGTGTTTATTAGCAGAAAGTGAGAAGTGGTCAAAATAACAAAAAAGAGGCAAGTAATGCAAGGAAAACAATTTCCTCTTCATTTAGATGTTTTGACTCAAGAAGAGATCAGAAATCGGTATTTGGTGGAAAACCAGGAGGTTTTCAATGAGGTTCGGTGAAGTGCCCTCTTAATTCTTTTCCAGAGCTGTATATTAAGTGCCATCTGTCTTATAAAACCCAAATAAAATACATTAGAGTTTGTGAAATGGCTTTAATAAAAACCAAAACTGTACATGGACTGAATTTAAATCCATTTTCTAGTAATTTGCACATTTTTAAGAATTAACTCCACTGCAGCATTACGGATTTTACATTACGACTTACACTTACAAACCTTTCTTCTTCTCCTCCTTCTTTTCCCAGCAGAATAAATTCCTTTAAACAATCTGTGACTGGCTCTAGCAGAGCCATAAACGTGTGAGTGAAAAGTTAGACCGAGGCTGATGCAGATGCAACATAAATTCCTGAGATTCCGGATCCTCCCGATCCCGGCTCACAGCGGAGGATGGAGAGCAGAGCACTCATGTTCTGCAGTTGTTGAAATAAATCAATCAATCAATCAATCAATCAATAAATAAATAAAGCCCGGAGCTGCAATAATAGCAAAGACCCTCTCCAGTGGACATGTTGGAAAATCAGGAGATGAGGGTTAAAAGTGGCTCCTTCCAGGGTGATGGAAGACATCTGCTGCGGTGTCCTTGAACAACCCCCCAGGATGAACCATGACCTCCCACAACCAGCTCTCCAGCGTGAGGAGGCCTGAGGGGCCATTTTAGCAGTCAGGAAAGACTCACTAGAAAACTTTACCCGATAAGCCAGATTAACTTAGCGACAGGAGCTCGCTTTCTGTGAGGGCCAATCGGAAATGAAAGAGAGCAGATCCATCCGCGCTATTGGCACACGGATCAGCACACGGATCGGCCGGAAACCGCAGCTGGGTGGCAGCCGTTTGCTTAAGGGATGGAAACTGTAACATTCAGTTTATGTGACGCGTCACTTGGGAAGCGGAGGCAGCGCTGGTAAACACCAGACGGCGGCGCTGGGAAGTTTCTCGTACAGTAACAGAACCGTGGACAAGGAAAGTGCAGGCAGCAGCGGCAGGATGCAGTGATGGTGTTTTTAATTGGTCTCCTGAGCTTGTTTGGGTTCTTCGCTGGGTAATTCACAAAGTAATGCATCCTGCCTTACCTTTTACAAACTGTCGCTGCTCTCATCTCTCCACCAGATGCATTACTGACCATGTGGACTGTATATATAGCAATATTTTCTGATAAGAGTGATTTTCACCATTTTGCACTATTTTTCTGAATCTGAGTTTACCACATAAGCATTGTTAGCTACTTTGCAGATTTCCAGAAACAGTTTTTTACTTATTTATTTAACGGCATAAGCCTGACAATGATTCCTCTTCTGTCTGCTTTGACAGTCTTGACATCTGCAGATCTGCTAAATGTGACTCCAAACCAGGGTTACAATAGTTTTTGGTTTTTCATAATAGTCTAGTTTCCTTTTGTTGTGACTTTTTTGAGTCTAATTCAGTTCATTTTAATTAGTTTTGCTCATTTTTATTAGTTATTAGTTAAATATTGTTTAGCTTTAGTTTAGTTTTTTCACATCTTGGCTAACTTTTAGGTCAAAGTATCGTATTGTGATTATGTAGCCATCAATTGGGTAACGAATACTCAACAGAAGATACTATTTTCAAAAAAATCGACTCTGATGTTTTCTCCCAACTCTCGTCACAGGCTGCTTACAGTGAGAAGCATAACGAACTAAAAATAAAGCTAATGCTGTCAACTTACAACAAGATGGGAGCTCATGAGTCCCACAAAAAGAAAAAAAATCTCAATAAAATAAGACTTATTTTTGTACATAAAAAAGAAGCAAACATGTCAAAAACATGCAGCAAAGAATTTCGATTTATTTATTAGTCCTGCAACTCCTTGGGAGGAATTTACCATTCCAGATGTTACAGATAAAAAGTGAATGCACTGCCAGACTCAGGTACAGCTTTTGTCCAACGTCCATCACTGGATTGAATAAAAAACTGGAAAACCTTTACTCTTCTTAGTCTTACTTTTGCAAAACGTAATAAGGGGCAATGTTTCTACTGGCATTTCTAAACTTCCAAATGCCCCATTGAGCACAGAGGGCCTCACAATCCTCCCAAAAACAAGGGTACATTTTTTGTTTTGTTTTCTACATGGAGCTGAATGCTAAGCGGAATGTCTTGCTGAGGTTTCTTGCGCGCTGCAGGTCACCACAAACAAACCTAAGGAGGCGTCAGAGGGACTAATGTTTAATTATGAAACTAACAGTCACGTTTTTGTACTGTAAGAGGAGGCAGGAGTACCCAGAGAGTTCATGCGCAGGGAGAGCATGCAAACGTCACACAGAAAGACTCCAGAATGGGATTCAAAGCACAGCCCTTGAAGAAAAACAAGTTAGCATGTTTTATTGTATGGATAAAATGATAAACAGTTAATGTTACGGGGGATAACCAGGTTTGCATCGCCTAATTTCCATGAGAAATGATGAAATTATACAAGGCAACAGAAGAATTCAGTGGAAAATGGCTGAAGAGCCGGGAGCAAACTGGCAGGTTGAGGGAAGGAGGTTAAGAAACATGAAGGAAGATGGAGAAGTGTACAACAGCTAAAGGAAAAAGGATTAACACTAATAAACTAAAACAAATGCACAAAGAATGAAAAGGAAGAAACTAAACCCAAAACTCAAACACACCAGCGTTATAAAGCAAAGTCCTTTACTTTCAGTGTGTAACAACAACAACATCACAATTTGATTGACTGATTTGCCAAAGAATCAGATTTTTAAAGCAGCTCTGCTCTGAGGTCTGCGTTTCGTCAGCAGAAACAAGGGACTTTAAACGGATGTCAGGAACGCCTTAAACCAAATTCTGCTCATCCCCTCCTTCACGGGTCAAACAAGACGATGGCGCAGGCATGGACGGGAATTCGGTTTTGTTGCTTTTGACGAGGACAGTAAACAGGAACTTTTCTCTGGGAATAAAGCGGGACGGAGGCGTCGCTTCCAATGAATTCTCATAATTTTTGGCTTTGTTGCTCCCGCCGTCACTTCAAGTCACCGTGTGTTGTTTTTGTTTTTCCAGTAAAGTCTGTCTTTTAGCGTTCACAGGAGATAATCTCTCCCTCTTAGCCCGGCTAACCTTTATGTGTGGATTTTTGATAACGGCAGACATCATCGAACGCTGCTGTTACAACATTATTCCTCTCTAAAGAAGTCTATTAAATAGTAAAAACCTTGAAAACTGAATGCCGTCGAGACAGTTTGGGATTTAAAGAGATACTGCAATAGAATATAATTCATAACTATATTAATTGGCATAATTAATATAGTCATCCATATAGTAATATAATAATATAGTAATTGATTTTGCTGTTCAAAAATCCATTTGTGAGTAAAAGACATTTTAGACAGCGTGAGTTTGTTATCTTTAATTTGTAATCTGGTCACATCGTGTTGCTATCTCTTTAAAAACCTTCAAACTTTTCTGAAAACATTCCTGCATCCAATCATAACCTTGGATTTGTCCTGCGTTGTGAGCATTGTGGGTGGGAGGTGGTAACTTTGCTCAAAAAAACAAACAAAAAAATAGTAGTAATTGTACAAAATTAAATGTAAGAAACTATTACTTAAAGCAATGAATTTTTATAGAGTTGTGCAGCCAACAACTTAGAATATCATTGAATGTTTTATTAAACACTACAGTCATATTGAACGTATCAATTGTGATACATTAAGCATTCTGGTATGTGTTTTGGACTAGTCCATTTGTTGTTTTTAGTGGATTTCTATAAAAACTGGAAAACATTAAGAATTTTCTTTAGACTTGGATATATTTGAAGAGAATAATTTTAGTTAAGATTTGGCCTTTATATATCTTATAAACAGAAATGAACTGAAAAGAAAAATCAATTTTAACTCAAATATTAGGATGTTTGTTTTTTTTTTCTTCCCCCATGTAATCCAGTTTATGAATTATTTTTTTAAATTTCTTTTTGGTCATTTCTGTGTCACACAAAAGTCACTTTAACCCAATTTTCTGGCTGAAAGCCAAAGTGAGGAAGCCGGGCCAAAGCTGTAGCTCAACTCTGTCGCGTCAAATCAATGGTTCACACTTGAGCTACAACTGGGCTACCAAAATTAATCAAATAGTTTTTACAGTGAACAACAGGAGGCGTGTTGGTGCATTTTTTCTGCCATTTCATCTGGGATTATTATATACTAAAGTCACACTTTGTCATTTTCCCAGTAGTTCGGATCAAAAATTCTTAAAATTAATAACTGGTTGGCATCTCTTTCACCAAATTTTCCAAACATCAAAACAAAACCAGTTAATCAAAAAAATGTACTTTATTAACTTATGAAATTATACACATCAGGTAGTTTTTTGTTTTTTTTCTTTTCTTCTCCCGGACTACATGCAACATCTGCCACATTTCAACCACAAACAAAACCGGTGGCCGACGACTCGAATTCAAAGCTGAGCCTCATTAGGGGGGGGGAATTAAATGTGCTGCAGCGCTGCACAGATTTACAAAGAAAGAAACAATTCAGCTCATTTGAACATCGTTAAAACTAACTGCTTGCAGACTGAGGGCTCTGTTCCGCTTCACATTTCAGATGCAAGTGCTGTTTCTGCTCTCTCGGGGCAAACAGTCTTAGGCTTGCACCGAGCCTTGCTTGAAACTACGCTAAATCAAACTTTGGAAGCTTACGACAAAAGGAAAGAAACCTGCTTTGACGCCTCTTGGTTTTACATTTATGGATCATCATGTGGGACTTCTAATTCTTGGGCGCCCCGAGCCTTTTTCCGATGCCACCCTGGGTAAGTGCCCGACTCAAAAACCGCCTCTGCAGTCGGCCTGACGTATTTCGTGAATGTGCGTTGCGTATTCAGTGAAAATGCAGAGGGTGAGGCACAAACTTCCATGCATTTGCGGAGCTTTGGGTGAAATGCAGAAAAAAATATTTGTGGCAGAATAATAGCAGAGCATGTCAACTTAACGAGGCACAGAGGAGGCAGCATCATGCTGTGGTGCTGGTGTTATACAGTGTGACGTCGCTGTAGTTTTACTTCCTGGTTATGTCTTGGCCTAGCACACACAGAAAGAAATAAATCAATAAAACACACAGTTGTAACGTGAGAAAATGTGGGAAAAGTTCAAGAGTCAAAACCCTGCAGTTAGTGAATCCTGGGGAACAGGTTATTTATTGATTTGTTTTTAATATTTACATAATGTGCTTTCGTGTGTGGTTCAAGCTTTTAAAATAATACGGATAGTTGACTGAAATCAATAATTTCACAGCAGTTCTCTAGACGTGTGGTAGTGATTGGAATTAGCTGCTGCTGCGCAAATTGCGTAAAACCATCTGGTAGATCCAAATGAAGCCATTCCAAATTCATTTATTTTAATCGTTAATGATGAATCTCATTTCAATCCAGATTATTGTAGTTTATCTAATCACCAGTGGAGGCCTGATTTCTCCCAAGTAGAGAGGATGTGTTTTTTTGTTTTGAAGTGCATGCGGGGGTTTTTTCTGTTTGTTTTTTTTTACGCACTGAAATCTGACTCGACTTTAAAAAGCCACCGCGGCAGCCAGCAGCCACACAGCGCCGCGTTCCACCCCTACATCCCCGTGTGAGCAACAGGTAGCTCCATATACGGACCAGAGAGCCCGCTGGCAAACGGTTTTGCAGAGGGCGCACGGAGGGGCAGTGCCGCCATGCGCAATCCATCCGACGCGCCTCTCCTGAGCGGAGGCAACCAGTCCCTGCTGGCTTCCAGCCTCGCCGGAGACCCGACGATGGGAACCCCTTCGAACGGCACCCCCCTCCACGCGAACGGATCCGACCCGTTCGCGCGCAACGAGGACGTGGCCCAGATCGAGATCATGGTCCTGAGCATCACCTTCGTCGTCGCCGTGATCGGCAACGTGAGCGTGCTGCTGGCCATGTACCACACCAAGAAGAAGACGTCCCGCATGCATCTGTTCATCAAGCACCTGAGCCTGGCCGACCTGGTGGTCGCCTTCTTCCAGGTACTGCCGCAGCTCTGCTGGGAGATCACCTTCCGCTTCTACGGCTCGGACTTCCTCTGCCGCGTGGTGAAGCACCTCCAGGTGATGGGCATGTTCGCCTCCACCTACATGATGGTGATGATGACCCTGGACCGCTACATCGCCATCTGCCACCCGCTGAAGACCCTCCAGCAGCCCACCAAGCGCTCCTACGTGATGATCGTCTCCACGTGGATGTGCAGCCTGGTGCTGAGCGTCCCGCAGTACTTCATCTTCTCCCTGAGCGAGATCAAGAACGGCTCCGAGGTATACGACTGCTGGGCGCACTTCGTGGAGCCGTGGGGCTCCAAGGCGTACGTCACCTGGATGACCGTGGGCATCTTCCTGGTGCCGGTGGTCATCCTCATCCTGTGCTACGGCTTCATCTGCCGCACCATCTGGAGGAACATCAAGTACAAGAAGAAGAAGAAGACGGTGGCCGGGGCGGCGGGCAAGAGCGGCTTGATCGGGAAGTCGTCGGTCAGCAGCATCATGATGATCTCCAGGGCGAAGCTCAGGACGGTCAAGATGACGTTTGTGATCGTCCTGGCGTACATCGTCTGCTGGGCGCCGTTTTTCACGGTGCAGATGTGGTCGGTGTGGGACCGGAACTTCCAGTGGGACGGTGAGTCGAAACTCGGCGGGAGGAATCTTCTCGGCGGTGAATCCGTTCCGAACTGCGCTCGGAAAGTCCGTTTGCGCGCAGCCTTTTACGCACGGAATTACTCAAGAAAACAGCGCAAAAAAAAAAAAAAACGAAAAGAAAAAAAAAAGGTGCGACAAAAAGGAATGCGTGTGCGTTATTAAAGATGCAACACTCGATGATTGAGAACGAGCCACTTCACGTTCAGTAAATATGAGTGTGATAAATCTTTCAACGATACCATCCAGGCCCACAATTTAGTGAAATAAGGGTATTTTTTTCTAATAATTTAATAATTATAATTAATAGATTTTTATATAACTACTTGGTTCAATCGTAAAGTTATTCGTAAAATGCACAATTTAATGCTTAAACGTGAAAAATAATTAATTAAAATCAGTATCTCAAAGGCATAGTGTATTCAATTAATGTAATCTTTAAAAAAAAAAATTATTTCATGATAAGCTGGTTGCAGCTTGTCATGATTTTGCCAATCAAAATGATTGATTGGCAAAGCTGGTCGGTCTGGAGTGAAGCTGCGTGGTCACAGTGGTGATTCTTTTGATTTCATGATATATATGAGCATGGGAAATATGAAATAATTTGATAAACACAAATCATAATTATATGACTATAATGCATAATAAAATCCAATTTTGAACAATAATTTTACGTTTCATTTATTTGTTTATTTATTGATTGTATTGAAATGATCATAAGAATGATCATGATTATTATTTCATATATAAATGTTAGATTAAAGTAATTGTTTTTAAAATACATTTTTGTTAAGTTTAAAATTCATGGGATTAGGTTTACAGGGCCGGATCTAAGACGTAGTGGGGCTCCGGGCTGCAGCCAGTTTGGTGCCCAACCAGCATAAGTGCATTTTATGCATCAAATTCAGAGATTTTTATCACTGTCCGTGTAAAAGTTGGGAAACTGGCCTTTGTTTTTTATGTTTTGAAGAAATTCCTTATGAACTGCTAACTTTCCCCAAAACCCAATAAATTTAGACACCTCAGAGCCACTTGTGCTCATAAGTCCGCCTCAGAAACTATCTAAAATGCAGCGTTCGCAAACATCCGTTTATTGTTCAGAAGCCACTGCCAAGAAAAACAATTGTGAAATCATGGCCCCAAAGGGGGGCTTTTGTCTGAGAGGCCAGCTGGGGTAAGGGGGAGATTAATGATCATCTAGTTCTGAAAAAAAAAAAACAGAACAAAATTTAAGTCGTTTTATTCAGGTATGTTCTTGTGATGTAACTTCAAATTAAGGCCTGATAATAAAGGGGGAAAAAATGTACATTAGAAGGTCTAACCTGACAGTCTGAGTTAATGAATTTCAACTTTACACCAAAAATCAGCCGATGTGGTAAATTTCTCCACTCAGAAGAACATTTCTTTTAGTAAGAGTATAAATTTGTTATTTTGCTCTTACTTTGCAGTCTCTTATTCTTATTTTTAATCTTTTTCCCTCCTTAAATAAATAGTTGGTACACCTGAATTTCCCCATTCAGGCAATAAAGAATATTTCTATTCAAGTTGGACTTGATTCCCTATAAAAGTTAGTGTTAGTATATATACTGCTCAAAAAAATAAAGGGAACACTTTAAGTGTTAAACACCTGTTTAAGTGTTCCCTTTATTTTTTTGAGCAGTGTATATATATATTTAAAAAGGTCTTTAATTCTAACAAAAACAACTATAAATTTCACTGTATCATTACCATTTAAAGGGTTGGGAGCCATTCTAAACAGAGTGAAAAATAAAATTTTATGCATATCAATGCATGTTGCAGCTTATTAAAGCCTGGGGGGGGTCCTACACCCCCCGCCATGTGGCACCAGATGAACTTCACTTACAGGGAGACTTCTCCATATCCCAGATGTTTCATGGATTAATCACTCCTTCCCTCCCTCGCTGTCTGTTCTGCAGATTCTGAGAACACAGCGGTGACTCTGTCTGCGCTCCTCGCCAGCCTCAACAGCTGCTGCAACCCGTGGATATACATGATCTTCAGCGGCCACCTCCTGCAGGATTTCGTGCACTGCTTCTCCTGCTGCTGCAGGCTGAGCGGCGACTACAAGGAGGACTCGGACAGCAGCATTCGCAGGACGACGCTGCTGACCAGGATCACCAACCGGAGCCCGACAGGCAGCACCGGCAACTGGAGGGAGCTGGACAACTCCCCGAAAACGTCAGCTCAGACGGAGTAAAACATTCGCCGGCACCAAGAAACACATGCAGAGTGAGCTCATCTGTGAGCAATGGGTGATTAGGACAAAAAGTCCCACAGACTTAGAAATCCTAAGGGACAAGAAAGCATTCTGCATGGTGAAAAAGAAGCTAAACAATGTAAATAAGAATATATATACAGTATATACAGTATATATATGCTCAGTCCTATGTGCATACTAAAAATTGTTTATATACTTTCTAATATGTATACATCAGAAGTACATTGCGAAAGGAGGGGATGTAGTTTTTGCGTCACCTCTTCAACCCACCTGTGAACATTCTGGTGCAGCAGATAATTGAATATTTCAGCTAAATCTTTCGCATGCTGAGGGGAGAACCTGGCCGGGGCACAGATATTCCCGAGGGAGCTTGATATATACGGTAGAAAATAGAGAAGATGTTAGCCACTGAAAAATTCAAGATGGTCGACGTGGCACTCAAAGAAAATTCCGTTTTGCACTAAAACTACCAAGATTTATCACAGCTGAATACTCCGCTACAGCGCTAAACCGCTGAGCACTTAAAAAAGGAAATAATTGCAGATGTTAGCGCTAAGCCAAACACATGAAAAAATTAGCAGAAGCTAATGATGAACTGCTAAATGTAAAAAACATTTCTGGAAGCTAGCGCTAAACCAAACATAAAAACATTAGCAGAAGCTAATGCCAAACTGCTAATACATAACAAATTAGTGGAAACTAATGCTAAACCACTAAGCATATGAAAATGTTTTTTTGAAAGCTTGTACGAATCCAAACATAAAAAATTGCAGAAGCTAATGCTGAACTGCTAAACCCATAAAAAAAAATAAGCAGAAGCTAATGCTAACCTTAAAGACGACTGCCTCTCAGTCTGTGTCACACATCTTTATCTCCTTCCAGTTGACGGCTTGTTTGAGATTCACAAACAGAAAAGTCCTCAGTTTCAGAATTTGCCACACATTGTTACTTTAAGGCTGTATGACCAAAGTCCAAAACATACGATGTGACACAAAGTTCATTGAAGTCATGAAAATGGGTAACATTTTACGGCAATAGTTGATTTAAAATGCTCAGACGGCAGCCATCTTGTAAAATTACATCCTGACATTCAAGTGGCTAATTGAAAATATTCAAAACATACGACCTAAGGGCAGAGCATACGATGTTTTTATGCTTGTGTCCAGACGTAGACAATTTTTACAGTAATATGCTGCCCTATTCTTAGTCTCCCCTCCCGCACAAACATTCAGCTATCTCGATGCTGTCACTGGTGTCTCCCAGCAGAGCTCTTCCCTTTCTGAGTGTTCGCAGAGATAAAATAAAGTCACTGCGGCCTGAAGGTGTTCATGGGTAAAAACAGCCCTCTGGTCTCTAAGTAACCGAGGCAGCCACCGCATCCTTTGTGTCTGAATTTCCATTTTGTCTTTGCTTTTTTCTCTCTCTCTCTCCCTCTCTCTTTCTTTTCTTACAACCACATTTCAGCGGTTTATGTAAAAATGGGAATAAAACCAACCCTTTGACCGAACATAAAAGCATTAACAGTAAAAAAAGGAAACAGATTTGAACATTATTTCTTATATGTATGACTAAGGAGTTGTTTCATGTTGCGGCGGGCTCTCCTCTCTCAAATAACGGCTCTCAGTTCTGACGCAGAAACCCACGGAGCTGGCGGGGACACGGACTGTGTGCGGTGATCCTGACCGCTCTCAGACGGCGACCCACCCTTTGCGCGCCGTTCCCATGACTTTCACAGAATGTCAAGGAGAAGCTCACACATTCCTCACATTCCTCAGCTCACTTCCCGAGTTTTTTTTTTTCCCTGACATCCTGCGCTGTTGGGGGCTCTGTTTTTTTTTTTTGGCTCTGTTTGCACACAAGACAAAATGAATTTCCTGCACTTTAATATGACTTGCGGCATTTTAACGGCGGTCAGACCACAACCACAGAGTCCAACGAATGTGTAATTAATCAAAGTTGTATATATATATATTACTTTGTGAGCCTGTGTGCCTGTGTACGTATGTGTTCTGAAAGTGTAGCCTAATGTATATTTGTAAATAAAAGGCACCTGAATATAGAAGTAATATATGTAAATCTGTCTGTAATGGCTTTCTGCTCATATCTTAAAAGAAGAGATTTATGCTGAAATACACATCAATGTAATGAACACTAATGACTTTGTCGCCTGTTTTCATAGTCATAACACTGGAGGTTTTATGTTTGTTTTATGCAGTTGCTGCACAGCCACAGAAATCTGTCCGTTGTTTGTGTTGGAATAACACAACTTCTGAACTTACTGTATATGTCAAGCCAATCTGAGCGCTTGCATTGTGCCAGTATCTGGTGTTACGCAGCTTTTCCACTGAATATAGTGTGAATAGGAAGTCCAGATAAAACAGACCTCTTTTCAGAAAACGGTGACAACAAAACCCTCCAGATACTCCACGAGGATAGATTTAGAACAAGCATGAACGCCTCAATAACGGTGTTGGCGTTTTGTGTAGAAAAGCAATCTGTCGCTTTAGCACATTAAAGTCCAGATGTTTGGCTGCTGACATTAAAAACATTCTTGCTTTCAGACGAATTTGTTTGATTTGACTTACCGAAGCACCACATGTCAGTGGAAGATTATATGACCAATAAATAAATGATTGAGTATGTATAAAATGATGGACCTTTTAATACTCCCTTGCACATATTCGTCTTTTACTTGTAAGACGAAACAGCTCACACCACAAGCTGTCGTTTCTCACAGTTCTCGTAGGCTAACACGCTAGCATCAAGCTAATGTCTTTTCCTGCCTGTAAAGTTGATCAAATGAGGAGATGCTAGTCAACTTTCCGCCGAGAAATTAGCCTAATCAAAGCCGGGGAAAGGAGACAAAAGATAATAGGGTTTTACTTCCTATATTAATTTTATATTAATGTCGTTTGAAAAGACAAAAATAGCAACCAAACTAAAACACATAGCTACTGGGTTACGGTAAAACAAACCTTCTTGTTAATGTTTAAATCTCGAAAAAGTCTTGAAAGATTAATTCTCCATCAGTTTTCTTCCTCTTAGTTTTTCTTACGCTTTCTCTACATATGTTGTTTTAGACATTTAATGGCGTGCCACCCTGAAGTTTTTCCACTCCTACTGATGGTTTCAGGGAGGAGTCTGCTATTTTGCACCACAGATCACCAGCTAGGATGCCTTTCTGAAGGCTAACAGTTTGTTTGTTTGGTTTTTTTTTTAACTGGAACGATTTCAACATCTAAAATCCTCTCAAAAGAAATATTGACCAAAGCACGTCATCAAAAATATGCAAAGAACTCCATACCTGGTGATCTCCAATACTTTTATTTATTGATGTGCTGAGATAAAGTACAAAACAAAATAAAAATCTTGGCTCGCTTTCAGTGTCTTGATAAATTTCTATTTGTCGAACTCCATCACTGAGGACTTTGCAAGCCAACGGCGAAGTGAATTTCATTATTTCTAATCCACATTGGACGCTTCGTGAGACTGTTATCCAGTCAAATACTTCAGCTGGTCAAATGTCCTCCACCTCTCTAAAATTTAATATTTATAATGAAGCAGAAATATGACTTAATCCAGATAATTGCATTAGCTTCATAGCATTCTTATCTGATTCAAAAAGCATTTCAGACAGGAAAAAAAAAAAAATGCTTCACCACCCACATATTACGCTGACACTTGGTTTCAAAACAATTTGTTCACATTGACTTTCCTCAGAATACCTCAAGGCCTCATTTCACACGTTAGACTTTGTGGTTCTCGCCTTGTGACCCTGTAAACATACAGACTGTTTTCATACAGGAAAATCCGCACGTCCCTCAAATGCAGCACGTTAGGCGAAAACCTTCCATGTACACTGATAGACTCCAGTAAAACGGGGAATGAAACAAACGTCAGACGAGGTCAAACAGGGATCTGCTCCATTCACAGCAGCGCAGGAACAGAGAATTGCTGTAAAGTCTGATGGGCGTCTCTCAAATATCCAGCCCATAGCATCGCCTAGGAGAACAATTTGAAGCTGTCTGGATGATCTGGGCAAGTATTTGAGTAGCTGCAAGGTGGAAAATATATGTACCTTATCTTAAAACTCATAAAACCAGTAAGATGACCAGTAGAGTTCCCCTGTTTTTTTTTCCATTCACAATGCCAACACTATATTTTTGCTTTCTGTGAGATAACAACAATAAAATAAAAGTTTCTTTCAGGCAAGCAGTAATCCTACTGTTGCATCACTTTTCCATTTCAACTTGGCTATCCTTCGGTGTAAAGGATAAAGAAGATCACTTTCACCCAAAAGTCTCTTGATCCTTCCGCACACTCTCGTAAATCAAGAGAGGCGAATCTGCCGGGACGAATCGGATCCTACAAGCAAAGGGCCTCGATCCGCATCATCCCCGCGGTGGTTTGTGCATCGGCACCTCGGGCAGAAACAGCCGTCAGGTTCTGCATGGTGGGAGGTTGAATCAGAAAGTCGAGCGATCTGAACATCACTTTGTCACATTTTGTCATGTCTCACAAACGTCGATGTGTTTTATTGGTGTTATTGTGGGCCAACACAACGTAGCAAACGATGGTAAAGTGAAAGAAAACAAAAATCCTGAAGAGTTTTTTTTTTAGTGTTTTGTAATCTGTTTATAGCTCACAATCTGTATTCACCTTAACTCCTGTAAAGTTTGTCTAGAAACACACAGTCGGTTGGCTGATGATGCTTTTATTTTGTTAATTTCACTGTAAAAACGGTCGTAGAGTCCTGGACGGTCGATTGTACAAGCATGTAAACCATACTTGTCATTTTATTGTTTAACTATTACGGCGGAAATTGACAGCAGTCTGTCAGTCGTAAGAATTTGCAGTAAACACTTTTTACTGGATAAGAAGAAGAACGGTCATTTATTTCATAAGTAAGTACAATATAAGTTGCAGTCAAACGTTTTATGGAGAAGGTGTGTTTCTAACTATTAGCAACCATGGGAACAACTGCCTCACTGTCATGTAGCCTAGCATCATGTTTAAATACTTTCATTAAATGATGTATTTGGGATTATTTAATTTTCTGCCAACCATAGATTTGTCATACTTTAAGAAAACTGCATGTTAGCCGCTGCTGCTGCTTGGATGAAGCTGAAGTTGGTTTTCCAAATTCCAGCTTCCAATTCAGGAAATGGCTAAAAGGCGATTCCACCTAATTTTTCACTACTGTCAGCATCTTTAATTTACTCTAGCTAAAAAAAAAACTACATCACCTAAACTCTTCAAACCTGGACTAGATTATTCTCAACTAATTGCAGAATATTTAAAACCAAGTGTGGGATTTGTGAAACTTTTCTCTGATTTGTGAAACTTCAATAAAGAGCCGTTCTAGTGTGCATATTTCAGGAAATACGGTAGTATATTGGGAAATACAGTAAAATGCCAGCAGCTGCGGTTGCCAGACATTTACCGTATAAAGACAGTAAAGTTCTGGCAACCACAGCTGCCACTATTTTACTGTAAATTAGAGACTTTTCTTTTCTTTCTTTTTTTACAGTGTGGGACAAACAAATCCCTCCCTTTTGGGATCAATAAAATCTTATCTTACAGCTACTTAGCTGGCTCATGTTTTGTCTCACCTCAGTTTTACAGAACACATTGCCACAAAACAAGAACAAGACAAAAAAAAAAAAAAAAAAACACTCCCACAAAAACAGCAGTCAATCTCCAAAGATGAAGCCACATTACAAAAATTACAACGTCTCAAGACCTCTTATAATAAATTGCAAATATTAAAAACAGTAAATTAACACACGTATATTCAGCCGCCTTAATATCCCTCAATAATCTTTTGCCACAACCAATTGTTGTATAATTCGATATCAGTATATATTTTTTTAAAAATCTGCTCGGCGAAAACCTCAGAAGTTTGTCATTTAAAAAAAAAAAACCTCAGGTGGTCCTGTTTATAAAATTAGGATTAAATAAAGTATGGGACACAACAAACATGACGACACCTGTCAGAGGTGTGCTATGCTGCATATTTTTATATTGATACGATACCAAGTAAGTACAGGGGCGGTATCGCCAATGCCGATACTGATGCTTTTTATTTTAGTTTGACATAATATCAAATGTTTGCTCTTTCAGGTGTTTTTGTTTGTTTTTCCTTTGAATTATTTTGTTCAAACTTAGGACACAATTTGGGTTTATAGGTGCCTACAAAATACTGCAATAACATATAGGCATGATTAACAGAAAAAAGTAGAAAGACAAAAAAAATGGCAAAAATTGTAATGTGAGAGCAAAGCAAAAAAAAAAAAAATCTATTTTAGGTAGGATTGAGAAACGACAATGCAAAACTAAAATACAATTTCAAGAGGGAATGTGAAACAAAAGTATCGATCTCACCACCTTATTATTGATACTGACGCAGACTTGGTACCGACATTATCGATGTTTGGATCACCTCTACCTATCAGAAGCTAAAAGTGAACACTGCACATGAATCATAACATGTTATTACCAAAGTAAAGCATGGTGGTGGCAGCACTGTGTTTTGGCTATGTCTCCACCTGGGACAGAAAAGCCGGTCAGAGGGAGTGAAGGGAGCAAAACACTGGGAGAAAACCTTTTAGAGCTGGCAAAAAATTTGAGACGGGGACAGAGGTTTGAACTCTGGTAAAAAAATAAAAATAAAACAATTACTTCCTGGTCGTCCTCCCAGTCACTCATCATCCTGCCTCTTTCGCCCTCAGGAATCATCTCTGTTCCTGCTCGCACATTTGTGCATTCGTAAGCAAAAGCTGTCTTAGCTGTACTGTCAGAAGTACGCGGTCAGAAGGTTCTGCGCTCGACAAAAAGCTCAAATCTTATCAGGAGGTGGTGAAGAGAAAATTATGCTTGTTGGTTTAAGGGATAAAAAAAAAAATCACTTCAGGAATGTGCGCCGTTTGGTCAGATCTGTTCTGATTTAGAAAACATGTCTGCAGATGAGTGCGGGCAGGATTGTGGTTAAACATGTTCCCCTGCAAATTCTTCGTCTCCTAATAATAATGGACAAGTAAGAAGGCAAAGAAACAATATAGTCTGTACAAAATGTTGCTTTTTACACAAAATCTTACCAAGTATTTTTCATCTAGTTTCTGTACCAAATATCTTAGCTTACTTCAAATAAAACAAAACAAATTTTTTCAGCTAAACGTCCGAGCCTGTTTTAAGTCAACGATTCTGTAAAACTGATGAAAAAGTGCTAAATCTACTGGCAGGTGTTTTTCACTTATAACAAGACATTATTGCCATGTTATAAGTGAAATAATGTTGTAGTATCATCAATATTAAGGAATTATGGGCTCCAATATACTGCTGAAAAGAAAAGTGAGTCAGTTCTGTCTTATTTCCAGTCTACTAAGATATCTTTTCTTGAAACGAGACACAAACACTTGCAGTGTAGTTATTTAAATTCCTTTAGCTTCAGTCCTTCGTTCAAAAAAACAAACAAAAAACAAACACTGAGTGTCTGAAGTCAGCATCCAGATGAGAGGCTTCCAATGCACAGACCCGCTTTCAAGCAGAGGCAGAGGCAGGTGAGGTGGGCTGAGAGGCCGCTGGACACACTGACCTTTTCCTCTGGACGTCATTGTATAGGCGGGTGGTTACCGGGAACGCAGGTGACGGCGGCGTGTCGGCCATGTTTTTTGAGGGGGCCTCTCTGAAAGGATTTCGAATGAAAATTGAGTCAAAACATTTCGCCGAGTTGTTGACGTGAGAACGAACTGAGAACAGGCCGAGCGAGGAGCGCAGAGCGGCGTGCTGACGGCACGAGTTTGTTGCCTAGCAGCCAGCGCTGAGTTCGATTGTGTTTGTGATTAATGAAATGTCAGAGCTGGACTTTTTTGCTGCTCTCAAACAAACAGGTACAAATAGCCGGCTCTGGAAACAGTTTCACAAGACGGGAATGTTTAAGCAGAGCAGCTTATCGGAGGTTTCGTAAAATGATTTCTTTTTTGTTTTTCTTTTTTTGGAAGACAAGAAAAATTTCCACCTCACATTTGTGAGGTGGAAATAAAATGATATATGGCATTAAATATCTGAAAAGTGTGGCCTGCACCACCTGATTCAGTATTGTGAAGCCCTCCTCCCGATCCTTACACTATGTCTCTATCAACTTTACTCATCAACACAGTAAAATGTTTGCAAGGTCCAAGTCTCTGTCACGATCTAGACCAGGGGTCTCAAACTCCAGTCCTCGAGGGCCGCAGTCCTGCAGTTTTTAGATGTGCCACAGGTACAAAACACTGGAATGAAATGACTTAATTACCTCCTCCTGGTGTAGATCAGTTCTCCAGAGCCTTAATGACCTAATTATTCTATTCAGGTGTGGTGCAGAAGAGGCGCATCTAAAAGTTGCAGAACTGCGGCCCTCGAGGACTGGAGTTTGACACCCCTGGTCTAGACTGTTTTTTTTTGTTGTTTTATCGCCCCGCAAGGGGTCTTTTTGTGGGCTCTAGTGTCCCTTTTTCAAAGTAGGCTGACAGGAAAGGGGGGAAGACATGCGGTAAACGTCGTTGGGTCCGGCAGTTGAACCTGCGACAGCCGCGTCGAGGCTACGTTGCCTCTGAATGTGGGTCGCGCTAACCCCTCCGCCACCACGGCACGCCCCTAGACTGTTCTTTTTTATCAGTGGTTTGATTACTGCTGTTTTCAAAACCTGGGGGAAAACGCCTGATGAGAGTGATGAGTTTACTATTTGGATCAGGTCAGAAGCAATAACAGCAGGAACTAGAGCTTAGTTGACTTATAATTTCCTCTAGGGTTTTATAATTAAGTAGTTGAAATTGGGTCATTTTTCCTGTATTTGTTTTATTTGGGCACAGCATTGGTACTGGCTTTATAGTGGATGTGCAGATTAATCCTCTGATTTTTTTTAATCACATCTTCTCAGACAAAAAAAACCCCAAGACAAGTCAAAACAAAATAAAACAAAAGATCTTTGGCGTGTCACAAAATGTCCAAAAAGGAATTGGGCTTTGATCACAGAGCATCCTCCTGCGCTCTGGAAAAACATGTTTACAACCTGAACATTTCCCCCCCTGTGCTTTCATGCTTCTCTCCTGCCAGCAAACTCTGACCACAGCTCAACAAAGGAAAACAGTTGTTTACCACAAAGACAGGAAAGAAGCAACAGAGACCAACGACCAGGGCAGGGGCTCCCTGTGGAGCGTCTGACCATCATCTTAACCCTCAAATGGGGAAGAAATTCTCCAGGAGCTTCATATGCAAACCTATTGGTCGCAGCAGCGGCACCTTCCGGCTCTTTGGAGGGAAATTCATTCTGATTGATGATTTTCTTCTCCCTCATTCTTTCAGGAAATCCGGGCAACATTGTCATCCATAGCAAAATGCAAACTTCCCCCATCCTCCCATTCCCCACCCCCAAAAAGTCCCCAAAAAACAAGAACTCAAGATTCAGTCTGAATTGTCGTCCAGGAGATTTTCAGATTGACAGTGCCATCTGCTGGTCAAAGAGCCAAACTACAAGGTTTGATTCAAAATGTTCACGGCTCCTGTTCCGATCAATTGAAGCCCCAATTTGATCAAATTTATAGATCAAATCTCACAAAAAAATAAAAAAAAAAAGAATTTCTGTGCATTGTCTGTGTTTGACCATTTTCATTGATTGACTTTCTGATCCCGGTTCTGATGGTTATGAACTGTGAACTTACGGTCCCTGATCAGACTTGAAAGCTTTGTTAGGGCTCAAAAAGTATTCTGTGAAAAGATTAAAAAAATACGTGAAAGTAAAAGTACAGAGACGTATCAACATACCAAATGGTGGGAATTATGTACTTTTGTATACTTTAATCCTTTTAATGCCAAGAAATGTTTTAGAAAATCTCACTCGTCCTCTGGCGATTCCAGTTAAAGACCCAGTAGAGTTTGTCATAGTACCAGTAGCTACTTTTTTGACCGCTTAATTGGCCAATATGCAGGTTTCACAAAAACTACTATTGTCTTGCATGGGAGGAGAGAGCTTCATTTGTTCGCAGGTTAACTGAATCATGTTAAATATTGTCATTATAGTGACAGTATTCACAGATATGTAAAGAACAAAAAATAATAAGTTACCCTACTGCAGCTTTAATAACTTGAAATATGTCTCGACATTTTAGCTTTTGAGATGCAAGGCAGCTGCTCCCAGTTGTCAAAACAATACCTTGTTGCCACGACTTCACATCATAACAACTGTCTGAAAGCAAGAAAAAAAAAAGAAAAGAAAAGAAAAACATCCTTCCAGCTGCACAGCATCCAAAACTAGAGGGAATAATTGTCCAAACAAGCAACCCAAAAAAAAAAAAAAAAAATCGTGTGAAGACATGGACTGCAGCTCCTCCAGTGTCAACAGATGGTATTAGATTTCACTCCTGATGACACCCTGAAAATAAACACTGCAGTGAGAGTCGTTATCATAATCTCCATCATAAACACGCACAAAACCGGCATAATCCACGCTGACATTAAGTCTACTAAATCACCTCACTGTCTGTCTCACACATTTGTTACCGGGCAGACGCAAACCTCCGCATGCACACACACACACACCGCTCCGCCACCTCCGGGTTGTCTATCTTCCCCCGTGAGTGTGTGTGTGTGTGTGTGGGAGCCATCTGTGTGTCTGTGTGAGTGAGTCAGTCATCGGTCAGACAGGCCCGGCTTATTAAACCCACACACAGGCGTCCATCCAACAAAAAAACATAACAGATTTTTAAATTGATTTTTTAAGCCAGCTTGACCCCTGTCATCAATGTCGTAATTATGTGAAGAAGAAGAAGAAGAAGAAGAATGAGGCAGAGGTGAAGGGAGGCGATGTGCATGAAGGGAACCAAAAATAGAAAATGATTGAATCCAGCGGAGTTAAATTAGATCTAGTCATCGCTGACTAACACTGCAACATTATGCAATGTGTCAGAGGCACAGAGCAACCCGCTGAATGTGATTTATGGTTTATCTTGTTATTTTTGTCTGCTTCGTTTTGAGCAACAAGCAAAGACTTTAAATTTTACTTCTATCTATTTTTTTTATTTTTTTACCAAAAGTAAAGTCTCTAAAAGATCAGATGAAGCTTCTGAAGCTGCAAAAATACCGCAGAACTGGTGAAAGTGGAAACTTTGGTTTTCTCCTTTAAGATAAATTCAATTAGTTTTGCACTTGGTGTCCTGCAAAGAATCTCGGTTCGTTTGGAGTTTTGCTTTTATTTAGTTATTTTCGGAAAAATGTTCTGTGCATTTATGTTCTCTAAGTCTAAAACACCTAATTGAAATCCAGTTGCCTTTGGAGGTCACACAAAGGCAACTGGATTTTTGTGTGCACTTTTGTTAGGATGCGTAACCATGGCAACAAGGTGGTTTACAGCCAGGGGCAACTAATTAACGCTGCAAAACCTCAAATAGAACTTAGCTGCGCCAACAAATCCTAGATTAGTTGAAATATAGCAAGAAGAAATCCATAAGAGGAATCTGGTCAAACTTTCTAGAAAATGTGAAAGTTATGCAAATTATGCAAAATTCACAAATTGCACATTTTTATATTTCCATGTGGATCTCAACTGTTTCTAAGAAACAGCCCAAGCATTTAATTAAAAAACAACAACAACAAAAAAACACTTTTTTTGGCAATAAGTTCATATTTTTTGGGTGTCTGGAAAATGACCTGTTTTAAAATCTGCGCCATTACCTAGCAACCCCGGCCTGTTACCTAGAAACTCCAGCATGTTTGGTCAACTAGTCTTACCGCTGTACAATGGCTGCTGAAAGAGACAAGTGTTTTGTTGTTGACTTACCATCTAGAAACCGCTTGCTGCTTTGTTGTGGGCTGTGCAGGAGGCTCCACTTATGCTTTTCAAAGATGTTCGGTTGTATAATTGAGCATTTGTTTGCAGCCATTTTCACATGCGAGTGTAAACGTCGAGTTGGGGAAGAGTGGCCAGCAGCAGCTTATTTGGATTTAAAGCAAAAAGAGGCATTAAAGTCTCTTTGTAAAGGAAAAAAAACTGAACCACTGACATTTTGACAAGTTTTCTTCCTTCCTGTCCCGCTCTGTGTGATGACAAAGTTCCCAGATTTCCCTGTTCTCAACAGACCGCCATGTCTCTATAGAAACCAAGTACATTGGTATGCAACAAGCCAACATTCTTTCATAACAAAAAGTTTCATTTTGCAGAGACACCAATCTCTGCTAAGCTTTCAGGTCTCATGAGTTTGAACTTTTTGAAGTACGAACGTCATCGCCGGAGCCGCATCAAACCTTGCACCGTTTCCGTCCGCCCCGGAAAGCTCAGAGTTACTGCGCGACTCTTTGTGGGGTCGGTAATAATGACGCCCCTGCTTCTGAGCTGATCATGGAGCGTGAAGTGAAATCAGGCCAACCAGACCGGACAGCGCAGGTCAGACACTTAAACTCCATCAAACAGAATTAGTCTGGATGTTGTTTCGACCGAACTGAGCGGACCGGGGTCTAATTCTGCTGAAAACTCTTCACTATAAATGCTCTGGGAGCTGAAAAGCAACCACCAATCTGTCTCAGTTCTGATATCACACAGATGAATTCGTTACGGAGCAGCACTTGGAGTCCTGCTATACGCGTTTATCAACCTCGTCTCTGCGCGCCGTCAGATTGTGGGGGTAATCGGGTCAGTGGGACTCTGTGCAGGCAAACTTTAAATTATTGATCAGCTGCAGTCTGCCTGCAGGCCATCATCGGACCACTCGCCGTCACTAGAAAGCCTCGGTTTAGTGAGTGCGCTTTCAGAGTTAATGATCGTGCTTGCCTTTAAAGAGCGAAGACGATCGATGTCATTGAACGCAAACAAGAAGCTCGTCTAGTGATCGCTAGGAAAGATCATAAGACAACGATCATCATCCGCTCTGGTGGCTCCAGAGCGGAGGTCGACTGAGTAGAGCAGCCAAAAGATTTGGCTCAAGCGAGTGTAGCACTACTGCAACATGTTTTTACTCATGCAGAAGTAAAACGTAGCCATCCACTACTTTTTACTTTTACAAAGTAAAAATGTGTTTGTGTAAAAAGGCTACTCTATCACACAAACAATCGATCATTTAATATTTTAAAATTACGATTTTTATGTGGTTATGTGGATTTTTTATTCTTTCTGTATTTTAAGGACCAAAATGAAAATAATTCATTTTGTAGCATAATTACAAAATAACAAAATCAGGCAAAAGAAAAAAAATAATAAATCAGTTTTTTTCAATATAAAACTTAAGAAAACTGCAGGTGTGCGTTTGTGTCTGGTGATTTTTTTTGGTTAAAACAAGTTTGCTCTTCATTCTGTGAAGTTGCTGGCAGTGGCCATAATATTCAGACATTTTACTCAAGTAAGAGTAGCGTTACTTCATAATAAGAATCCTCAAGTAAAAGTGAAAGTACCGCGTAGTAAAAATTCTCCTAAAAGTACTTCATTTCATAAAAAGTAAATGTAGCTGGTTACTACGCAAACCCCGGAAAATCTGTTGAAAGGACGACTCCCCGCCTCATTCCCCACCCAACAAACCTGGCCTTGACAACGAGAGTGGCAGGAAATGATTGTTGAAAGGAAAACTATCAGAAGTCACATTTTTGTCGTTGCCAAGCAAAAGCACTGTGTCCATTTTGATTAAATCATATTTCCTTGTGAAAATCAACTCTGTTGATCACCCTCCACATCCGTCTGTAGTTAAAAAGCATCAAAAGCAGCGTATGATTTTAATCAAACAGTATAAATTACTTTTCATTTTCACTTTCTAAAATGTGAAAAGGGTTGGGTTTTTTTTGCGTCTCCAAATCTTTGAATGGTCCAGCCAAAGTCCAAGAACTCAGCCACTGACCGTGAATTCAGAGCCCTCTCTTGTCCTCTGGCCACAGCTACACTTTTGCAGTTTGTGTCACATTTTACAAAGTCCCAGTTATATTTAGGTCAAATCAAATCACGCTGTGACATCGCTGGATTGTTGATGCTGACATCGACTAGCGTCAGCATCGACGCGCCACGAGTTACAGCCACACAGGCTAATCTGATCAACAATAGAAACTAGAGTTTCACTGACTATTTCCAAGCGGCAAAACTTTGAGTTGGATTTGAATCATCATGTTTCCAGGCCTGCAGGGGGAAGTTTTGTTGTTGTTGTTGTTGTTTTTAATAATAACAACAAAATAATTTTTGTTTGTTTGTTTTTTTTCCCCCCAAATCTGAAATCTGAGTGTCTTGCACTTCAGCTCTCGGCGCCGCTCCGCGAATAGAAAGAAGCCTCGAGGCACTCTGTGCGGTTCGGCTCGTCTGCTGACTGTGCATTGTATAGCAAATCGAGGCCCACTTCTCCAAAAGTCCGGTTGGAACTGGAAAAGTGTGGCGCCAATGAGCAACTATAGGGACACCAGCGGCAACGTGATTTGACTGAAGTGTTGCCGTAGTCCTGGTAGGACGTCACTTTGCTGGCCGAGGGCCAATGAACGTCGCCACATTGGATCCTCTGAATTTGTCGGCTTGCTTTGAGGAAGACGTTACGAGAAACCACGCGAAGAGAAACTCTTGAGTTTTGCTTCTGTTTTTGTTGCGTCTTTTTCTCTTGCTGACAGAGGATTCGTGCTTGTGTCAGTTATCGCTTCCCAATGTCTTTTGTGCGTCTCCTTCAGAGACACGACTGCAGCTCAAATAAACGCGCAGCGTCAGTTTGAGAATATGTCAGAGTTCTCAAAACTGTGTTCATTTCCCGTGCGGTCAACGGCTGAGTTTTCATTCAGTCATTCATTTAACTGTCAAGGAAATGTGTAATGACACAATATTACATATGAGATTCACTTTCTGTAACAAGAAGTGACAAGAAATATTAAACTATAAAACAAGAGGAGGCAAAGGGCAACACGATCATTGCTTTGGGACTTTGGAGTTCCAAGAATTGATTTCAGAGTGATTTTTTTAAAAATACAAGCTGTCTGATAAAAATCTAATGTACTCTGGACAGACATGTTCATCCAATGCTGTAATTCACATTTGGACCACAAGGAACATGTTGAAGTAGGCGCTCTGGACAGATGAAGGGGAAGTTAAAAGACTTGTCCTGACTTTCAAACAGCAAGTGTGGAAGAAAAGCTGAAGGCGCCATCCCAGTCTTGAAGCATGGCGGTGGCAGCGGAGGCGTCATGATGTGGGGGAACCATTTTTGCCAGCAGGGACAAGGAAACTGGTCAGAATTTATGAGAAAACCGATGAAGCCAAATACGGCTCAACGTGAGAGGGGGGGGGGGGGGGGGGGGGGGGGGTTGACTTTCCAGTAGGTCGGTGAACTGAACATGCAACCAGAGCTACGGGTGGAATGGTTCATCAGTGGCGCCCAAAGTGGGTCCTGGAGGGCCGGCATCCTGCATGTTTTAGTTCTCTCCCTGGTTTAACGCACCTGAATCAAACGATGGCTCATTAGAAGGTCTAAGAAGCACATTGGCATGCTGAAAATGTTGTTACTTCCACCAGGGAGAGAATAAAACATGCAGGGTGCTGGCCCTTGAGGACTGACTTTGGGCACCCCTGGTTTAGATCCTTAACCCTCCTGTTATGTTCGTTTCTGAGGTACAGCAATAATGTTCGTGGGTCAATTTGACCCGGGGAGTGTTTAATCATGCAATAGTGTCAGAAACCAAAAAATTCCTCCAAAACATTTTTCTATCTGATTATTAACTCCAATACTAACCATTTCAATTCATATTTGTGCAATGATGTTTGATTATTTCTCCCAAATTAAGGATCAATGACAACAACCTACTCATTTACTCATTTGGACATAAAAAATGGAATTTGCATTTTTAATATTTACTGAATAAATCCTAGACACAAAAAAACTATAATTTCCTTGAAATTGATTTTTGGTAAATATTTTTATATTACACTTTTTTTTTTTTTCAATGGGTGATCTTTATAATTGAACTTGAGACACACAAACTGTTCAGGGTCAAATTGACCCACTGATTAAAATCAAGATAAATGAGTCATGCAGAGAGTATTTATGTTTCCCTCCACATCTGCTGAGTGTCACTCAGTGTGGGTGGAGTTTGTCCACAGGAACAGAAGAAGTTCTCCTCAAAAGTTGTGTGAACACCTGCTTTCTCGCAGTTTCCTAGTGAAGTAAAGAGAATAGTGAGAAAGTGGGCTTGTGTGTGTCGGGGTGTGCATGGATGTGTGTGGTGTTTGTGTGGTGAAATATGGTTCATAGCTGCAAGGAAACATATAGAAATGGACATTTTTTAATCTTTTTTTGCACTTTAACCTGACTGCCGGGTCAAATTGACCCGACCAGTATCTGTGTAAAAAGTAGACCTAGGGGTTGGTACAAATGTGTAAAACTAATAAATTTTCAATTGATATGTAGAGTTCACCTATTAAGACAAATAGGAAAAGTTTCATGCAAAAAAAATACTTCCAACTATTTTTAGAAAATTTTCAAACTTTAAAACGGGTCAATTTGACCCGGAACATAACAGGAGGGTTAAAAAACTTGATAGTTGATGCTGACATGTAAAATCAGCAGAGACGTAACCAAAGCATTGAGTCATGTGAGGTGAAAACTCTGAATATAGTATTCAAAATATGTGGCAATGCATGTCCTAAAAAAAAAACTCTAAAGCTCATTCGCGGTGGAGGAAGTCATAAAAAAGTCCTTGGTCAGTGCAGAACTTTAAAATAGAGAACTATGACCTCCAACAGGCTTGTTGTGTTCAGTGAACTCAGAGTGGGAAAACAACCTGCGGCATTTATCAGACTTCTGCACAAGTTACATAGCCTCGAGGTGATCGTCACTACCAGATTAAGCACCTTTGACCTCCAGCAGTAAGCGGCTCACCGAGGCGCGCGCGCACACACTCACAAGCAAGCCACCGGCTTGTCACATGACCACCAGCGTGAAGAAGCCCAAGTCTGCCTGTGCGTGTTTGGCTCTTATTTCCGCGTTCACCCACACCGACTGAATGAGTCTCTACCAACACCGCCTCCACAGAAGCAGCAGCAGCGGCAGCAGCGGCTCTGTATCTGCTGCCTGACGCAGAGAAACCGCGTCCCCGTGCGGGCATCGTCGCCCACCCGCATCGCTCCGCCGCCCGCAGCAGCCATGCTCACGCGGGTGAAGACGGCCGTGGCCAGCCTGATGGGAGGCGTGATGGCCGGAGGATCTAACGGAGACCATCCCGGCGGCCCGGATCTGCCGCTCAAATTTCCGTACAGCAGACCGGAGTTCCTGGGACTGTCTGCCGACGAGGTCGAGTGCTCGGCGGATCACATAGCGAGACCGATTCTGATCCTGAAGGAGACCAAGCGGCTGCCGTGGGCCACCGGCTACGCGGAGTGAGTAACCTGCGCATCCATCTTTTCTCGCATCCTTTGAAAAGTGGGATCACTCGGGCGGGTGTAAACACAAACACCAGCACGCTTTTTATCATCGGCCTGCTGTATGTATGCGTGTGTGTGTGTGTGTGTGTGTGTGTGTGTGTTCACTTAGATGTGCAGATAAAGAGCGGCGGCTCTTTCATAATCCATTGGGATCAAGATGTAACATTAGAAATGATTGTGTTGAATCTAAAGTGCAGGGACATTGCAACGACAGATGCAGGGTTATCTGTTTTTTCCCTCCATGCTTCAGTATAAAAAAAAAAAAAATTTTTTATGACATTTTATGTTCCTCAGCACTTGACCTATTAACCTACTTATTTCACAACATCTGCTTGGTTCTTTAGACAAACAAACAAATGAATCCAGACTTCATTGTTCATCTTTTTCTGTTGCTGATATTCAATATATTCCATCTCTGTGCCTGCAGGGTAAAAAATGTCTGTGTTTACTTTGCCTGTAGGAGGCACAAAATGAAGCAGAAATGTCTTAATGAGTTTCACTTTGGCTGCTTTTCATATGCTGGCAGAGTTTTTGTTTTTTCTTTTTAGTTCATGTAAACGTAAATCCGTTCGGGGTTTGATTATCAGAGCTTTCAGACGTGTGATTACAACTTTAGTGGCCAATGAAGACGAGTGATCGTCCATTCGGAGCATTTCATCGGCACCTTTCTCTCTCCACATATATTGCGATTGGCCGACATCCCGCATTGGGCCCCGAGCTCCTACTTTTCTACAGAGAGATACCAGCGCAGTATGACATTTGACCCTTTACTTTCCCACACAAAGGCTGCTATGATTGCAGCAAGTGCGTTTCCTTCTCTCTCTTTGTTTTTGGTAAAAGCACCGTCTGCAGAAATCCCCCCCCGAGTCTTTCTCTACCTAATCTTTTTAAGTTGAGCCATCCAGGTGTGAGGCCTGTTGAGATGAATGTCATCAGAACGACAGCAGCGGAACAATGTCAAAAAGAAGTGCAAAATAACCTCAAGGCTCCAACTTGACATCTTCAGGTGAATCATTTGGATACTTTGCTTTTTAAGCGTTGAGCATCGGACGTGGAAACGGTTTCCAAAGTCACAGGGTTGCATGTCAAAGCTTGTTCTTTTCCAAACTAAAAAGCCCAAATTCCTCATCCTCTCAATTCAGACGTTGGAACCAGAGGTCATTTGATATTCTTGCTTGCACAGCTTTAAAAGGAGGGTTTAAGAACATCTACTGTGATAAAACTGACAAATTAATATGTAAAAGAAGACGACCAATGTGGTCCTCATCAAATCTTTGGAAGACTGAAAAAACGGCCTGTTACTTTTTAATCAGGAAACAACATTCTGCTGTAGAATAAGCTAACTTAAGCAGTTAGGAACGTACAAAAAAAATAGAAAGCCAACAATTACTCAAAATGGCGAATTTAGTTATTTTCAACAAACACCTCGACTCTTGTTTCATAAAAATGGAGTCTAGTCACAAGCTAAAAGTAACCGGCTCTTGGTGCTGCTAAATGCCGCCAGCTCTTTGTGATAACCGGAAGCCAGAGTCCAACGCTTCTTTACAGAATTGTTTTAATTCAGCCACGTTGGGCTCATTATACGAGCAACTTCTCAATGCAACCCTGGTGATAACGTTGCTAAACGGCTAATAGAGGAGCGATGCTGTGATGACTTCCTGAAGGCGGAGTTTCAGAAAAAGCAGGAGTTTTTAAAGAGACACAGACCAAATTTCACGGTGTGAAATCAGGATGTAACGTTTCTTTTAAATCACATTTGATATGTTTGACTTAAAAGATTTATATAGATGGATGGATGGATGGATGGCATTTTTGTAACAAGTGGAGGTAACCATGGTTACTTGATTGTGCTATAAAATGGTACTATGTGACTGGAAAACACATAATACTGCCACTTTTAAGTTTTGCCACAGCAACTCAGTTGGGTTTAAATCCAGATTTCGACTAAATATGTATGATTTTTGAGTTTCGGGTTTATCAATCTGAAAACTGCAGGGTCATCAGCCGATTTCCCAGCTATTATTCTTTGCTCTAAATAATCGGATTCATCCCGACCTGAGGTGCCAAAGCTCAGCCTTAACCTGCAGCTGATGACTGATCAGAATCAGTTATTGTTTTGTCAGTATGTGGTTGCAGTCAGGAAATAAAAGCATGCACACACATACTGTACATTTCATTCACAAATTCCACTTCTGTGCATATTCCAAAACCAGCAGTAAAATTTGCATCTTGCCTACAGATAAACAGTTTCACAGGGCAGATCTGCATGCAGAAGAAGAGATGCTTATAGAATTGTATTAGAAATTACCAACAAGATTTCTTTCTTCCTTCAAAAAAAATATTGAAAGGAACTTTTTTTATACATCATAAGAGAGAATATTTGTTTTATTTTTATTTTTTATTATATGAATTATGTGAAAAAGCAGAGCCAAAGCATTGTGACCAGCTTGGTCTTCAGTGCTTGTCGACACATTGCTTATAAGCCGATGTGAACGCAACAAAAAGATTGCATCACTCTGAAAAAAGATTTTTTTTAACAGAAATTTAAAAATTTTAAAAAGTAAGGATGCCACTCGGATAAATACGGTATTTTTCGGACTATAAGCCGCCACTTTCCCCCCACGCTTTGAACCAAGCGGCTTACAGCCCGGTGCGGCTTTTCTGTGGATTTTTCTTCAACCACCAGGGGGCTCTTTAGCAGGAAGTGAATCAGTGGAAGTCAAAATTGGAAATCAAAGAAGAAAGCGCTGATTTAGAACAAGCACATGCTAGCAGCAGGCACGACGGAGAAATTCATACCCCCTCATGGAAGCAACACGAAGAAGTTCATACGATGCAGCTTTTAAATTGAGGGCTATCGATCTGGCAGTACAGATTGGTAGCCGCTGCACGTACATTCGGCGTGAGCGAATCCTTGGTTCGACGTTGGAGACACTGAAGAGGGCTGCGTCCTTAATGACTTGACTTATTAAGGACGCAGGTCCTTGAAAACCGAGAGCGGCGGAGATAACAGCCCGGTGCGGCCTATATACTTTTCCAGTTAAAAAAAAAAAACTTTGTAGATGCGGCTTATAGTATGGTGCGAGCTATAGTCCGGAAAATGCGGTAATCTGGTTTATGAAAGGTAAGTTGTAAAGGGTTTTGATAAAAACGCTGACTCAAAGGGAGACATTTTGGATCATTGTTGCTGGTCGTGTTTCCATCGACATTACACGTCGCTTTAAGGTTGATGGAAAAAGGCAAAATTCAAAATAAAGACAAGTTTTTGTCATTTCCAAGAAAGAGTCAATGCGCCAAAGGGGAGGTGGAAACATATTAGCCAAATAAGTTCCAGCTGAGATGGGTTTGTACCTTACCAGGGCCACGAAACACTAAAACATGTCCACATGTATACCTCCAGCTCGTTGCAGAGGACTCTCTCCATTATCTCTCCATGCTAGTTTGCAGCATCTAGATTTTGTTTATTACAGCCATGTGTAGCGTCAATGTCTGATGACATCACGCATTGCTTTGCTTGATTGATACGCTCCACACCAATAGCTGGAATCACAACTTTGGATAGCTTTTACACATTTTTTTAAAGTAAAATACCCGTTTGAAAGCTGCTTTTGTTTTAAGTCACTGGTTACCTTTTTTTATTAAAACATCTTTGATGGCCCGAATCTGAAAACGTATGTAATTTGTCCCATTTAAGTCTGTATTTACAAGTACAAATTTTTAGCAACTTTTGTCCTGAAATAAAACATTTAGATCAAATCAGTCTTTATCTGTGAGAAAATTCAAATCAGACTTGGCTTTTCTTCTTCATGAGTGAAGCCAGACTGCGAAGTCATTCCTGCCTCAGTCCCTGGAGACGCAGGAAGAGCAGCTCTGCTGTTAAGAGGATGATTCTGATGCCTGCTTGAGGATCTGGACCAGTGAGCAGGATCATTCAGATGGATCAGTGGTTATTGCTCACTCTTGTCTCAAGTGTGCATACAAAGCCGCACTCCCAACTTTTGCAGAGTGGTTGCTTCTTCTGCATCTCCTCTACCCCGGCAGTTGTTTTTCCACTGAAAAAAATCGACCTCTACTCTTTCTTCTTTTTGTTGTTTTTTGCTCTTGTTTGCAGAGCGGAGCGGGGCGTTGGGTTTATGCAAACAGAACAGGGCAACACACCTGAAACATCAGCTCAGTTCAACAGCAGGAGGTTCTGGTTCTGGTTGCGCAAGTCGCCGCTAAAGCAGATGTACTGTTTGTTCCTCCAATCTTTTAGTATTTTTTAAAGTCATTTTCTAATCGTTCAGCATTTAATTTATCATACAAAAGTCTGCCGATGACTAATTTTTAAAATTATTTTAACTCCCGCAAATTTCACTCCATCCATTCCCCCACCAGCTGCCCAGCCTCCATGTGACACCTGAAGAAGAAAAGCCTCTCCACAGCGCCACCACCAGGGCTCACCACGGGTTACATGCGGCCTTCGTGTTCCTTGACACACGGCATTTCCTTCTTGAACTCTCTGGTTGAGCTGTTTTCCGTTCTGCTTCTTTAACCTTTGCCCAGACTGCTGTACAGTCCAAAGCTCATCTCGTCTCCACCTCTTTTCTTCCTGTCATGTCGACGGAGCAAAGATCAGTTGTCACAAAGCTTTTTCCTCCTGCTGCTCCTTTATTTGTTTTATTTTTTTAAAAATACCGATCCACAACAGTTAATGCACAACCTCAGCAGCTGTATGATCAATAACCAATCAATAGGTTTCTCTGCAATATAAACACGAGGGCCAACGTTCCACCTTTTCGTTTGGTTGCAGCAGCGTTTCCAACTAATGGCTGTAGGAAACGCCAGTGGGTTTATCCTTTAGCTCTGTCTGCAGTTTCTATCCGTCTTGGCTCTTTGCCTTCTGTTTTTGTGCGTTTTTTTTCTTTCACTTGTACATTTTTTGCATTCCCATCAAAAGAAGCAACAATGTAGCAGGGGGCTAAGAGGAGGCACATGAACAGCATCAGTCACAAGACTCGGCACATGCTCACCGCCTGCGTCGGCACGGGAAGGAGGAAGGAGCGCTTGGCCGATTTCATTTCAACCTGGAACCTAAAACTTAAAAACATAAATTTTAGGTCTATGTTTTCAGCAGAGCTAAATTAAAGATTAAATGATGACTGCTGAAAATCTATTATAAGCAATTAGGCAACAAGGATTTTTTTTAAAGCCTATAATTATCGGCACTCATAGCCTCCAGGCTGTTCATCGCAGCATATGTTTGTGCAGCAAGTAGCAAAATCAGCGACCCAGGACAGCCTGTAATTCATAACATCCGCCGCCAATTGATAAGCCTGCCATGTTTTTGAAGTTCGCAGTCAAACAAAGCTCCCACGTAGTTCCTACGGGCTGAGCGCTCTCCGGAGCAGCAGTGGAAAATGTCAAGGAAAATCAACCTGTGCGGATGAAGGCAGGATGAGCAGCAAGTCCGCACACGGCTGAAACGCGGCTTTTAATATTTGACAAACAGCATTAAATAAGTCACTGCATGTCAAAGTATTTACCCCACATTCAGTTGCTCAACTCGATCCTTGTTGTATTCTTGGCAGTATTTGCACCCCTTCTAAGTTTTGCTACTTTTGTCAGGTTACAACCACAGATGTGAATGTTTTGGGTTTTTGGTTTGTTTGTTTTTTACTGGGATTTTATGTGATTCAGCAGCGAAAAGAAGTGCAAAAGTTGTTAAGCTGATGAATGATTTTCGACACATTAGCAAATGAAATTCTGAAAAGTGTGGCAAGCAGGTGTTCCTCCAAGTTTGCCTTGTATTTCACTTCTTCCATCAACTCTGACCAACTTTCCCAGTGCTCTAAAGAAAAACAATAACAAATAAAACCTCTCCTCTTCAGCTTGTGTAATATTTAGGAACGCACCGACATGAAAATTTGGACCAATATCAGTATCCGATATTGGTACTGCTGTTATAACCAATATTTATCGATATTCTATACTATATGTATTTATAGATTTCGCCACATTTCGACACCTTTAAAAAGAAAACCACACTGCTGACTTCACCATTGCTTCTCTGCTTCAGGTAAACTCCCCACAATCCTTTGCTTCATCACATGACCAACATTCTTCCCTGCCCCTCCACAAACGAATGGCAGCAAGATGGAAATTAATATGGGTTGTTAATATCATCCCAGTTTTTTTATTGGGCCGATACCGATAAAAAATATCAAATATAGTCCATCACCGATTATTATAGTTTATAGCTTATTCGATCTAAAATACATGTGCCTAATTATAATAGTTGTTGGTTAAAGAAAAAAATTCAAAACAAAGTCAAATGAAAATGATTCAAAAGTGTCGTAGAAATTGAAAAGGTGAAGGTTTTCAGCTTCTACCTGCCTACCTTTCCGTGTTCATAGCAAATAAACCATTTCCGCTCTTCGTAGGTCAGCTTAACAATTTTCAACTTAAAACAGAACGAACAATTAAACCCAGATAAGAAAAACGCCATCACGGCTTCAATGAGATTTCAAATGTTCAAGTCCCTTTAAGGCTTTCAATCATTCTACATTTTAATTCCCTTTTTAAACTGTGTTAAGATCCTCTGGCTAACTATTCTACAGCTTTACCATTGCAACAGAGATGCACATGCTTTCTAAAGAATGTGCATCTTTAAAAAGTACTTAAACGTCGTTGTTTTAAGTAACATTTCCATCTCAGCGCTTATCTCCCGTCTCTCTCCTTAGGGCCGAGACATCATGCATTCCTACTAATATTTGAATGCTGATTTTGCAAAATGTGAAAAAGTTTCAAATCTATCGATGCTGATGTAAAATCGCACTCCTGGAAGCAGTTGTCTTGTTGATGTTGGCACTTGGTATAAATTGATTGGAGGAAGAAAAAACAAAAACACATCTGGAGGACAAAAACGTCCTCTGCAGCATCAACTGCATGTGTTGAAGATCGGGCCGTTGAGGATGTAATCGGGGTCGAGTCAAGGAAGCGGGGTAACCCAGTACGACCGGCTTGTCTTCTTATGGCGGAGATGAAAGGCCGGTGGCGACCTCGTGACCTCGCGGGGTCAGCTGAGCGGCGCTCCCTGTGGAGGTTCGCTCTTACGCAACCCGCAAAACGTGGCGCAGAGCCACGGGGGATCTGCCGGTTTTATTGGCTACGACACAACTTTGTGTTTTCTATTGTTTTATAACTGCATGCTCTCAAGCCACTTACAAGAATTGTTCTGAATTTATAATTTGTCGTAAAAGGCTGTACGGAGTTCATCCTGCTCTTCATTCTGCACTTTTGAGGCTGAGGTGAAAAGCAGAGATTATCTTAAAGAATCGTGGGTTACTATTAGACAAAACAAAATGTGCACCATAAGTTGTGTTTTTAAGTGTTATGTAAGCTGTTTTAGTTGTTGCAACAGAGGGAAATGAAGCGTTTCCAAGTTGCCGTGACATGCAACACCAATTACAGTCGGTTTTACTGACAGAAAAAGCAGCGCAGCAATTTTACCGTCAGGTTGATGACCCGGAGTGTTTTCCCAGCTGCAGAGGGAGGATGTCCACTCAAAGAATCTTCTCCTCACAGCCGCTAATGATTGGCTAAATTAGATTTGTACAAACAGTGCTTAACGTTTCTGTTGCCACGACAACATTGGACTTTTTTTTCTTTAATCACATATCCATACACTGCACAAACCCCCCCCTGAAAATCTTACAAAATTTTTGGTTTAATTTCTAGCACAAATATCTTGTTACACTTGAAATACGAGAAAACTAGCTTTCAGATAGCTTTTCAGAAAGATACAGGCGCTTGTTTTAAGCTAATAATTATGTTAAATGGATTAAAAAACACAAATTCCACAGGCAGATTATTTCACGTACAAAAATGTCTTATTATAAGTGAGATAATCTGCCAATGGAAAAGGTACTTTTTAGTCAATATTAATGCGACATATATTGCTGAAAAGTTACTTGCAAGTTAGTTTTGTCTCATTCCAAGTGCACTAAGGTATTTGCACCCGAAACTAGACCGAAAATACTTGGTAAGAGTTTGTGTTTTTGCAGTGCATGTTTGCTGTTTTATATCATAATAATTGAATATAGTCCTAAAGATAAAGACTGATTATCTGGAGTTGAGCTAAATTTAAGAAAATGAAAGCAGATACTAATACGTAAAGTTCTGTTCTTTCAGCACCCGGTGGTCCAGTTTGAAAAGCCACTCCAGCATATTTACAGATCTAGCAGGAATGCAGAGTTTCTGTGACCCAGTGCTTTTCCATGGCTGCAGCAGCAGATCCCAGCTGTTCAGTCTGCAGTGTTTGAGTTTTCTGTTCCCTTTGCCCTGCATGAGTGGGAATGTTTTGTAAGTGAAATGTCTCTTCTTTTTCTAAGGTTGTGTCGTTTCTTGTGTGCAAAGAACAATAATAAAGGCTCAGATTATGTTTGAGTGAGTTTTGTGGGTTGCAGGACACAACAAGGGGCCTCCTTAGACAGAAAATAGCATTTCTATGTAAAAAAGAAATCAAATAAAATAAGGAAATAATAATTGAAGCCATATTTGGTCGTTAAAAGTTAGCACAGCTCTTTTTCTGTCAGTGTTGATCTAGGGAAAAGCACAATTGTGTGAATTGTTTGATTGGTACAATGAAACAATTTCCTGCATAATAATACTTTGCTACCTGCAGATATGGCTGTTGGGTATCATGGAAAGCAAAAACATATTAGTCTGACTATATATTGTCCAAATGTATCATATAAAATGTTTATAATAAAATTTTTTGAATGTATTTATTGGTAGGTTTTATTCTGGCTAGTGGTGAAGGGAACAGCAAACGTTTTATGTAAAGGAGTTCCATCACATACATTCTTGCAAAGTTTTCCATCCTCGTTCCTGCTGAGTTTTTATTGTTCATGTCTGTTTGACCATCATTGTGTTACACTGGGGTTCTAAAGCACCGTCTTCTCTCTCTTCTTCTGTCTCCATCTAGGGTGATCAATGCTGGGAAGAGCACCTTAAACGAGGACCAGGCCTGCTGCGAGGTGCTCATGCTCAAAAGGAGACCTCTGGAGAGCTCGGCACCAAACCGAAACCCCGCTGCCCGCCGGAGGTCTTCCCTGCCCAACGGAGAGGGCCTCGGCCTCCGGGACAGCAGCGTAAGTGAGATGCACAGAGATCTCTAATATGTCACACAATGTCTTTTTTAAAATGTTTTGCCACTTTCTTGAAGCTTATTTTGTAGATACGTATAGTGTTGTTCCTGATGTACTCCAGTACTCCAGCTACATGTGGTATGACTTTATTTCAAGGAGTGGTGCAAAATGGGCGGTCTGTCAGAGTTAACAATCTGGACAGAGTGAATCACTGGCAATAGCATTTCGTTTTCTTTTAGATGACTGACTCAAGATTAAAATTCAGAGTTCTGTAGTCTGTGGAAGGCCTCAAGTGGTCAAACAGTTTGGGGTTAAGTTAATGTGTGAATAAATCTGCCCACTGCCTCGTCAGCCAGTTCAAGCTGTTGGCATGCTGAGGCGAGTGAGTCTTCATGAGCGCAGATAGAGCGTTTGCGTAGTGTAGAATGAGATTAAGGGTGCATTAGCATCAGTCTTTTTTAATCTACTTCAATCAAGTTCTAGTTTGCTTGCGTACAAAGTTTGGTTTGATTGGGGAGGTGTGAAATTGTAACTGGGCTCTGATGCGGACCAAAAAAGCAAACTGGTCCGACTAAAAAACCTTGGTCTCGGTTCAGCTGAAGTAAACTGGCATGATTTGAATGCATATGTGAACGCCAAGAGGACAGGAGACCGCTCCAAAAGCAGGAAGTGGACTATAACGTAGGAAATTCTAAGTAAATGCAACCAAAACAAAGTCTGGCGCTTGCCGGTGAAATAGTGTTTTGCTGCAGACCAAACAGATAAAATCTGATTGTGCTCATGTCTTCTTCTGAGATTTTAATGTCATTTCCTTCAGTGGTTCTTGGTGCAGCGCCACTACAGGTGAGGGGGGGGACAGGCTTTGCAAAGGGTTTGGATCATTTGCCTCAGAGCAGTGTAGAAGTGGACCGCACCAGCTGAAAATGTAACAAATGTTGCAATTTTGGTCCGCAGTCAAACTAAGTTTACGAGACTACTCGGAGTGAAAGGCCTCAAGTGGTCATACAGTTTGGGGTTATGTTAATGTGTGAATAAATCTGGACCCAATGAGTCGTCAGCCAGTCCAAGCTTTTGGCATGCTGAGGTAACCGGTAAACCTTTTATGGATGCAAAAGCAAGAACTCCCCACTTGATGACTTTGTGTTTCTGTG